>NW_012104698.1:84514-125061 GCF_000951045.1 Mandrillus leucophaeus
TGAGCACCAGGCAGTTGCTCACTGTCACGCTGTGGCCAAGGACTCTTGGGCCTGGGGCCTGTGGGTGTGGAACCCGTCCTTCACAGCAGAAGCCCTCCAGGAGAGGCCGTGGAAGCGGATTCAGACACCAGCCTGGAAAGGAATGCTGCCTCTGAATCGGAGGGTACAATCAAAACTGCTGAGGCTAGGTGACTGTTGAAATTTCCAGAATATGGAGCACGTGAAAATGAGCTCTTGTCAAAATGTTAATCAGGAAAGTTAATTAATAGGCAGCGGACCTGTTTGAATTAGGATGATCTCTTTATGTTATTCTTGGAGGACCCTGTTGCTCAGTGAAGTGATGCTCTAAGTTAGGAAAGAAAGGGTACCTGATAATAGTGCCTTTTGATCCCGTTAGTCATAGCAGGCATTACCATCTGGGAAAAGCCTGTGGGTTTAACTTCACAGTTTTATTTATATTCTTGGAAAGCCAAAGCTAACCTTTAGGGTTTCCAGAGAGGCCTTTTATTTTAGCAGTGCAGCAAGTTTTTCCTTTGTAAAGCATCACTCTGGTACGAATGATGCTCCATAGCAATAGAGGGGGAGTCCTGTGGTATGTAGCATCAAGGGAAGCAGACTTTTTGGAGGAAAAATGAGTGCATTGAGGATAGTAACCTGACTTTCTGACGTGTGATTAAATGATGGTGGTGAGTCAGTCATTTTACTCTCCCAGGGTGTGAGGAAGTGGCCAGTGAGGACTTGGAGCCTAGTGAGGAGTTAGTGGAGCTGCCCGGGATGGAGGAGGCCACAGAGGACAGCCCCAGTGAAGAGAACAGTGAGGCCTTGGATGTGATGATATCCAGTGAGGACCTGGCACTCCAGTGAGGGTGAGGCCTGCATAGGATATAACTGGGGCCTGGGTGAGTCCCTCAGCGAGGAGCTGGAACTCATATCCAGCAAGGACGGGGCCAGCCCTAGGGGCACAGAGGAGCTCAGTGAGGAGTGCGAGGAGCTGCTGAGTGAGGAGGAGCACAGTGGGCCAGAACTGGGGCGCTGCCGGCACCACCATAAAGTGTCAAGGAGCTGTCCGGGCTGGACTGACTTACAGGGTATCTAGAATAAAATGGTTTCCTCTAATGCCTTGATACTGTCCTTGGTCAGATGACCTCAGCTGCCTCAGAGATAGGACTGAAGAAGCAAAAGAGGGAGGTGGCAGTCCTGAAGCACTGGCCAGGCATCACTAGAAGCCAGAGCACAGACCCTGAAGGCAGCCTTTGGTCTCTGAGTTTCATCTGTACCACAAACCGGAGGCTTAAACAACCAAAACATACCATCTTCTAGTCCTGGAGGCTGGCGGTGTGAGACCCAGGTGCTGCAGGGCTGGTTGCCTCTGAGATTGAGGTGTGTCCTGTCCAGCTCTGAGGTGTGTCTTGTCCCGCTTCAGGCCCCTTCCCAGCTGTTCTTCTCTCGGCATTTGCAGATGGATGGCCCGTCCGATCTTCACATCATCTTCTGTGAGTCTGTCTCTGTGTCCATTGGATTCAATGTTTTAGAGACAGGGGTCTCACTATGTTGCCTAGGCTGGCCTCGAACCCCGCTAGGCTCAAGCAGTCTTCCTTCCTCAGTCTCCCAAGTACTGACTACAGGCATGAACCACTGTGCCCAGCCACAAGTTCCCCCTTTTCATAAGAACATCATTTATATTGGATTAGTGCCCACTGTAATGATTTCATCTTAACTTGATAATCTACAAAGAGCGTATTCTAAGTAAGGTCACATTCACAGGTACCGGGGATTAGGATATCTTTTTTGGGGGGCATGATTCAACCTTTAACATCGTATTTCTAGCGGGTAGATTTTTGTGCTAGTCTTTGAAATTCACAGCCAAGCAGCAAATTTTGAAAGGTGAAAGGAGGAACCTGTAAAGTTAGACATGTGCCCCCACCCCCAGCTCCGAGACAGAGTTTTGCTCTGTCACCGAGGCTGGAGTGCAGTGGCATGGTCTCAGCTCACTACAGCCTCTGCCTCCCAGGTTCAAGCGATTCCCTTGCCTCAGCCTGCCAAGTAACTGGGATTACAGGTGCCCACCACCACACCTGGCTAATTTTTGTATTTTTAGTAGAGATGGAGTTTCACCATGTTGGCCAGGCTGGTCTCGAACTTCTGACCTCAGGTGATCTGCCCACCTCGGTCTCCCAAAGTGCTGGGATTACAGGTGTGAGCCGCCATGCCTGGCCAGAGTTGGACATGTTAATGAGAGCTAGAAGTTAGGGGTCAAGTACAGGCATGGGAGTGGCACAGCAGATTGGATCAGTGTGTGCTGGTGACCTGGACCCACTGTCATTGCACAGCGCTACAGCAGTTTGTTTGTAATGAGTGTTCTTTGATTACTTAAGGACAGAGTTCATATGCATGCACACCTACACACAGGTCACTTAGAAGACGTTAAGAAGTCTTTTAAAATACGCATAAAAAATCACATACTAAGCTGGGCGTGGTGGCGCACCCCTGTAATGCCAGCAGCTGGGGAGGCTGAGGTAGCAGATTCCTTGAGCCCAGGTGTTCGAGTCCAAGCTGGGAAAAATAATGAGATGCCGTCTCTAAAAATTTAAGAAGAAAAGATTAAAAAACGAAACCGTGATGTGCGAGACTGGTTTCTGGCTAAAGTTGTTGGAACTATCCTTGTGTGTAATTTCACATGGGATTAAAAAACGAAACCGTGATGTGCGAGACTGGTTTCTGGCTAAAGTTGTTGGAACTATCCTTGTGTGTAATTTCACATGGCCGTGAAGCAGTGGGCAGTCCCAACGCTCTTCCCCTCCTCTGGTGAGTTTCTTGGAGACGATGCCAAACCCGTATATGGTTGTGTGCATGTTTGAGAACTCCTCATGTCGAGAAAGCTGGTTTTTGGAAGTATCTCTTCTTTTTTTGAGATGGAGCCTCACTCTGTTGCCCAGGCTGCAGTGCAGTGGTGCGATCTTGGCTCATTGCAAGCTCCACCTCTCGGGTTCAAGTGATTCTCCTGCATCAGCCTCCCAAGTACCTGGGATTACAGACATGCGCCACCATGCCTGGCTACTTTTATATTTTAGTAGAGACAGGGTTTCTCCATGTTGATCAGGTTGGTCTTGAACTCCTGATCTCAGGTGATCCACCCACCTCAGCCACCCAACGTGCTGGGATTACAGGCGTGAGCCACCGTGCCAGGCCCTTCATTTCTACTTAAAATTATTCTGGCTAGTGAGGATGGTGCCATGTTAGTGATCTGCAGCTTCTTCTGTGCTGTTTTTCAGTACACACTTGGTAATTTTAGGACCTTTGTTTCCTCTGATCTCCTTCCTTAAATAGGGAGAAGAAATGGTTCCCTGAAACGGTCATTTTGAGAATTTTCTCTGCTGTGAGAACTGAGGCTCTGGCTACCCCCCTAGAAGGCTTGAGCCATGCCATAGGAGTTTGTGTGCAGTGTTTCTTTGGTGGTTCCTTCCCTGTATTTTGTGGTGTTGGTCTCCCTCGCAGGTCTTTGTGTAGTGTTTGGTTCACATTGTTGGCATGACAGTCAGCTGAGCAAGACGTTGAGTGAGTCCTTTGTCGGTTTGTGGGTTTTCGCGTCATCTGTTTCCAGTGGGATTTTGGTCCCTGGTGAACTTGTGGACAACTCCAGAGATTGAGATAGTTGCCGTGTCTGTAGTCCTCCCAGGAGGAGATGTTCTGGGACTGTAGGTGCAAGAGGCAGGAAGAGTGGTTTAAACTTGAGGCTGCAGCAGAGCTGAGACTGTGTTGGGCTTTGACAGGTTTAGGAAATACCAGCATTTATAGGAAGTATGATGGTGTGTAGGGGACAGTGAGGTGGAGTGTGTGACGGTGGAGGACAGATGAATCGGCCGTCTGCGAGTAGAGCTCAGAAAAGAGCCCGGAGGAATGAGGACTGTGGTTGGGAGGAGGCCCATTCCTCCTGACGCCAGGGTTCCTCATCTCATGTTGGCCTTCTTGTATTTGAAATAGAATAATTTGATTCCAGTGTATTGTGGATTCTTTGACTTTGATAGATTTTTGTAACTTTTGGGAAACAGATTGCTCTAACCAGACCTAGGATGTAATTAGAAATTATGTTTGTAATACAAAACAATTGTATGGGAAGCTGAAAATAGTGTTCATTTAACAAATATGGTGTGCCTGCTGTTCAGTGCCAGGCACTATTCTAGGTGCTGGTTCGGCAGTGGAGAGAAACACTGAAGCCCTGTTCTCAGGGTGTGCAGTTCAGGGCAGAGCTCTGGTCGTGTTCTTCATTTATTGCCATTGCATGTTGTATTCCAGATTCCTAACAGTTAGGTTATTTGCTGCTTCAGAAAATGTGAGTGACACCATCAAAACACGCGAGTTGTAGTAAATGAGTGCCTGGTTTTGAGAGGAGTTGGGAGGGCAGAGGAGTCTGTGTCTTTCATGCTTGGCTTTTGAATCTCAAGCGTTTCTCACTTTTGAGGGTGGCTGTTTAGGTTTTAGCTTTGGAACTTCAGGAGAGAGTGATATTGTCCTTTGTTTGAAATAGCCATGATGCTTTTTCAATTTTGTTTTGCTGTCATCTTTTTGTTCCAGCTTTTCTGTGCACTTGGGGAGTTGACAGTGAAATCATGACAGCAGGCCTCTCCTGGTCCGTGGGGTGGGGGTGTGCTGAGGAAGGGCGAGCTTAGTTCTGCCCTGCACTGTGCTGCTGTGAGATGAAAGCAGTTGGTGGGAATCCCCTTCGCTTTGTTGTTAAGCTGTTCCTGTTCCGTCACGTTCTCATGCTTGGTAAAGCTCAGAGAAAATGTGTGGGTTTAAAACATGTTCTCCACTTCCTCAGTGTTTTTCAGGTTTGTATGTGTGTAAATGTTTGTTACATGTGTTTTGTGGTCAGTTTTCTCACACTGTTCAATTCATTGTATATATATTTTTTGTTCATACATTTGTGACTGTTCTTTAGATTGTTGGTTTAGGATCTCGTTAATGTTATGGGCCCCTTCGTGAATTGGTCTTAGTATTCCTCAGGGAATAGCATGGTATTGCAAAGTTTTAAAGAAGCTCTTGCTATACGATGCCCAGAACATGGAAATGAAGAGAGTGTCACTGAAGAGAGTCGAACTGTGTAAAATATTTAAAGAGGTGTATTCTGAGCCAAATATAAGTGACCATGCTGGTGACGCAGCCTCAGCAGTCCCGAGAACATGTGTCCAAGTGGTCAGGGTGCAGCTGGGTTTATACATTGTAGGGAGGCATGAGACATCAATCACATCACACCTGTAATCCCAGCACTTTGGGAGGCCGAGGTGGATGTTGAGGTCAGGAGTTTGAGACCAGCCTGGCCAACATGGTGAAACCCTGCCTCTACTAAAAATATAAAAATTAGCCAGTTGGGGTGGCAGGCGCCTGTAATCACAGCTACTCGGGAGGCTGAGGCAGGAGAACTGCTTGACCCGGGAGGTGGAGGTTGCAGTGAGCTCAGATCGCGACACTGCACTCCAGCCTGGGCGACAGAGCAAGACTCCGTCTTGGGGGCGGAGAAGACATTTTTTGGCTCAGAAAGGCAGGACCGCTCAAAGCAGGGGGCTTCCAGACTGTTGGTGAAAGAAAACATTTTCTGGTTGACAATTGGTTGAGTTTGTCTAAAGACCTGGGTCATAGAAAAAAAATGTTCAGGTTAAGATATAAGATTGTGGAGAAGGTTCCTTTGAAGTCTCATAGTGACTGCCCTTAGAGACAATAGATGACAAATGTTTCCTTTTCAGACCTTTAACATGTTCTAGACTTTGAGTTAATCTCTTCAGGATTGGGAGGGCCTGGAAGAAAAAGATATAGCTATGTGAATAGACTCTTGATAGATGCACATTTTCCCCCACAAAGGACGGGTTTGCAAGGACAATTTCAGATGGTTTGTAGGACACGACTCCCAGGCCCCTTAGGAATTTGGGCAAGATAAAAAATCAGAACTTAGTCCTCAAGAGTTAAATCCTAATGCAGTCTGTTTCAAGTAATGTTTGTACCTCAGGATACAAAGTTAAGGTTTGAAGACCCATGTAAAGAGATGCTTCTAAAGATTGATGAGCATACATGTTTTGCTTTGCAGCATCTGCATGAGTCTAGAGAAACTGCTAGTGGGGGAGAAACGTGTATTACAAGGAAGGTGCTCAAGACTCTAAGCCTCACCACTGTGGAGGCTAGCCAGTAAAACCCGTCAGAGCTGGAGCAGTCTCCTCCCCTGGTGTGGGGTGGTGTGGGGTGGGGATCCCCGGCCCCCAGGTGATTGGATGAGGCCCATCCACATTAGGGAGGCAACCTGCTTTACCAGTCTCCCGATCCAAATGCTAATCTCATCCAGAATCACCCAGAAGGATGTTCGGCTCAATATTTGGGAACTCTGTGCATGGATGGCCCAGTCAGCCTGAACATGAAATCAACCATGTGTCCATCTCTTGTCAACTTGGCACCCATACGCATTTCCTTAACTCAGGCTTAATCTTCAAGTGAAGACAAGAGCAAGGTCATAGCCACCTAACATGATACCACTATCCTACAGACAACCAAAAGCGCACTAGCCGCTTACCTAGTGGAGGTCACGTTCCCCTGTGGTACTTATGGTTCTACTTGATACGGGGTAACTTAATAGGCAGTAGTATGTGTATGTTACATAAGAGGATAAGAGAGGGAAGAAAACTGATACGTGCTTAACTATAACATGCATAGATTATATATGACAAATACTGGTCACAAAATAAGCAGGAAATACTCCAAGCATTGATGGTCCTCTTTCCTGTAACTGATTCTGTCCACTTTCTTCCACTGCCCATTCTGTGGTCCTGTGGCCTTCAGCAGGCACCTCACTGGTTGTGGTTCTTTCTGGTGAGGTAAAGTAAAAAAGAAGTCTATAGCACATTTGATTAACAAGTGTCTTAAGATTTATTTCTAAAGTATAAAAGTATGATCAGTATAATCCAAAAGTAATAACACATGCTGGGTTTAAAAATTTGAAAATGGGAGTGAGGTGTGAGGAGGAGGAGGTCTTGCCCCTCCGCCCCCAGTTGGAGCCCCATGGGAGTGTTGTAGCACGTTCTGTATAGTTAGGATGCCCACAGGCCTCCCTGCCTCTCTCCAGCTCTGCTAGCCAGGAACACTTCCAAGCCTGCATTTCACAGGCTTGCTCGCCTCTGCGTGGTTATTCTCACATCAGTAACAGTTGCACACTCAGCAGCTTCGTTCTGCGTTTGGGATGAGTTGAGTTCCCTGACGTAGAATTGCTGGGTTGAAGGTTTTTATGATAAAAATATTGGTCTTATTTTGGGGGCTGAAGGTTTTAAAAGCTTAATACATACTTCTAGGTTGCTTTTCAAAACGACAGACAGCGGCGCGTGATAAGTAGCTCTTCCTTGAAATACGGACTTGTCTGATCCCAACGTTTAACTATATATAGTTATAAGTACTGAAATTATTTTAATGTTTCTTAACACTGTTTGTATTATAAATGAGACTTCATTTTTAGGGTAACTTGTGATTTTAATATTTGAAATTATAGGAGTTAAAATTCAGTGAATACCTGAATTGTAAAAAATTATATTTAAGCTATAAAATGTCAGTAGAGAAATAAGCAAGATAAAGATTTTTTTCATACAAGAAAATGGAACTGAAAAGCGTTGGCCTTCTCATAACATACTTACTCAACCAGCTTTTGAAGTAGCTTCTGTGGATGATGATTTTATAATTATGAATGTCCTCGTCTTAATTTAGCCTAGAATTGAAACCAGTTAAAATAACTTGGCTAGTACTGCTATCACTCAGACACTGGTTCAAGATGCATCCAAAAGCTCAATGCCTTGTGGACAACTTCTAAGGGTTTATTTGCCATGGATTTAAAGAAATTGTGACTAAACCAATCTGTTAACATTGATAAATGGGAAATTGCAGAAGGATATAGACGTTGTAGAGTGTGTAAAAGTAACTTGTTTAGGGACTCAGGTATGGCCAGTGAGACTGGCCACACGAGTGCCTTTCTTTGGATCTCACTGTCACACTCTTACCCAGGTTGGAGTGCAGTGGCTGTTGACAGGTGTGATCATAGCTCCCTGCAACCATGGATTTCTGGGCTCAGCAGTTCTGCCTCAACCTCCCAAGAAGCTGGGACTAAAGATGTGTACCACCACACCTGGCTAATTTTTAAATTTATTGTAGAGAAGGGGTCTTGTTATGTTGCCTAGGTTGGTCTTGAACTCCTGACCTCCAGGGATGTCTCCTGTCTTGGTCTCCTTAGGAGCTGAAACTGCAGATATATGCTAATGTCTTCAATTTATGGTAATGCAGAAATGCCTTTTGTTTTTGAGATGGACTCATGTTCTCTTGCCCAGGCTGCAGTGCAGTGGCGCGATCTCAGCTCACTGTATCCTCCACCTCTGGGATTCAGGCAGTTTTCGTGCCTCAGCCTCCTTGGTAGCTGAGACTGCAGGTGCCCATCACCACTCCTGGCTAACTTTTTTTGTATTTTTAGTACAAAATGTTGGCCAGGCTGGTCTCAAACTCCTGACCTCAAGTGATCTGCCTGCCTCGGCCTCCCGAAGTGCGGGGATTATAGGCGTGAGCTACTGTGGCCTCCTGGAAATGCTTTTTAAGGATCACCTCCTAGGGGAGATGAAGAGAGTTACTGTAGCATAATCAGTTTTAACTGTATTTGTAATGTTTGTTTCTTTACCTGGGAGGATATATTGTAGATATGTCAGATAACATATGTGACCCAGTGGTGTGCAGGCTATGGCTATAAAGTAGAAAGTTACTAAATAGAACGCTTGGATTTTATTTGAATTGGATGCAGTTTTTGTGTCCTAGAGAAATTCACAAAATGTTCCTAGTTTTAGATACAAGGTTATGATTTAACATCTTTGCTTTTGTTCTTTCTTGTCTTTGAGTAGAACAGTGGGGGACAGTAAGGTCTGTTTGCAAAGTACCTATGACCGTCTTCTTATTTTTATGGGTGGGGGGCATTGACTGTGGAATGTGGGCGGTAACTTGCAGTCAGTAACAGTTTGAGTAACTTCTTGTTGGCATCCCCGTTCTGCCATTCCTCCTCTAGGTCTCCACCTCACGCTGGCTTGTGGGCGGAGGGGCAGATTGGCGCATGGGGTGTCCGGGCATTGGTCGTGCATGCCTTCTTCCTCTTCTGTCTTCCAAAAAATAACCAGTGACCAATTCTCCCAGTGTTTCTTTCTTTGGGACTCAATGTCTTGGGCTTGGCATTGGGTAAAGCCGACTGGCCAGTTTCATTCCGACGAGCTCTATGATAGTCCGGTGTGGACCTCTGTCCTCTCTGCTATGCAGAAGCTTCCTCAGCCTTTGCTCCTCACTATGTACTATTTGCTGGTCCTGGGGGTACCCAGCATCTCAGGGTTTTGACTGCCCACCTGTACGTCGATCCTTTCAGACTGGTCAGAGTCAGCCTCAGGTGCTGCTTTTCTCTAGTCACTGAATTTTCTTTAGTAGGGACAAAGTCTTGCTATGTTGCCCAGCCTGGATTCAAACTCCTGAGCCCAAGGAATCCTCCCACTCAGTCTCCAGAGTAGCTGGATCAAGTCACTCTTGTTCATAACCTCAGTTGCTTCATGAGTCTCGATTTCCACTTAATTTCAGTGCTTGTTGTTGTATCCTTGTGTGCTGCGGTATTTAGTGTTAACCTTTGTGACTCGAATGTATCCACTCCCTGCTTTGGTCACTCTGGCCTGCAAATAGGCCATACTAATTCTGTAGTTGGTTGTGGCTTGCCTTTGTCTTTATACCTTGCATGTGTTTGTGTCTTAATGCATCTATTAGGATTCCTTGCTTTTATCATAGGTTTCCCATGTTTTCTGAAAAAATTACAGTAATTAATGCAGAACCCAGGTAAATTAAAAAGCTTTGTATACTTTATGAATTTTTAGTAAGTACGCATTGATTGATAACACCAACAGAGGAAAACAAAACAGTCAGTTCTGATCTTGATTTTCAGGAGCATTTTGTGTTTCCACTTGGCAGCGTGATGCTTCCTCACGTTGGTGATTTTCTGTTGAGACACCTTCAGGCGTAATCTTATGTCTGCTGGTTAACATTTGTTCAGAATTGATTTCAGCTAATCCTTAAAAGTTTTTTGAGACATCACACTTAGAATAAAAGGAATTTCCTTTGCCGAGGTTCATCAGGTATTTACTCTTAGTTTACGTGGCCACACCATTCCTTCTCTCTCTCTCTCTGTGTGTGTATGTGCATGTTAGGGTAATCCATTTTTCTGTTTGTTTCTGAATTGCTTTGGAGAAGGCAACTCAGACTCTTAAGGAGTACAACAGCCTCAGTGTAAAGCTTTTCTCACTTTCCAGTGGTCATAGCAGGAACAGCATCTAACAGGATCTCAGATCAGTGATGTGAAAAGAGCTGAGTTTGAAGTGCATATTGATGCTCCATAAAGAATGTGTATATGTGCTGTTTTTAAATTAAGTCTGGTAATTTATTTGATATAAGGTATTGTAGTTTTAGTTGAATTAAACAGTTGATGAAACTGTTGGTGAGGTAGTCTTTCAGTTACTCTGTAGATAAGCTCTTTTGTTACAACCTCATCTAAGTTTTTTGTTCCTGAATATGTTACAAACATCTATTTTCTCTTACTGTAGCTGTCACATGAGGAAAAAAACTTGAAAAAAAGATTTCATAGTGTGTGTTTATGTTTAATTTTAGAAGACCCTTTTGAGGACTTCTTTGGGAATCGAAGGGGTCCCCGAGGAAGCAGAAGCCGAGGGACGGGGTCGTTTTTCTCCGCGTTCAGTGGATTCCCGTCTTTTGGAAGTGGATTTTCTTCTTTTGATACAGGTATTAAATCCCTAGGTTTAATTTCTGCTATCTTAACAGTGATTAGTACTTATAAGCATAATACTCTTTTAGAGTAATTTAAAATATGTGCATTGCTTTCGTAGAATAGCATTGTAGATTTGCCAGCTTTTTTTGGTATACAAGTCTATGCTTAATAACCTACATTTTCTCCTAATCTTCCTAAGAATGTTGTACTTGGAAATCTTCTCTTAATATAATAATCAAGGCCAGAATGTAATGAAATTCTTAATTAAAAAGGGGCAAAGTGTGTTCTGTGTCAGTAGGTGGAAAGTAACGCACTCGGGAAATCTCACTCACCTTCATGCTGTCTAACCTCCTTTGCAGTTAAAACAAAAGTACGCAAATAGGTAGCATCCCAGGAGTGTCCCACTGGATGGAATCGAAGGCTAGGCCTTAACACCAGCCCAGGCCAGGCTCACTCACTAGTGAAGTGTCAGCCTTGCTCACGTAGCTCTTCATAAGTGGAAACACAGCTTATAGACTGGAGTAATATGAATATGTATATAAACACACATTATATACCTGTGAGTTTAGCCTGAAGAATTAGCATCCCATTTTTCTCTGAAGCTTACCCAGTTTCTCTTCACAGAGGAGCTCTTTTTTTTTTTTTTTTTTTTAAATTTAAAAAGACAGTCTCACTTTTAATAAGTGCCACTCTTAGTGTAGTGGCATGGTCTCGGCTCACTGCAGCCTCCTGCCTCCTGGGTTCAAGTGATTCTTCTGCCTCAGCCCCCTGAGTAGCTGGGATTACAGGTGTGCACCAGCAGGCTCAGCTAATTTTTGTATTTTTAATGGAGACAGGGTTTTTGCCATGTTGGCCAGGCTGGTCTTGGACTGACCTCAGGTGGATCCACCTGCCCTGGCCTCCCAGAGTGCTGGGATTACAGGCATGAGCCACCACTCCTGGCCTGGAGCTGCTGTTTTGATTCTCTCATTTTTATTTTTAAGCCTCCACGGTAAGAATTGGGAGAGCTTGTTACATAGGGTTCCTTCATAATGGTCAGAATTTTATTTTCTTTTAACATTGTGCTCATGCCATCTAGGTAAGTAGTGAATTCTGCTTGATTGGACCTCAGTTTTGATGTGCTTTCCCTCAACAGATCCTCTCATTAGATACCATGGAATATGCTGACCACAGGTTAAGAAAACTAGTTAAAAATACCACGTAAATAGTCCTTTTTAAAAGTAATCAGTGGCTCCTGTGTGTGTGTGTGTGTGTGTGTGATGGGGGTGTAAGCCTTCTCCACTTCTGAGGTGCCTTACAGAGTATCACAAGAATAAGTACTTAGCGAGGCTTGATCTAGACTGTTGCAGTGGTCACCAGCCACGTGTGGGTCCTGAGACCTGGAGGCCTGGCTGCTCCAAATGGAGATCAGCGGGAGTGTGAAACAGTCATTGGGTTTCAAAGATGGAACATGGAAAACAGTATAAAGTATCACAAACGATTTGATTTTTTGTATTTCCAATTGAAATATTTTGGATATACTGTATTAAATAAAATACTGCAATTAATTTCACTAGTTTCTGCTTTTCAGTGAAGTCGTTAGAAAAGGTAAACTTAACATACCTGGCTCACATATTTCTTCAGTACACCACTAGCACTAGACAGTATCTGGCCTTAGATGATTGAATCATGTTCAGAGGTATGCGTCATTTGTGTTAATGTGAGCATTTTGGAAGCAGGACAAGTATTAAGCTCTAACCAGTAGACCAGCTTTAATATAAAAAAATAGGTTTGCTTTAGTGTGACTTGTGAAATTTTTCAGTGTCCGCACTGATACAGTGTCCATAATGTATAATTGAGAATGGTGTCCATGAACCGTAGAGACATAGGTTTTTCAGATGGATGCTTGTATTCTTTCTACAGTTATTTTAGTTTTTCAATAATTTAGATTTTTATCCCCTGTGGTTCTTTGGTAAAGAGAAAGGAAGCCGGTTAGGTTTGCTGTTCTGCGGTGGTGAGGACATTCTGTTCTTGTGGGGTAAAGGTGTCCGTCACAGTCCGTGGAGTTTACAAGCCATGCCATAGCAAACAGAGCTTTGATACTGAGGCTGCTCTGCTGGTTGGAGCTTAATACCGGTCCCAGTTCCAGAATGTTCACGTTAACACAACGCATGTGCTGTGTGGTGCCAGGCAGACCACCCACAAGCCGGGGTGGTCTTTGCCATGTCAGAAAGGCTGCTCATGTCCAGCGAAGCTCTGCATGAGGAGAGGGTGAGAGGCTGCACTCTCGCGTTCCCCTAGAGTCCCCACTGAGGGATTTGAGAGAATCTTTCCCCCGGGCACCCCAGCACTTCGGCTGAGGCGTTGCTAGTTGCATGGTTTATTACTCATCGGTTCTACGTCTTAACATTAAACAGTCTGCTACTGAATTTTCAAACTCTTGTCTTTGCATTAGTAGTTGACATAGTTCTCTAAGCATTTTTCTTTTCTGTTTTCCTGTAGGATTTACTTCATTTGGGTCACTAGGTCATGGGGGCCTCACTTCATTCTCTTCCACGTCATTTGGTGGTGGTGGCATGGGCAACTTCAAATCGATATCAACTTCAACTAAAATGGTTAATGGCAGAAAAATCACTACAAAGAGGTACTGTGCTAATCTGCATTTCATATTTTTAGTAAGCGGGCATGGTGTTTCACCGGTGCCATGCTGCACGTCTCCCAGAGTGGGAAGCAGAGCTTGTTGTGTGCTGCATCTGGCACCATGAAAATCTTCTTCTCTCCAAATTCATTAATTAAAGCTCTTCCTCTTAAATTTTACTTAACTGTTGATTTATTAGAGGGGATCTTTAATGTAAATAAAAGATAAGTTGTAAATAAAAGATAATAACTTAAGTGTAACAAGTTTCTGCAGCTTTGTTAAGATGACTGAATGGAGAATCTTTAATAGTAAAGCCTTTACTGTTTTATAGCCTCTGCTTGTATTTAGCATCCACCTGTACAGTATTTGAGACAATTTACTTTGTCAGGTTAATTCTGTTTTAGGAAAGGAAGACGTATTGTTCACAGGTTGGCTTCAGCCGTGTTTTTACAGCCTGAAAATTACTTATATTCATGGTGTATTTCAGTAATGTCCTTAAAAAACTTAGTTACCCTCACACATGTATTTACTTTACCGGAAAGGTTTTTAAATGAATTTTTTTCCTACAGAATTGTCGAGAACGGTCAAGAAAGAGTAGAAGTTGAAGAAGACGGCCAGTTAAAGTCCTTAACAATAAATGGTAAGGAGCAGCTGCTGCGCTTGGATAACAAGTAATTCAACGCACGCGCTTAACAGAAATGTTAAACTATAACAAGCACCATTTGAGGATTAACAGGAACATTTTTTTGAAGATTTCAAACGAACTCGACTTTCAGTATAATTGTACCTAAAGTATTTATAAACAGCTCATCGGAGCCTCTATTTGTCATAGACTTTTGAGTTTATTGTTGGGACCACATAATAGGACCATTTTTTTTTGTCTTTAAAATTGTTGTAAATCTCTGTATGCACTTTGCTTTTTTATTAAACGTACTCCAAGGTGAGTCTTGACTCTTTAGTGTAGGACAAGATTGTACACTAACACCAGCATGGACCTGCTTTTCATTGTGTCTGAAATGTGAGCCACGTAGTGTCGGCCTGCTGTGAAGTTAACATTACCAGGACGATTCTTCTACAGAAATAATTTCAATTTTTTTCAGTATTTAGTAGTGAAAGATATTAATGCATTAATGGTAATACATTTCTGGTTTAATATAAATTAAGGATGTTTTCTAGTTGTGCATGAATGCTGGCAACTTAGTAAGTTTTGACAATTGTTTAAATATGTAATGTTAAGCTTAGGTTTAAAAAAGTAAAGCTGGTAAACTGGGTCTTTGTCATTTGCTTTAAAAAAAAAAAAAGAAAATAAATGCGAATGTGTTGGTGCATTCCTGAGTGGGATCTGGAGCTTTTTTGTGTCTGTGTATGATTTGTGCCTGGGCTTCTAGTGTCACTTTAATAGCGTTTCGTGCTATTATGCTGCACCTCAGTTACATGTAGACATTTTCTTCAGTATATTTGAAGTATATGAAGATTTTCATATTGTAAGTTGCGATTTAGCAATTGATCAAACATTTAATTATGGTAACATTTCTACAGGAGAGGGAAGAAACCATTGTATAATTTTTCATTCTTAAAGTATGTTCTGGTTTTTAGGATTTGATGTAAGATCACTTATGGAGCCGGGCACAGTAGCTCACTCCTGCAATCCCAGCACTTTGGGAGGCGTAGGCGGGTGGATCACCTGAGGCCAGGAGTTCGAGACTAGCCTGACCAGGATGGTGAAACCCCTGTCTCTACTGAAAAATTAGCTGGGCGTGGTGGCAGGTACCTGTAATCCCAGCTACTTGGGAGGGTGAGGCAGGAGAATTGCTTGAACCCGGGAGGTGGAGGTTGCAGTGAGCCAAGATCATGCTATTGTACTCCAGTCTGGGAGGCAGAGCGAGACTTCATCTCCAAAAAAAAAAAAAAATCACTTCTGGACAGTATGCATGGGACAGTCATGGAATGATTTAGGAGTGAGCAAAAATAAAAGTTTCTCAGTTAGTAATACCTTTCATGATTGCCACTGGTAACTAGAATCCTAGCTGTAGTGAATATTGAACTAGATTTAGACTGGATTTAAAACTGTTTTGTTTTGGAACTAAATAGTGTGAAAACTGCTAGAAGGATGGGCGGGTCCCTGACAAACAGCACTTTCCATCCATGCTGGCTTTGCAGGAGGGCATAGAGATTGCTCAGGATATGCCAGAGCGTTTAAGGAACCTGATGTGCTATTTCTGAAAATAAGTAAAAAATATTTTAAGGAATTTCATAGGAGCTCAAGCATAGCAACAGTTAAGTATTTGGGGGCAGTTGAACTACAAGAAGAAGAACGAGTAATGTGCTTGTCTGTTGTGTCGGAAATAACCCAGCACAAGGCACTTCGTGTCTCTGGATAAGGTAGGTATGCAGCCATGGCACGTGCGGGAAAGCGGGACAGCGCCCTGTAGTGTTGGAGATCCCACATCACAACTAGCATTGTGGGGTCATAGAGCGCGCTTTTGTTTATGCTATCAGGACGGGTGGCTTCTTTGTTACTAAATGAGAAATTCAAGTAGATACTTCGGACTTCAGGGTTTTATATTTTTCATAAGTGGGTGGGATGAGTCAATGCAGCAGCCTTGAGACATCCAGGGATGTCCAGAAAGACCAGGAAAAGGAAGACAAGTCTTGACCTGTAATTGTTAAACTAGGAAGCAGTTTGCTATAGCTTTGGTGCTGCAAAAGTTTAGCATACATTTGGTTGTTCTAGACTTCGTGGAGTGTTTCATGCAACTCTGGCTGTGAACAGTCTACTCAACATGGTGTTACAGGTAAAATATGTTTGACTCCTAAGAAATCTTTCTGGTGAAAACTTTTTTTGAGGGGGAGGGAGCATTCATTTGTACTTGGGAAGATTACTGTTTTTTTAAGTTTTGAGATAGTCTTGCTGTGTCATCCAGACTGGAGTGCAGTGGCGTGATCTTGGCTCACTGTAACCTCTGCCTCCGGGGTTCAAGCGGTTCTCCTACGTCAGCCTCCTGAGTAGCTGGGATTACAGGTGCCTGCCACCACACTCAGCTAATTTTTGTATTTTTAGTAGAGGTGGGATTTCACCATGTTGTCAGGGCTGGTCTGGAACTTTTGACCTCAAGTGATCCATCCACCTTGGCCTCACAAAGTGCTGGACAGGCATGAGCCACTGCGCCTGGCTGAGAAAATTACTTTTATTCTGTTCTTCCGTTGATAGAAGTGTAATTTTATTAAGTTACTAATAGAATAAAAAACCTATTTGTTGCTGTCAAATCTTACACCTTTGATTTTTAAACCCTGTTAAGATTATTCCTAGAGAATTCAGTCTAAGTGTGCATGAGAGCAGCTTTGAAAAGTTAGGAAATGGCTTTGAGCATTGACAGCATCACTCAAGTAAATGATGACTTGGAATAAGAATAGCATTTGATTTAAATTAGTTTCTGGTAAAGTCAACCGTCTCTTTACTTTCTGTAGTGTTAAGCGCCTTTGAAAATAGGAAGCTGAACGCTCCTTAATGGCACATACCTGGTTGTGCATGGCCCCATATGGTCCCAGCCATTCTGGGATGTGCGTCTGCTGTCTTTGGTTTGTGCTCAATGTCCCTGTTTGAGAGTCTTAAGTTTTATTTTTAAAGTCTTTAATTTTTAAAAATACTTCAATAGCTTTTGGGGAGGTAAGTGGTTTTTAGTGACGTGGATGCATTATATTACAGTGTTGAATTCTGAGATGTCGGTGCTGCTGTCGCCTAAGCAGTGTATGTTGTACCCAAACTGTAGTTTTTTAATCGCTGTTTGGCATCCTTTTGTCTGGAAGGCTCAATAATCTGTGTTTTTGTCATCTCCTGTTTTCCTATTCCTTGTAGTTCCCCAGCCCCCGTTGGTTTAATTCAGTGATGGATTATTCCTTATATCTCTATCCTTTATAAAATTTAAGCTTTTTAAACTCCAAAGATTCCAGGCTTGATTTTGGAAACTCAGGGTTTTAAATCATCTGAAAGATGTCAGTCAATCTTGGCATCGTGGGTGACTCGCTCTTTCTCTTGGATGTCCTCCAGTAAGTAGCTTTTAGAAGTGGGTGGAGTTAGTGTCACCATTTGCTAAACTTACCTGTGCACCTGGCGTGCTGAAGTAAATGTTCCTTACAGTGTGGTAACGCTTGAGGAACATTGTGGGATGATTGTCTTTCCAATCCCATTTTAGTTTCTGTTTGTTAATTAAAGCTTTAAAAATGCCTGCTTATCCTGTCTTGATCACCTTCTAGCTATCATTTCTCTTCAGGGAATACTGATCTTGTTTTAACCACTACGGAATGAATTAGAAACATTTTTATTTGCAGAGGATTCAACAGTAATAAATAATTGGCATATTCTCTCTGTTATTGATGGGCAGCGGTGTTGAAATTTAGCCATTAGCATGTTCAGTAACAGAATGGAGGCAGATATTATTTCTGGAGGTTTTCAAGCACAAAATTAGTTGATTTGAATACTTGATTTAGTGGGGTCTAGAGGGGGCTGAATTACATAACCCACTGCTCGTATTTTTAAAGATGAAAGTATGAGATCTTACCCTTTGGGGTCTTGGTTTCAAAGCCTTTGGATATGGTATTCCTAGCTGTTCTAGGGACGTGGGGGGAACTAGATGTAGGCCTTGGTACTAAAGTGTGACCAGTGGTTGAAATGGGGTAGACCGAAGTCTTTGGCTACGTTTTTTCGTCTTCCTGTTTAAAAAGGTGAAAAGACGGAATGTCACAGCAGCTATTCCTGTGTTAGAAATCTAGACGTCACTGATTTCCAGAGACGGCAGAGTTTATGATTGGGCATCAGAAAGCCTGTCTTGGCTTCTGTGCTTTGGTCAGTATTTGCTGACTTTTGTGCAGGGTATCAGTCGGTGTTACCTAACTGTTCACTAAGGATTCGACTCTGAGCTTTGTGGCCTGGGTGAGTTGCAGACTCAGGGGTTGAGACCCCCGAATGCGCTTTGCCCTTTTCCCTGTACCCTGATAGGGAGAAGATTCCTGCCCTGGAGCGCAACTCCCACAGGAATGCAGGTCCTGTGAAGGCAGTAATTCTTGTCTGTCTTGCTACTGCTGTGTCCTGGCAGGTGTGCCCTGGAAGCATCTTGCTGCAGAAACCCCGATGGTGGTTGCCGTCCCACAGCCCTTGATTCAGAGATGCCCTGGACCCTGGCTGCCTGGAGAGTAGAGCAGGGCCTCACTCCCACACCCCTCCTGCTGTGTGGCCTGCGGCCCAGCCTGCTGTTGGAAGCTTGCCTTGTGGATCAGAAGGACCTGCGTCTTGGCTTACAAAGATTCTCCACTCCGGGGAGCCCTGACTAGCAAATGCCTGTGTAGTGTCGATGCCACAGTCTCGTTGGTGCACACTGCAGTTGCTAGCATAGTGTTCTTTTCTGCCCTGTTAGGTTGGTTTCTTTCTTAAACGGGGCAGCACTGTCATCCCGTTCCCCCACCTTGTCCTTACCTCTTCCCCCTAGCCAGTTACTGAACTGACTGCCGTTCAGGCACTGGTGGGAAATCACTCCCAGAACTTCCGGAACCATAGAGACTGGAGGTGTTCTGAAGGAGGCTTTGGTGCTGAAACACTGTTGCAGAAATGTGGGGTGGGGCCTCTTTCCCGCCGGTCTCACCTACGGGATGTGGTTTGCTTCCCGTGGGGTCAGCGCTGTGCTGGGAGGTCTGAGAGGTGACATTTTCCTCTGTCTTCCCACAGCTGCCCTGAGTTGGCAAGAAGTGCTGTGCCCAACGACAGGGTCTCATTGCTAATGGTGTGTGGGGGAGACGTGGCTCCTGAGGCCTGGAGCATTCATTCATTCATTCCTTTATATTATTTTACATTTTACTTAACTTTTGGACCAGGTCTTGCTCTGTAACCCAGGCTGGAGTACAGTGGTGCAGTCACAGCTCTCTGTAGCCTGGAACTCCTGGGCTCAAGCATTCCTCCCACCTCAGCCCCTAAGCAGTTGGGACTACAGGTGTGTGACATAACGCCTGGCTAGCTTCTTATATTTTTTAGTAGAGACGGGGTTTTCGCCGTGTTGCCCAGGCTGGTCTTGAACTCTTGGGCTCAAGCGCTTCACCCCTTAGCCTCCCAGAGTGCTGGGATCACAGGCATGAGCCCCCACTCCCGGCCCAGAGCAGTTTACACTAAATGTCAGGACATTGCTGGTAGGAACAGCAGTCGGAGCAGAAGCTCGGGGTGTGGTCGTCAGGGAACTGTGGAGTTTGCAGCCTGCATGAGACATGTTTCTTTTTTTTTTTTTTTGGCGGAGTCTCGCTCTGTTGCCCAGATTGGAGTACAGTGGCGCCATCTCGCCTCACTACAAGCTCCGCCTCCTGGGTTCACGCCGTTCTCCTGCCTCAGCCTCCCGAGTAGCTAGGGACCACAGGCGCCGCCACCACGCCCGGCTAATTTTTTTGTGTTTTTAGTAGAGACGGGGTTTCACCATGTTAGCCAGGATGGTCTCGATCTCCTGGCCTCATGATCTGCCCGTCTCGGCCTCCCAAAGTGCTGGGATTACAGGCGTGAGCCACCGCGCCCGGCCTGCAAGACACGTTTCTTACATGCATTTCCGCCAAATTGAGAACTTTGCTGCTCGTCAGCTCTAGGCCAAATAACCTCTTACCCAAAACTTCCAGGGCTGCTTTACGTAATGCCAGGTCTCTGAGAAAGTCAAATCCAGAACTCGAACGAGAAACTATTTTCCACGAGTCTTTTCAGCCGTATCTTTCAATGTCCATGGGTCAGCGGTCCCGGCACAGATGAATTGGCACTGGGCACGGTCTCCCGCGGTGGCTGCTGGGGGCTGAGCCTTCCCTGCCAGTCCCTGACAAGCAGGAAAGACAAGTTCCCCTAGTTGGGGTCTGTGCCCAGCATGAGTGGTCTATCTAGTGAGTGGCTGGGCACAGTTGTCCCCATCCATGGCTGATGTCTGGTGGCAGTTAGCAGCCACTGGGTCTCAGCCCAAGTCTCCTGTGGAGCCTGGCAAAGCGTTGGTGTCCTTTTCCATGTAATATTTAAGGTATTTGTGTAGAGTCTTACGTACTTGTAGGAGCACTTTGTTAAATTAGGCACCTAGAAGTTGAGCAATTGGCTTGAGAAACGTGTGCATTGAAAATTGGTAGGTTACCAGGCGCAGTGGCTCGTGCCTGTATTTCCAGCGCTCTGGGAGGCTGAGGTGGGCTGATTACTTTGAGCCCAGGAGTTTAAGACCAGCCTGGGCAACATGGTCAAACCACGTCTTTACAAAAAATAGAAAATTAGCTGGGCTTGGGGTGGTGTGTGCTTGTAGTCCCAGCTACTCGGGAGGCTGAGGTGGGAGGATCAGTTGAGCCGGGGATGTGAGGCTGCAGTGAGCCGTGATTGTGCCACTGCACTCCAGCCTGGGCAACAAGGAGACCCTGTCTCAAAAAAAAAAAAAAAAAAAAAAGTCAAAAATGATTTCTCAGAAGGAGTCTTCTCCTATCAACAATGGATTGGGGTCTGTGTCGTCACACTTGCTAGTACTGTCAATAATTTCTAAAATCTGCATCTTGGCTATCTAGGGCAAGCATCTTGTGTTACCTGCGTGTGCCTCTTTTTCTGTGGACTTACTCTCCTGATTTTATAGGAGCCCTTTACGTACTAGTTGATTAGTCCGTGGCCTGCTGTGTTGAAAGTGTGTTTTTTTTTCCCCCCGTTTTCCTTTTGTTCATGTGACTTACTGTGTGGTAGTCTTAATTATTTACACAGACGTGTGTGTGCACGCGTGTGCCTGTAACGAAACTGCCCCATATTTTTATTTTGTACTCCTGTGTGTGTGTACTTTTATTTACTTGGAAAGGTGGTTGTGTGGAAAACAGCCAGCTTTGTCCCAGACTTCTTGCCCGCATTGTCCACCACGTTTCTGCTGGACTCTCGTCCCATCTGGTTTCTTGCACCCTGTATGGATGGCAGTGCATCTGGAAACGCAGCTCGTTTCCAGCTCGTTTCTAGGCCAGTCTTCGTCATGCTTTCAGATGAAAGGTGCAGTCACCGTGAGGAACACCCCATGTAGATTTGGGAGAGCGTTTGACACCCGAGAGCCATGTGACAATGTAATTTTTTTTTTTCAACGTCCTGTTTTACAGACAGCTGTAAAGTGCTGTCTTAATACGTAGGTGTGCACGTTTCTTCAGTGTATCACTACATGAAGCTGGGAATGCCCTCTGTGTGTGTTTTCTTTTCTAACTTGTTACGGAAAACCAGGAAGTCGGTACGCCTTACATTGCTTTTTATCTCATCACTTCAGTCTTGGTATTCTGATTTTATTCTATTATTTTTATTTTTTTGCGATGGTGTCTTGCCGTGTCGCCCAGGCTGGAGTGCAGTGGTTTGATCTTGGCTCAGTGTAACCTCTGCCTCCTGGGTTCAAGCGATTCTCCTGCTTCAGCCTCCTGAGTAACTGGGATTACAGGTGCCTGCCACCACCCCTGGCTAATTTTTTTGTATTTTTAGTAGAGACAGTTTCACTATTTTAGTCAGGCTGGTCTCGAACTCCTGACCTCAAGTGATCTGCCCTTCTTGGCCTCCCAGAGTGCTGGGATTACAGGTGTGAGCTACAGCGCCTTGCCTATTCTGATTTTAAAAAAGAATTGGAATATCATATTTTTTACAGTTGGAAAACTCTATAAATTTTCTCATATTTACTCCCCCTCCCCTTTTTATTTTTTTGAGACACAGTTTCGCTCTTGTTGCCCAGGCTGGAGTGCAGTGGTGCAATCTAGACTCACCGCAACCTCCACCTCCCGGGTTCAAGTAATTCTCCTGCCTCAGCCTCCCAAGTAGCTCAGATTACAGGCATGCGCCACCATGCCTGGCTTATTTTGTATTTTTAGTAGAGACAGGGTTTCTCCATGTGGGTCAGGCTGATCTCGAACTCCTGACCTCAGGTGATCCGCCTGCCTCGACCTTCCAAAGTGCTGAGATTACAGGCGTGAGCCATCGTGCCCGGCTTATTTTTCTTATTGATATAAGTATTTTTGTGTTGTTTTCCAGCAGGCTGATTTTAGTATTTTACTGTGTGATTATGTTTCTGAGAAAGATTAGTTACTGTGTTTATGACCAAAAATTCCTCTACATGGCACTGTTGGGTTCTCTTGTACCTTGATTTTACTTTGGGTTTTAGATTGTGTAGACAGAGGGTGAGGCTCCCGGCCCTGTGATCTTGAGGGTGAGTTGGGAGCCGTCTGTGCCCTGCCTACCCCAACACCAGGTTCAGCTGCCCGTGAAGTCATTTGTTTCTGGCACATTTCCTAGTTACTGGTATTTTGTAATCATTAAAAATGTTTTTAAACTGTGGCTAGTAATTGTACGTATTTGTGGGGCGCGTGTGTGCAGTGGGTGACGATCAGATTGGGGTGAATGGCAGAGCCACCTCAAACAGTTTATTGCTTTGTGTTGGGAACATTCGGAACCTCTCAGAAAACTGTAGTGATTTCCCAAGCTGTGGTTTGTTGAGGGGTTTTCTTTCATATCAGTTTGCTAATTTACGTGTTCACTGGAAGTGTCCGCGCGGTTTTGAGGCCTGTGATCACACGCCTTTCTCATCCTTCACGTTTGTCCGCGGCGTAAAGGCTTCCGAGTGTTCTCCTGTTGGTTTAGTTTCTCTTTGAGAAGAATAGCTTTCTGATAGAATATCTAATTATTATCCTAAGTTTTTCTTCCTATTCTTCTGGTTAGTTGTGCTTCTGCAGAATATTTATTTGTAGCATTTTTGTTCATTAATAGGAATTTTAAGAATTGCTTTTAAGTTTGACTTGTAAAAGATTTTTGTTGATTTCTAAAAAAGTCGCTTGTTCTTTTAAATTTCTATTTTCATTCAATGCATAACCCATATGGCATCTGTTTTTTGGAAGGAAGGGTTAAGAAACAGCAAATGTTGCCTTGTCAATTCTGTGAACTTGTATTCTACTGGGCTTTTTTCTACTTGGTTAAGAAATGCTGCTCCTGTGTATCTACCTTAAAAAAGTTTAAGTCCAGACGTGGTGGCTCACGCCTGTATTCCAGCACTTTGAGTGGCCACGTGGGTGGATCGCTTGAGCCCTGGAGATCGAGGCTTCAGTAAGTCGTGATGATGCCACTGCACTCCAGCCTGGGTAATGGAGTGAGACCCTATCTCAAAAAAAAATTGAAAATATGAATCCATCTAGAACATTTGTGTGAGGTGGCCTCACTTATTCCTCCTCTGTGGACAGTTTGTCCTTCCTCCGTGATGAATTGTGATTTAATTTTTAATGATTTGCTTGTCTGCTGCTTTTTTGGGGAGGAACTTTCGTGGTATTAACCCATCATGAGTACATTTCTTAAGGACGTGCGCGATTTCTCTCTCGTGAAGGAGAAGCAACACATCACAAGACCAGATTTTGTCCCCACTTCTCAGCGGAGCTTAGAACCATACAGAAAGTGGGCCAGGCGTGGCGGCTTCCACCTGTAGTTCCAGCACTTTGGGAGGCTGAGCCGCGTGGTGGGTGGATTGCTTGAGCTCAGCCTGGGCAGCGTGGTGAGAGTCTGTCTCCGCAAAGAACAGAAAAAATTAGCCGGGTGTGGGGGCGCGTGCCTCTAGTCCCAGCTACTCAGGAGGCTAAGGTGCGAGGATCGCTTGAGCTGGTGGAGATGGAGG
Source organism: Mandrillus leucophaeus (assembly GCF_000951045.1). Lineage (NCBI taxonomy): Eukaryota > Metazoa > Chordata > Mammalia > Primates > Cercopithecidae > Mandrillus > Mandrillus leucophaeus. Next base: position 108,591 of record NW_012104698.1, read on the forward strand.
CTGCAGTGAGCCAGGTTTGCACCACTCGGCACTCCAGCCTGGGCAACAGAGCAAGACCCTGTACCCCGGCCCGCACAAGAAAACCCGCAGAAAGCAGAGTTAGCTGTTGGTCTTCCCCACCTGGTATTACCAGGGCTGGAAGCGTACTTGAGAGCACTACGTTTTATGGGCAGCATTTTGGGAGGGGGCTGGGGAGGGTTGGTGATGGGCACATCTGGCCACTTAATGTAGTTAAAGCCGTAGCAACTGAATGAAAAGCTTTAACATGAATTCATCGTTTCCTCTGTTATTTGAGTTTTAACATTAACACATCTAGTTCTGCTTTTGTCTTTCTTTTAAAGAGAATTGCATGGGAAGCTTCTCTGTTTTTCCTACAGATGCAGGAGCATAGCTTTGGGCTCCTGAGCTCAGGCCTTCTCAGCTCTGATGAGCTTCAGGAGAGGCAGCTGGAGGTTGAATTCTGGGGTGGGCTATGCCTTCTTATGGAAGTCCCTGATGGGAAGACTGAGGAGCTCTGAGAAGAAACTAGAATGACTTGTCATTACATTTTTATGTGGAATAAGATTTAGATGTCTTTAGAAAAATAAAATTTTGTGAATATATGAGTCTACAAAAGTCACAACATTCATTCTACCTTTTTTTTTTCTCTTTTTTTGAGACGGAGTCGTGCTCTCTCAGCCAGGCTGGAGTACAGTGGGGGCGATCTCGGCTCACTGCAACCTCTGCCTCCCCAGTAGCTGGGATTACAGGCCTGTGCCACCACACCCGGCTAATTCTTTCTGTATTTTTAGTAGAGACAGAGTTTCACTGTGTTGGCCAGGCTGGTCTCGAACTTCTGACCTCAAGTGATCCACCTGCCTTTGCCTCCCAAAGTGCTGGGATTACAGGCTTGAGCCACTGTGCCCGGCCTTTTTTTTTTTTTTTTTTTTGAGACGTAGTCTTACTCTGTCACCCAGGCTGGAGTGCAGTGAAGTAAACTCTGATCACTGCAACCTCCGTCTCCCGGGTTCAAGCAATTCTCATGCCTCAGCCTCCTGAATAGCTAGGACTACCGGTGTGTACCACCACGCCTGGCTAATATTTTGCATTTTTAGTAGAGATGGAGTTTCATCATGTTGCCCAGGCTGGTCTCAAAATCCTGACCTCAGGCAGTCTGTCCGCTTCAGCCTCCCAAAGGGCTGGAATTACATGTGTGAGCCACTGTGCCTGGCCCCCATGTTCCTTTTCAAGATTTATTTTAATGATTAATTATGGTGCCCTTTGTCCATCTTGATAAAAATGGGCAACAGTTAAATCCCTCCAGCGCCACAGCCTAACCAGGGAGCGGGGCAGTCTCAGGGCGATGTGTTTCTTGAGGACGCTTAGATGCCTAGGGTGCCATTTATAAAGAGTTCCTTGAATAAAAATCACACTTAGACTTTATGTAGTGGGCAGCTAGAAACAGGGAACTAAAGACTTCCTCTCTCTGCCTCCCACAAAGCCCAGGCACCCCACCCAGCACCATGCCGTCAGCCGTGGGGACAGGCAGCCCAAGGCCGCAGGGAGAGGAGCCCCAGGAGGCCTGGCCTTGTGGGGTGAGGCCGCGTTGCACCCTGGGCCCCCTCCTCTGCTCTCAGTGTGTGAGTCCACTCTCTCTGCTGCCCTCTGGGGTACTCCGTGGACCGCAGCTGTGTCCATACTAAAACATGACCAAAGGCTGTAATTTCCAGCTTTCATAGCCCTGGAAACTCTTTGTCAGGGTATTGTATATTGTGAGTTCCTGGGAAATGGGCGCAACTCAAAGGGACCCAGCTCTGGGAAGGGAGGCCACAGTGTACGCCCCGAGACTGAGGAACTTCAGACAGTTCCAGTCTAAGGGGTTTTTCAGGCATAAACACCCACTGCCCGCCTCCTTTTCTACATGGGAAGGCCGACCCCACAGTGCGCGTTAGTTGGTTTCCATCTGAAAAGGGTCCCGAACCTGCCACGGGGCATGATGCCAGTGGTAGCTGAGTGTGCCTCACTCCAGGTCCTCCTGGAATTATCCTCACACTCAGCTGAGGGATGCTGTCCACACCGCTCTCACTGATGTGGACGTGTGCACGCGGCGTGGACGTGCGTCCGTAGCTACCCCTCGAGAAGTAACCCGCGCTGTGTGCTTCCTGGGAGGTTGATGAGCTGCACTGAGGTGGTGACTCTCAGCACGTGGCCTCCACTCACACAAGCATCTGGCTTCTCCTTGAACCTGTGTTGTGCACCAGCCCCAGGAGCCACCGAAGAGTCAGACCCAGTCAGGGCCGTCCAGCCAAGGAGGGGGCGGTGTGGGTGAACGGCGTCCTGCAGTTGCTGGGCCGGAACCTCTGTATCGCTGCGGTGGTGGTTTGAGCTCTGACACGAGTGGGAATGCCAACCCCAGCAGCGCTTCTGGGGAATCTTTCGGCCTTTTGTTGGCAGTGCTTCGTGAGCCTCTTATGCTGGAGGGAATCCAACAGGAGACTTTCCGCCTCATCCTCAGCCTTCACCCGTGCTCTGATTTCCTCCTGTGTCCCCCGTGCCACCATCCCTCTCCCAGCTGGACCCTGGGCACGTCCCCGTGCCATCAGCCAGTGCGCTCTTGCAGTAGTTACTTCCAAACCAACCTTCACATCTTCCTTCTCTGGAGCCACCTCTTCATAAGTAGCCATGAAGGGTTAACTGTGGCACCTGTTCTTCCTCCCCACCTCTGCCCTTCCTGCTTCTCAATTCAGCTTCTATGTCACAAGCCCATCATGTGGCTGGCAAAAGCAAGTCACTCTCCTGTTTAAAACTGTTCAGGAGCCTGGGCGTGGTGGCCCACGCTATAATCCCAGCTACTCGGAAGGCCGAGGCAGAATTACTTGAACTGGGAGGCGGAGTTTGCAGTGAGCTGAGATCACGCCACTGCACTCCAGTCTGGGCAGCAGAGCGAGACTCTATCTCAAAACAAAACAAAAACCTGTTCAGCCTTCGTAGCTGCTCTGTCCTGTGCTGAAGCCAGGTTCCTAGTGTTTCCCCAGCAGACGGGGTCTGCCGTTGCAGGGCTGTTCCACGCGCCTTTGTATCTGCAGAGTGCAGACAGCACCGCCTTGCTGCGTTGTTTGAAGTCTGTCCACCACTGAGCTCCCGAGGAGTGAGAGCAGGGTCTTGCTGGGTGTCCCCAGTGCCCGGCACACATTAAATGTTCGAATGAGCCGATCTTCTGATGGGCCAGGCATGCGTTTTTGGTGGTTTGAACAATCTGCAGTGTGTAAGTGGTATTCCTCATTTGTGTAAGTAGGGACTAACCCCCCAATCTCTCAAAAAAGCCAAAGAAAGGAGCAGTCTCCCCAGGGGCCTCGTGGATTGTGCGTGTTTGGGAAAAGTGTTTTTATCTGCAGTTTGTTTTCATCTGCGTGTTATCAGCCAGGCTCCTGCACTCCATTCAGACTCCATTTGGGGAAGAAACTGGAGCCTCCGATAAGATGGCCATGCCCGCGGCAGCTGCGGAACATTCCTCTAATAGCTTCTCGATGATTTCAGTGTGTTTTTGGCTCGGGGGGATGCTGGCAGATCTTGTTTCTGTTTTTAAATTTTATTTAACTGTGGTTACAAAACAGGATGTTTTCTGGTATATTTAGTTCCCCCAATAAAAAGAAACTTGAACCGTTGTAACCAGCCTATATTTTAGTAATTTATAAGGTTTAATATTTAATTCACGCACAGGAAGAAGCAGAAATTATACCCAAACAGTAAATTATCTATGGGCTGTAGAATTAGAAGTGACTTGTTGTTTTTTCTACAACTAATGTGTATTGCCTTTTCAGGACAAATTGCTAAACTAAAATTGTTTAAACAATTAGTGGTAAATTTCCAAAGAAGAGTAATTAATGGTATTACATGGAAAGTTTTAAAAGGCTATATAGAGATTTTAGAAAGTGGCTTTCAGAAAGTGGTGTTGACTCGAGGAGGGTGAGACTGAATGGCAGTGAATGCCCTTTTTTGGTTTTAATTTGAGGAATTTTAGGTTAATTTGTGAGAAAGTTGAGTTGTTTTCTAAAGGATGTTTGTAGAAGTTCCACTGACAAGTTTGTTGGGGGTTCTTCGTGTGAGATCTTGCACAAGTCAGGTTGCTTGACTGGAAGGTTCTGAGCAGCTTTTGCAGGGCAGGTCCATGTGGCCCCCCACTGTCCCCTGCCCCGTCTGGTGACGCTTATGCCTGGAAGCGAGGTCTTTCCCCTCCTGATGAGTAGGTGCCAGGAGAGTGACCCTGCCCCTGCTTGGTGCTAAAGACCAGCCCTGACCGCGTGAGGACATTTTGGCCAGTGGTGGTCCACGTAGACTGCGGGGGTTGTGTAAGGTTAGGACGGCATTTTCACTGCGTGTGATCCAGGTTTGCAGCCTTGCCATTGAGCTACAGCTGCCTGCAGCGCTCAGTGTTGGGATGGTGGCACAGGTGTGCGGCCTAGCAGCAGTCGGCCGGGCCCTGCAGCCTGGGTGTGGAGTGGGCCGTGCCTTCTAGGCCTGAATGCGGTGACATCACCTAACATACCCCTCTTGCTAAGCTGTGTGTGACTATGTATCTATATCTCTATCTATCTATATTTTTTGGAGATGGAGTCTCGCTCTGTTGCCCAGGCTGGAGTGCAGTGGCACATTTGTGGCTCACTGCAACCTCCACCTCCTGGGTTCAAGCGATTCTCCTGCCTTAGCCTCTGGAGTAGCTGGGATTACAGGTGTGCGCCACCTTGCCCGGCTAATTTTTGTATTTTTAGTAGAGATGGGGTTTCACCATGTTGGCCAATCTCGAACTCCTGACCTCAGGTGATCCACCCACCTCAGCCTCCCGAAGCGGTGGGATGACAGACGTGAGCCACCGCGCCCGGCCTGTATTTTGTCAGGAGAACATCGGCACGAGGTAAGCTTAGGATGCAGGTCTTCAAAGTTTTTGTTAGTAGGGGAAAATGCAGTGTTTTGTATCACCCAGTAAAGCCTTTGTAAAGCCAAAACATGAAGTAGATATTGATCACTGATAAGGCTTAATACAGTTGGTTTTGCCTTTTTTTGGTTTGTGAGCTGCAGTAACGGGAAGGCGAGTTCTAGGGAAGTCTGAGCATGAGGTGCTGGGATGCCCATGTCCCCGCACCTTCGTGGACACGCTCGTGTGTAGGGAAGTCTGAGCACGGGGATGCCTGGGTCCCCGCACCTTCATGGACACACTCGTGTGTAGGGAAGTCTGAGCACGGGGATGCCTGGGTCCCCACACCTTCGTGGACACGCTCGTGTGTAGGGAAGTCTGAGCACGGGGATGCCTGGGTCCCCGCACCTTCGTGGACACGCTCGTGTGTAGGGAAGTCTGAGCACAGGGATGCCTGGGTCCCCGCACCTTCATGGACACACTCGTGTGTAGGGAAGTCTGAGCACGGGGATGCCTGGGTCCCCGCACCTTCGTGGACACGCTCGTGTGTAGGGAAGTCTGAGCATGGGGATGCCTGGGTCCCCGCACGTTTGTGGACACGCTCGTGTGTAGGGAAGTCTGAGCACGGGGATGCCTGGGTCCCCGCACCTTTGTGGACACGCTCGTGGGTAGTGCACCATGATGCGTGCTCTGCAGCGGGCCTGCTGGTGGAGAGCTTTCGCTGGCACCGAGCTCTTCTCCTCGGTGTGACCATTGGCTCCGTCCTGGTCATCCTCCTGTTAGGCGTCATTCGAAAGGCGGGTCCAACACTTGGCAGGAGCTTCTACTGAGAAGGGGCACTTGACCCTCGGGTGGGCTGTGTTTAAGTTCTTGGCGCTGGAATTACCTTTGTCTTGCGGCCTCCGTCGCTGGTGGTTGGTGTCTCCTCAGCAGGCTCACCGCCGGGGCTGTTGCGTCCGCCTGGTGTGTTGGCTGTGCGTCTGGGATGAAGCCCGGGTGGAAGTCGAGGGTGTGGATGAGGCACACGGGTCCTGAGGCAGGGCGGGAACTGGGGTGGGCGAGACATGAGTGGGTCATGGAAGGATCTTTCTGGAAGTGAGTTGGTCACTGTGAACCCTGCAGAGGGGCCCTAGGCACCAACGTTAGGTCACAAAGGCGTGGAAGGTAGGTGGCACTGGAGCCCCGACCCTGGCCAGCCCTTGGCTTGTTTCTGTGTGTGGCTGTGACCCTTGACTCTGGATTTCTAGGAAGCCGAAAAGGTTTGATGACCTCTGTCTGTCTTAAAGGGGGAGGTGAGGTAAAACCACTCCTGAGAGGGACTTACCCGCTGTGGCCCCGCCCTGTGCAGAAGCCCCAGGTTTTGATGGTGCCGGCAGCCACGGGCCTCCTCGCCTCTGATTGCTCTGGCCCACCCCGAGCCCCTCACCTCCTGCAGGGCTTACTGTGACCTGGGCTGCTCCTCCTGTATCAAAGGATTGCTGGCAGTCAGAGCTCTTCAGTCGCGCACATGATTTATATAACTTATATTTCTTTCTTTTTTTGAGAAGGAGTTTCACTCTGTTGCCCGGCCTGGAGCGCAACGGTGCCATCTTGGCTCACCGCTACCTCCGCCTCCTGAGTTCACGTGATTCTCCTGCCTCAACCTCCCGAGTAGCTGGGATTACAGGCGTGCACCACCACGCCCGGCTAATTTTGTATTTTTAGTAGAGACGGGGTTTCTCCATGTTAGTCAGACTGGTCTTGAACTCCTGACCTCCGGTGATCTGCCCGCCTCAGCCTCCCAAAGTGCTGGGATTACAGACGTGAGCCACTGCGCCCAACCAACCTAATTTATATTTCTTAAGGAATGGAAAGAGCACAGAGACCTGTTCATATGGTGGATGTAGCAGTTTTTAAAAGCGAATGTAGATTTGAAGTCACGACGTCTGTGTGTGAGTTTTTGGGGACACGGTTCAGCCTATAACAGGGGAAGTAAATCAGGTATAAAAATGTGTCAAGGTGAGTGGAACTAAGGGGAGAGAGCTGTGACGTGAAGCATCACGCAATAAAGAAATTCCTGCCTGTTAGAAACAGAGGTGGAAAGGGGACTGAGGCGGCGTGAGTATGCCCTGACCTCTGCAGCAGTGGCCCTCCTGCCGCTGTCTCCATGCGCCCCTCCCAGACCTTTCCAGTTCCCCAGCAGCGGGCCGGCGCCCCGCCTGCCTTCTCTGTTCCAGAGGCCGGCTCTTCCTGGATGTGGACCCTCTCAAATGGTTGGAGCCCGGAGCCCACAGGCTGCTCATCTTAGCAGAAGCCTTGAGGGCTCCTTTCCCTCGGCCGCTGTGACGGGGGGAGCCTGTCCACTCTCTGTGGCTTCCGTTCTTCAGGCTGCTGTTGTGTTGAGAGCGGTTCTGCCGCACTCAGCCTTGATAGCTGGGTTTCATCCTCGTTGTATTTTCTTATAGAGATGGCGTCTCCCTATGTTGCCCAGGCTGGTCTCGAACTCGTGGGCCCATGTGATCCTCCCTGCTTGGCCTCCCAGAGTGCAGGGATCCTAGGCGGGGTCCACTCTGGCCTTGTCCTCATTTTAAAGATGAGGGGACAGTGGAAGCACAGGGAAGGCACCTCTTCTTCTCTGAGCTGCACCCCTTCCACGGGCACCTATGCTTCCACGGACACCCATGCTTCCAAGGGACACATGCTGCCCATGCAGTGGCGGGTGCAGCACAGTCCCACTGCTGAGTGGCTTGGCCTGCAGCGAGTCCCCCACCACCTGCCATGCTCTCCTGCTGGCCATGGGGCGGGCATGGGGTGAAGGGGTTGCCTGTGGTGGCCACAGGGCCATGTGTGCTTTGAGTTAGGAGGCATGCTGGCCACAGCACGGGGCAGGCGTGGGGTGAAGGGGTGACCTGTGGTTGCCGCAGGGCCATGTGTGCTTTGAGCTTGGCGCTGTCACGCTACTCAGGGCATCCATCTCTATTCAGAGACTAGCACCTCCCGGGCTGGCCAGACTGCTCACACCGCCTCCACCTCCGTAGGCTGAGGGAGCTGGGTCCCAGGGGAGGGTTGTGGGTGGGGCATGGCAGGAGAAGTAGCAGTGTGTCATGGGGGGTCACTGTTTCTTCCATCCCAGGGGCCTGCGGTGCATGGGTGGCCCCGATTTAAAACAAGGAATATGGAGCCTGTGGTTTCTTATTTAAAGGAAGCCACTGTTTGACACCTGCACTTTTCCAGGGCAGGGTAAACTGGAACGTTGTTAGAATCGGGAGCAGTCATCACCTTGGGCCACGGAGAAACTCCACGGACCCCTACTTTCTCCATCAGCCTTCTGGTCTGCCTTCGTACTGTGAACCAGGAGTATCTGAGATGGTGTCAGTCAGCGCAGGAAGTTTATTTTGCCGAGGTTGAGGACGTGCCCGTGATACAGCCTCAGGAGGCCCTGACGACAGGTGCCTGAGGTGGTCGGGGCACAGCTTGGTTTTATGCACCTCGGGGAGACATGAGACGTCCCTACACACAAGATGTACGTTCCGGAAAGGTGGGACAGCTGGAAGTGGGGTTGGGGGCTTCCGGGTCATAGGTGGATAAGACAAATCGTTGCTTTCTGTTGAGTCTCTGATCAGCCTTTCACTGAAAATACAATCCACATGTGAGAGGGGGTAGGGGAAGGGCCACGTGTGCCTTAGTCTGGCTCCGTGAAACAACAGGGCAGAGGAAGCAGTCAGATACGCGTTTGTCTCGGGGAGCAGAGGGATGACTGAGATCTGTCCTTTGTCTGCACCTGTGAAGGTGAGCTGTCCACTCACATTGCCAGGGTGAAATCCCACACAACTGCTCTAGGGGAAAGATCTTGAGCCCCACAGGGAATTTCCTTGTGCACAAATTGTGAGGGACGTGTGTGGCCTTTGTTTTTTTTTTGAGACGTTGTCTCACTCCTGTTGCCCAGGCTGGAGTCCAGTGGTGCAGTCTCGGCTCGCAGCAACCTCCGCCTCCTGAGTTCACGTCAAGCGATCCTCCCAGCTCAGCCTCCTGAGTAGCTGGGACTGCAGGCGTGCACCCCTGGGCCCAGCTGTAGCCACCTTCTTTAGGAATAAAATGGGAGGCAGGTGTGCCCAACACAGTTCCCAGCTTGCTTTCTCCCTTTAGCTGAGTGATTTTGGGGTCCCGAGATTCATTGTCCTTTCACAATACCTTGTTTCCCAAATTGGCAACCAAGGAGAGCGGTTACATTTGCCCCGGGGCTTTAGGGGGAAGTGCGGCCCACCCTGTGTGGACTTCCAGCGGAACCAGAGGCTGCTCCAGAGACTGCAGTGCCTTCCTGTCCACCCTGACCCAGGAGCCTCAGTGTCGAGCGAGGGGCACTGGCTGTTTCTTGAGGGTGGGAAGGAACACCTTTCAGCCTACTGTGCAGGGTTTTTTTTTTAAGGCAGGATTTCTGTTACCCAGGCAGGAGTGCAGTGGTGCGATCACAGCTCACTGCAGCCTCGAACTCCTAGGCTCAAGCAATCCTCCCAGCTCAGCCTCCCGAGTAGCTGAGACTACAGGCGTACACCACTACACCTGGCTAATTTTTTCTCTTTTTTGTAGAGATGGGGTCTCACTATGTTGCCCAGGCTGGTCTCAAACTCTTGGGCCCAAGTGATCTTTAGCCTCCACTTTAGCCTCCCAAAGTGCTGGGATGACAGGTGTGAGCTGACACTTCCAGACCTACTGTGCAGTTTTGTTTTTTCGTTTTCTTTTTTTGAGACAAAGTCTTAATCTGTCACTTAGGCTGGAGTGCAGTGGTGTAATCACAGCTCATTGCAGCCTTGATCCCCTGGGCTCAAGTAATTCTCCCACCTCAGCCTCCAGAGTGGCTGGGACTGTAGGCGTGCAACAGCGCACTGGGCTAATTTTTGTATTTTTTTTTTTTTGATAGAGATGGAGTCTGTCTTTTTTTGATAAGGAGTCTCGCTCTGTTGCCCAGCCTGGAGTGCAGTGGTGCAATCTCGGCTCACTGCAACCTCTGCCTCCCAGGCTCAAGCGATTCTCATGCCTCAGCCTCCTGAGTAGCTGGGACTACAGGCACATGCCACCACACCCAGCTAATTTTTATATTTTTAGGAGAGATGGGGTCATGTTGCCCAGACTGGTCTCAAACTTTTCTGACCTCAAGTGATCCGCCCGCCTCGGGCTCTCAAAGTGCTGGGATTATAGGCGGGAGCCACCGCGCCGGGCTGAGATGGGGTCTTTCTGTGTTGCCCAAGCTGATCTCGAAGCTAAGCTGGTCTCAAACTCCTGGGCTTAGGTGATCCTCCTGCCTCAGCCTCCCAAAGTGCTGGAATGACAGGTGTGAGCCACTGCGCCAGCCTGTGCAGTGTTTTTAAAAGGATTGGTGTAACAGTTACTTGTGTGAACACATTGATGTGGTCTGGGCCCTTCCCCACACGAGAGGACTGGTGGAATCCTCAGAACTGCAGGCATGTGGAGCGCCGGAAGCAGGGTCCTTGGGTCACCGACAGGCCAGCCTTCCAGGTCCTCTCGCACGTGGGACGCAGCGATGGTAGAGATAAGAGGGTGGTGTGGCGGGGAAATCCTGAATCACACAAGGACGTGTTGTGCGATAGCTGCGTGAGCTCTAGCAGGATGTTCGAGAGCATGTCCTGGGGGCGCTTTGCCGTGGGAGAGGGTGTTGCTGTGGGAAGTGTGCTGAGTTGTGTGTTCCTCGGCCCTCCGCGTGGCGCCTGCTTCCAGGCTGTGCATGAGGCTGGCTTGTCCCGTCCTGGGATGCTGGCAGGAGTGCGGGTCTGTACATTCCCACATCTTGTGAGGCACGTTTCTCAGCATCAGCAGCCCCAGCTCCTTCCTCCTCGTGGTCCTTCCTCGTTGTGAGTGGGAGGCGGATGGGCCGGGGTGCAGGGTTGCTAAGAACACCTGCCTTACTCTTTGGGGGGTTCCCAGGGTTCACGCGGTGGCCCTGTCAGCCCTGAACACGGAGAGCCACTGCCTGTGAGGCCCTGGGGCATCTCTGGAGAGCCTGTCATGGCCTGGAGCTCACCATGCAGTCTCCTGGGACCTTGACAGACTGCACCAGGCTGCATCCTGCAGCAATGAAACCTGAACCTCGGGGCTGATCCTATTGTGGCCAGGAGGGAGATGGGATAATGCTGGGCCTGGGAGGGACTGGGAGGCCGAGTCCAGGGCAAGGGCCGTGGGGCGGTGCCTGTTCCGGTTCTCCTGCAGCCGGTCTGTCCGTCCTGCCTGCTGCGACTGCTCTCCAGCCACTTTCTCTTTTTTATTTTTTCTTGCTGGAAAGCTGTAGGAGGCAGTGGGGTGGGAAAGCTCCATCCACAGTGTAGGTTAGAACCTTGGAGGCAATGGCTTCGCCTGCCAGTGAGGTGGGGAACAGAGCCTCCAGCAGTGCCGGCGTGTAGCTGGGGCGGCTGCAGCAGGAGGACGCCCAGAGCCTTGGCCGTGAACAGATAGAACCATCGAGGCCGAGTCGGGTCGTCCTCCTGTTCAGACCAACTGTGTGTCCCTTTTGTCAGACAGCTGATGACCCCTGCTGGCACATCTGCGTCCCAGCCGGGAGGCGGCCGCTCCCTGTCCATGCCAGCCGTGCACCGTGCCCACGGGAGGCTCAGTGTGGGGGTTTGGAGCAGCGGCGTGCTGTGTGACTCTCCAGGTGATAAGGAGGTCCTCACCTCCACCTTCGTCTTCTTTCCTCAAGTCACTTTTCCTGGCACCTCACTAACCACGAGGTTTCATGGGAACCTTCGGGAGTCCCTTGTGTGCTTGGCCTGGGGACACAGACCCTTGGGGAGTCCCTTGTGTGCTTGGCCTGAGGACACAGAACTGTGTCTGACCACTGGGGCCAGAAGGGTTTGCCGAGAGACCAGACCTGAGCAGCTGCTGTCTACCTGCCACGTGTGCCAGCCCCAGCCCTCCTCCAAAGTGAGTGGGGGGAGGGAGGCTTCTGGGTGTTGCCGGGACCTGGCCGGGGGCGGAGCGGCTGAGCCGTGCAGGAGAGGATAGGGATGCAGGCGTATCCGCAGGAGCCAGGCTGCCCTGTGGATGTGGCTGTGGAGCCTGTACCTTTCTCCCCCAGTCTCTCCAGGGCTGCTCTGAGCCCGCAGCTGGCCAGCTCAGCGGCCCAGGGTTAGAAGGAGTGCACCGTCCGTGCCTGTCCAGTGGCCTCAGCCTCTGAGGAGATGATGCAGGGAGCTTTGGATGCTGCAGGTGTCTTCAATATTCATTTTCAAAGTATCAGTCTTAAGTCTCAGCGGGGCCTTTTTCTAAACAGACGGTAAAAGCAGAACCTCTCCCAGAGCAGCTCTGAAGGAGGACGCCGGACCTTGAGGGCGGGAAGCCCTGGTTGAGGCTGGACCGGAAGCCTGGCCCCCAGGTGATGCGATGGCAGCCCCGGCTGACCCACAGCGCTCTGAAAACGGGTCCTTGGACACCCGCCCAGGGGCGTGTTTTCACCTGCGGACCAGGGGTGCGGGGGACAGTGGGAGGCGGGGGTTCCCAACTGCAGCTGACCTGGAAGTGCGTAATTTCAAGCGGCAGCGAGACTGGGCGTCCCAGAGCCAGGATGAGCCAGGATGTGTGGGGTTACCCTGCCCCCCTTTTCCCTTCCCATAGAGTGGGGCGGGTGAGCGGCTCCCGCTTGGCTCTGAAGCTCCCGGGCACTGGGGTGTGTGGCTGGGCCAGGCAGTGGGTGGCTCTTCTGGTGGCAGTCACAGAGCTCTTGCTGCATCACTGTGCCGGGGAAGACTTCTCAGCTATGGATATTTAGGGTCCAGTTCAGTGTGTCACACACCAGAAACTTTAAATTTTTTTCTCAAATGTTCTACATTAGTTGGCAAAGTATAATCTTCAAAGTCATGGCGGAGTATTGGGTGTAATCCTCCTGGAGGCGGGAACGGGCTTGGCACCGGCAGGTTCCGGTTGGCCCTTTGCTGCTGTGTGTGTGGGTCCCCTCGTCTCTCCTCTCTCCCTCCAAGGTGGGACGTGGTACCCTGGGAGCAGCTGTGCTGAGTCTCTCCTTGGTGTCCAAGGGGCTGGGACGGTCCAGGGTCCACAGGTGTCACCGGGGCAGCCTGCCCCTTTGAGTTTCCGTGTCAGATCTGGAAGCCATGTTGCCACACAACAGCAAGTTCGCAGCACTGTCTCCATGTGTCCCGCTCTCCTGCCAGGGTCCAGGCAGCTGGGAAACAGCCTTGGTTTGCTGAGAAGCTGCGTCCTGGGTGTCCCTGTCCCAGAGCCCTCCTCGCTCCCAGCCTGCAACTGGGACCTGGTCAGGGGACCCTGCATGTTTCCTCCTGCCGCGGGCACGCTCAGGAAGTGCTGTGTGTGCATGACGCCCGCGCGCACGGCCTGTGTGCTGGGGGCTGTTTTCCTTCACTCACATCATAGAATCGCAGACAGCAGCCCTGCCACCTGTTCATTCTGCCCATGAGCACACGGAGTTCCCAAGGGGAGAACTGGCCCCGGGCTAGGTGACCCCTCTCAGCTCAGCAGTTCCGCGTGATGCCAAGACATGCGTGTGTTCTCCTGGTGTAGCCATCTCAGCAGGGGCCCTGGGGTCCCCTGGCAGGATGTGCGGGCCGGTGTTGACAATGGGTGTCATAGGTGAAGGACGTGCAGGCCGGTGTTGACAATGGGTGTCATAGGTGAAGCCTCACAGCCTGCATGGTTAAATGGTCCCCAAAATCACATTCTGTGTTCACAGTGTGGGGAAATAGGATGGGGGTAGAAGGTGACATCTGAGGCCTGCGCCTCCTCTTGGGTTTGCTGAGTTCCAGAAACGACCGAGCCCTGTGGGCGCCGTGCTGCAGCTTTAGGGTTTTGTGAGGCTTGCCCTCCCCTCTGGGGACACGCAGGCCCCAGGTTGCGAGTTGCCCAGGTCTTGGTATGCCTTGGAGATGAATTCTGCACTCGTGTGAGGGTCTTCCTTAGGCGAGCATCACCATCGTGGTCTCCAAGGACCAGAGCCTGGCCTGAGGGGACAGCCTGAGAGCAGGTTCCTTCCTGACCTCAGAGTCAGTTGTCTCCGTTGTGGGTGATCACATTTGAGCTCCTGGGGCGGGCCCCGGGCCTGGCACTCAGCATGGAAGTGGCCTATGGGCCAGTTTAATTGGAGAAGCTCCTGAATGTCCGTCGATCTCAGTCCGTTGCGTTTCAGGCGCGTTTCAGTGGCTGAGTGCTCCTTAGTGCCGGCGGGGAAGTGAGGAGGACGGGCCGCCTCTGGCTTAAACTCCGTGCTGTGCCACGGGAGGGGTCTGCCTTGCTTTCCATCTGCGCAGGGCTCGGGGCCCGAAGTGCTGGGTGTGACACGTTTTAGACACATTTTAGAGTTTGCAGAAGGACGAGGAACCCACCAGCTACGGCCTCACACGCTTTGCTCCTGGAGCTGCCGCTGCCTCCCTCACATCCACACAGCGACTGTCACTCACACCTTCAGAGAATCACAGTGGAGATCATTCTGTGAATATTGTTTTCTTATTTTTATTCCTCGTATCCATCAGTGTTCAAAACATTTTTTCTGTATTTCTTTTTTTTTTTTTTTGAGATGGAGTCTCACTGTGTCCCCCAGGCTGGAGTGCAGTGGTGCGATCTCGGCTCACTGCAAGCTCCGCCTCCCAGGTTCTCACCATTCTCCTGCCTCAGCCTCCCGAGTAGCTGGGACTACAGGTGCCGCCACCACGGCCGGCTAATTTTTTGTATTTTTAGTAGAGACGGTGTTTCACCGTGTTAGCCAGGATGGTCTTGAACTCCTGACCTCATGATCTGCCCACCTCAGGCTCCCAAAGTGCTGGGATTACAGGCGTGAGCCACCGCGCCTGGCCTATATTTCTTTTTTTTAATGCACAGCCTTCCAATGACTTTTTCTGTGTTTCAAAAGATTAATAAAAGCACAACTTTTCAGAGCATCGAGGAGCTGGCCTGTCTTGGGGGTGTGTGTGTGTTGTGCGGGGCCAGAGCTGGAGCTGCACTGGCGTGGCCCTGCCTTGGGCGGAGCTGTGGCTCCCGTGGGCACCGCTGCCGCGGCCACAGATTTATTCCAGCACGAGGCGGAGAGGGGGTGTCTTGTGTGTGTGGACTCGGAGGATGAAATGGCCAGCTGGACCCAGAGCCTTTCTTCCCCAGGGTGGCCCAGCTGGCTGATTCTGACAGTGAATTTGTCAGCCCTGGGCTGTGATTTCAGGGGGGCACTCTCGCTCTTGGAAGGGGCGTGTTGGTTGTGCCAAAGCTGGTGGGGCGGGGAGCCGCTTCTTCAGGAGAGAGAGGGGTGATTTTCAGATGACTCTTTTCCCACTCTTGGAGCATTAAGTTCTGGCCCCAGTGGTGCCACTGAAGAAAGGCGATAACCTCTTTCTCCTCCCCAGAGATGACGCGTCTGTCAGGGAGACCCTTGCTCTGGACGGGGCCGGCTGCCGCTCACTCACGGCCGTCTCTCTCCCACTGTGCTTGCAGGTGTGGCCGACGAGGATGCCCTCGCTGAGGAACGCATGCGGAGAGGCCAGAACGCCCTGCCAGCCCAGCCTGCCAGCTTCCGCCCGCCGAAGCCGCCCCGGCCTGCCTCTCTGCTCAGACATGGGCCTCACTCTCTCTATGAGGAGGAGGGCGAGCAGGACCGACCTCGGGCACCCGGGCCCTGGGACCCCCTCGCGTCCGCAGCAGGTGTGCAAAGGGAGGCAGCCGAGGAGCAGGCCCAGAGGGAGACTTCCGTGGGTGCCAGAGGACAGCGAGGACACAAACCGCGCCTGTGCTGCTGTGTTCTGACCTGAGCGGGCGGGGCAGGGCGGGAGGAGGTGGCTTCGCTCTGTTCCCCTCCCGCCCGCAGCCCCCACGCCACGGTGGCTCCGGGCCCCCCACCGTTAAAACGGGGTCCCCGTGTCCTTTGCACAGTGTGTTGCTCCCCAAAGGATGACAGAGCTGCCACGGCAGTGCGAGGTGCTGCTTTTACCGTAGACGTGCCTTTCCGTAGCTTTCAGCGTAGAGCTTGAGGCCTGTGGCTTAGGCCAGGTGGTCTCGTGCTGGGGGGGTCTGCATCTGCTCCTGCCCCTCCATCAGCTTCACCTTCTCGTGCCTTCTTCTGCGCTGGGTGCAGAACAAAAGACCCCCTCAAGTCAGACCTCCTTGTGAAGCGTAGTCTGCCCGCTCACCCGCCGTGGGGTTCTTGGCCGCCCTGCCCGCCGCCCACCTCTTAGGGAGCTGGAGAGTCTCTGAAGTGAGTGCCCCGGAGAAGTTCTGGGTCACCCTGAGGACGTGCTGTGCATGTGGGCTTGGCCCTGACTGCGTACTACAGCCCAGGGTCTGTTTAGTGTGAACCGTGCATCGGTTGGAAGCATTTGTGCCCCCTCTGGTTCTTATCGCTGCACGCAGTGAGGGGCCCCAGCCGCTCCTGTCGTGCAGGAAGATAGGGATGGCCGATCTCTGGGTTTGGGGGACCTGAGCGGATGTCCTGAGGTTACTTCTGTGGACGTGGGCGGAACAGCACTGTCTAAGCAGGACAGGAGAAGCAGCCGGGAGGTCTCTCCCTTTCCCTTCATGGAACTTTCTATTGAAAAATTAGCCCCTTCCAGTCCTCCTTGGATGAAGCACAGTTGCCGGTTA
>NW_012104698.1:125111-129054 GCF_000951045.1 Mandrillus leucophaeus
GCCTCACTCTCTCTATGAGGAGGAGGGCGAGCAGGACCGACCTCGGGCACCCGGGCCCTGGGACCCCCTCGCGTCCGCAGCAGGTGTGCAAAGGGAGGCAGCCGAGGAGCAGGCCCAGAGGGAGACTTCCGTGGGTGCCAGAGGACAGCGAGGACACAAACCGCGCCTGTGCTGCTGTGTTCTGACCTGAGCGGGCGGGGCAGGGCGGGAGGAGGTGGCTTCGCTCTGTTCCCCTCCCGCCCGCAGCCCCCACGCCACGGTGGCTCCGGGCCCCCCACCGTTAAAACGGGGTCCCCGTGTCCTTTGCACAGTGTGTTGCTCCCCAAAGGATGACAGAGCTGCCACGGCAGTGCGAGGTGCTGCTTTTACCGTAGACGTGCCTTTCCGTAGCTTTCAGCGTAGAGCTTGAGGCCTGTGGCTTAGGCCAGGTGGTCTCGTGCTGGGGGGGTCTGCATCTGCTCCTGCCCCTCCATCAGCTTCACCTTCTCGTGCCTTCTTCTGCGCTGGGTGCAGAACAAAAGACCCCCTCAAGTCAGACCTCCTTGTGAAGCGTAGTCTGCCCGCTCACCCGCCGTGGGGTTCTTGGCCGCCCTGCCCGCCGCCCACCTCTTAGGGAGCTGGAGAGTCTCTGAAGTGAGTGCCCCGGAGAAGTTCTGGGTCACCCTGAGGACGTGCTGTGCATGTGGGCTTGGCCCTGACTGCGTACTACAGCCCAGGGTCTGTTTAGTGTGAACCGTGCATCGGTTGGAAGCATTTGTGCCCCCTCTGGTTCTTATCGCTGCACGCAGTGAGGGGCCCCAGCCGCTCCTGTCGTGCAGGAAGATAGGGATGGCCGATCTCTGGGTTTGGGGGACCTGAGCGGATGTCCTGAGGTTACTTCTGTGGACGTGGGCGGAACAGCACTGTCTAAGCAGGACAGGAGAAGCAGCCGGGAGGTCTCTCCCTTTCCCTTCATGGAACTTTCTATTGAAAAATTAGCCCCTTCCAGTCCTCCTTGGATGAAGCACAGTTGCCGGTTACGCTTCCGAGGAGGACGGAAGGTGCACCCCCAGCCATGAGAGCCTCAGGACGCGACGCCTGTGGGTGGGCCCAGCAGCCCCTCCAGCTGGCCGGCCGCCCACCCTGCTGTGCTCGACTTTGCCATGTGAGTGTGCTGTGTCACTGAGTGACAAACAGAGGCAGTTGCAGGCTGTGTGCACCCAGAAAGAACTCCCCATGCACTGAGTGGGTGTGGGGGAGGCTCCCCAGGATCCCTGCACTGAGTGGGCGCGGGGAAGGTTCCCCAGGATCCCTGCACTGAGTGGGTGTGGGGGAGGCTCCCCAGGGTCCCCTTCATTGAGTGGGTGTGGGGGAGGCTCCCCAGGATCCCTGCACTGAGTGGGCGTGAGGGGAGGCTCCCCAGGATCCTTGTACTGAGTGGGTGTGGGGGAGGCTCCCCAGGATCCCTGCACTGAGCGGGCGCGGGGGAGGCTCCCCAGGGTTCCCTTCATTGAGTGGGTGTCGGGGAGGCTCCCCAGGATCCCTGCACTGAGTGGGCTTGGGGAATGCTCCCCAGGGTCCCCTTCATTGAGTGGGTGTGGGGGAGGCTCCCCAGGATCCCTGCACTGCGCGGGCGTGTGGGAAGGCTCCCCAGGATCTGTTGTGCACTCCTGGTACTGAAGGGTCTGAGGGCGGTAGGGAGGGCGCACTGTTTGTCGATGGGTCTTTGCAAGGTGCAGGATAGAGCAGGGTCATAGCTGTAGTGTCCCTGAACCACTGGGGTGAGGAGGCCACCGGAAGCCTGGCCTGTGAGGAGCCTTGTGATTTCCCAGGCCCCAAGAATGTGTGCACAGGTGCGAGCCGCCTGGAGGAGCCACGTTTAAAGTGAGGTGAGACTCCCGGAACAGCACCCAGCACAGGCCTGAGGCCACACCCGTATTTCAGAACTGGGCTGGTCTCCTCCTCCCAGCGACTGTGGCTGTGGGCGGAACTGATGTGGGAGGCAGGCGCCGTTCTCCCCGCGCCTCACGGCTTTGCCAGTTTGTCTCCTCGGCTTCCCTGCCATGCACCGTTTCTGAGGGGGAAAGCTGGCTGACTGCTGAATCCCAGCACAAACCCTTACAGCAAAGAGGCCAGTGATGGCTTTTGTTTCTGCCCGGATCCTCTTTGGGGAGCTTCCGTCCCAGAGCTTTTCCTCTCATTTGTTTCCTTTTTAATCGCTTCATGAGATCTTGAAGATACCAAAGTAACCATCAAAGATTTAAAGATGTGATTTTCATACAAATATATAATGAACACATGTCAGAGACTTTTACTTAAGTTCTTATTGAGAGATGACAGAGCTGACTCAATGGATGATTCAGGAAGCTGCTGCAGAGTTGGAGACAGAACTAGAGTGAAATTGCAAAGCAGGGTGGTTTTGGTCTCTGCAGAGGCCATTTGCGACTCACTCACCGACTCCAGGGCGCTGGTGGGTGACAAGAAAGAGGCTGAGCAAGGCTCCCCCCCTGCAGGCTCACTCATTGTATCCGGATCAGAGCACCAGCACTACCAAATCGGAACAACTGTACATGCCTGCAGACAAGGGCATGTGCTAGTGTGGGCATGACAAAGTCACACGGGTGCAGACCCCTTAGCTCCAGCCTGCTGGGTGTGCTGACCAGGGGACTTTGTAGCGATAACACAGGCTCCTGAGTCAGGATACTGGTTTGCTGCATTTTTGTGTCACTGAAGGTCTCTCTTTCCCCGAAGCCCCTTGTCACGGAAAACCCATGACTCTCGGCCAGGCCTCTGGGTGCCTGGAAGATCCCACTATCTTTTTGTGGGATTGGCATGTCCTGGGCAAGGTTCCTGAAAAAGGAGTACGCAGTGAGGAGACCGGCCACCCAGCAGTATTGATGGCCCCTGCTTTGGCCTCCAGCCGTCTGACCGGTCCCTGAATCGAGTAGGTCTTATTGGAGCTCCCAAGAGTGAGCGAGCTTCCACTCATGGAGTCACAGCCAGGTGTGCAGCCCCCAGGCCTGGGCGGTTCTAGGGCATGATTTTTTTTAGGCTGGAAATGAGCTCTCACTTGAGATGCACCCCTCAAAATACGGAACGTACTGCTTCTGCAAGAATTTCTCCTCCTTGTGTCTGGTGTGATTGACAACGGGGTGCAGTCAGTGGAAGCAGGAATGTTGGGGAGTACAGGGTACTGGGGATGCTCCTATCCTGGTCAGCAGAGCGGCGGGTCGGCGGGGAGCGCCTGTCCCGGCTGCGTGGTGTGGGGTTCCCTGGCTGACATTTGCTGCTGTGTGGAGTCCTTAACCCCAGCACTCGCCCTGCCTTAGTTCAGAGGACAGAGGCACCGCCGGGAACCCACCCGATCCTAACTCAGGCTTTGGAAAGGATGAGTGAGATTTTGTGTTTATGAATTCCACACATACTGTAGGAATATCAAGAACATGTAACTGTTAAAAAAGGAAAAGTAAAATGACTAAACATGAAAGAAAGAGTAAAACAGGTCCTTTACTTTTTTGACTGAGGAAAGCAGCCTGTCCCGGAATGCTGTAGGACGGAATGCTGTAGAACGGAGCTCCAACTAAAGATTGCAATCTAACCCTGCCCTCAGCTTTCAACGGCTCCAAGTTTGTCTTTTTAATGAAGCTAATTTGTGTATTTATACTTAAGGGTTTTCAACAGTTTCCAGAAGTCCTTTTCTATCAGGACGGATTTTTAAGTAGTCGCTGATGGGAGAGTGTGCCTCTGTGGTCTGTGCCCGAGGCTGGCGGTCCCACGAAGGTCTGGAGCCCCCGAGCCGGTGCCCAAGGCCATGTCTGTGATTCGCAGGAGGTTCAGGTGACAGGAGGGCTTGCTCTGTTTTTCTCACTTCAATTTTGGACTTTTTTTTTTTTGAGACTGTCTCGCTCTGTCACCCAGGCTGGAGTGCAGTGGCATGACCTCGGCTCACTGCAACCTCTGCCTC
>NW_012104698.1:129419-136053 GCF_000951045.1 Mandrillus leucophaeus
GATCCACCCGCCTCGGCCTCCCAAAGTGCTGGGATTACAGGCTTGAGCCACCGCGCCCGGCCTCATTTTTGTATTTTTAGTAGAGATGTGGTTTCTCCATGTTGGACAGGCTGGTCTCGAACTCCTGACCTCAGGTGATCCCCTGCTTCAGCCTCCCAAAGTGTTGGGATTACAGGCGTGAGCCACCACGCCCAGCAATATTGGAGGCTTGAAGAATACCGGAAAGGGGTTTCTTTGTGGCGGACCCGCCCCTCCCCCACCCTCCCCGGCAGCCCCAGGGCGGTGAGGGTGACTGCAGTGTGGTCACCTCAGGCTTTCCCGCCCTAACTCGTAAAGGACCGGTGGCAGCAGTTGCTTTAAAGAAGCTCCTGTTACTCCCTTTGTTCTGGGGTCTTGGTAAAGTTTGCTTTCCCGAAGCTCAGGAACCACCGCAGGCCGGGCTGACCCCCCCACCACGCCCCCATCCCACGGGGTCCCTCGGGTCCTGGAGCACGAGGATCCTCTGGGGGACACAGCCTCCGAGAGCTGGCTCTGCCCAGGCCGCGCTCCAGTCAGAGGGGGCTCCCCGCGTGCTCCTCGGGAGGGGGATCTCCTGGCTTCCTCCCGCTTCCTTTCCTTTCCTCTGCGTTTTCCGCAGAGCCGCCTCCCTGCTTTGGAAGCAGGTCCTCAGCGGCCTGGCAGCCGCCAACGGCGCACATGCCCCTCTGTTCTTTCTTTCTTTCCGTAACTTAAGGCACATTTCCTAAAAACGCAGCATGGAACGCTTGGCTGTTCGCTAACGCGCATCTTGCGCTGCTCCGTCGTAGGGCGGTTAGGACGCGCTCGGCTCTAGTGGAAAGCTGCGAAGGTGGCAGCCTCCACTGTGCACAGGCCACAGGCGAGTGTGGTGTGGTGTGTGGCTGTGGGTGTGGACTGGATCTGCAGGCTTGTCCCCTCCCGTGGAGAGCTGTCGGGGTCCGGGCAGTGCTCAGTGGTGACAGCCACGGCACATTTGAAAGTCCACGTGTGTTTGTCCCACTGTGGTCCAGGACACGCGTGAGCCACACTCAGTGGACTTGCACCTGTGACATGCTGGTCAGCATGGCGGCCGTCAGCTGGGCGTGGAATGCATGTGGTTGGAGCCCGCCCTCGGCCCACCATGATTGTGATTCTCTGGGGCAAGTCCTGAGTGTGGGCAGGGCCTGAGGCCCCGGAGAGGGCTGTGAGCAGGCTCCTCCCAGTGAGGCACGATGCCACGATGTGAAGTTGCGTGGGTCTTTGGAGTGTTCTCCTGGCAGGTCGAGGGCCCGTGCGTGTGGGACCCAGGCCCGCCCTGCCCGCTGCCGGCCGTGTTCCCTGTGCCCCGTCATGTTGACAATTGTGGCCAAATTCAACATCAGGCCCGTTTCCTGCACCCATGTTGGCACACACTGAGTCCAAGACAATTTCTGCAGAAATGAATCCAGAGGTGTTTATTTCTGGCACGTTGGATCAGATGTTCAGAGGGTGGGCGTCTTTCTCCCTGCGCTTCAGCTGGATCAGTCAGTGTCAGCCGTTGGCTTTAGCAAAAGGAAAATGAAAGGTTACTTTCCTCCAGTAAGAAATGGGACTTTCCCACGCCGGACGGCACAGAGCCCGCAAACGTGAGGCCAGTCCACGCCAAGGCTTTGCCTGCAGACAGGCTGCACTGCGGCCGGCTGGGGAAGCAGAGGAGACCGCGGACGCCCTCCCCACAGCGGGGCGCAGCTTTGCGCAGGCCCAGTGTGCGCTCTGAAGGGGAGCCCAGGGCGGGGTTCCGGGGCTGAGGCGCAGCGTGGGCCTCTGGCTCTGCTGCTGGGCGGAGCTTGGCTAGGTGGGAGCCCTCACTTCTCTGCAGGGTGGCGAAGCTCTCTGGGTAGTGTGAGCGGTTCTCAACGTGCACCTTGGAAAGTCAGCTCCCGTTCTGAGGTGCATGTGTGGCCCAGATAGACGACTTCATTTTGTTGCTTTTTGTTCTTAACATGGGGAAATATTGAGAAAACATGTTTGGCTCTTGCTGGGGAAGCAGTGCTGTTCCGCACAGTGTTTTACAAGCCGTGTTTCCTTAGGATTCAAAGAAGGTGGCAAGAGGAAGAAGCAGAAGCAGAGAGAGGAGTCCAAGAAGAAGAAGTCGACCAAAGGCAATCACTAGACCGGACTCGAGGCGCGCGGTGCACCCCCGGACGCTGGCGCTCCCCCGTGCTCGGCGCGCGGTCGTGCACACGCGCTAGGTAGCGGCGTTGGGGCAGGACTGTCTCGAGGCCACACTCGCTCGGCAGGATTATGCGATCACGGATCAGTCAGAGCAGGGTCAGGAGACGGGGCTGACGGCACGGGTGGCGGGGATAGACTTTTGGGATGCGGCCGCGACTCTCTGCTTCTCTCCAGCGCTCAATCTGCTAGCATTTTCCTCTAGTGCCTCCGGATCCTCTTCATTCTTTTCGGCTACTCAGCCACTCCGCGTGCTGCTGGGATATTTCCAGCTTTGGGAGTACAGTAGGGCGCAGACAGCTAACTGAGTAACATTCATGAAATGAGGCTCTTTCCTGTGGCGGCGTAGTGTTTGGAATTAAAGTAATTCAGTGGAGTGTAACTCAGAGAATATCGCAAGTGACACACTGACTCCTGCACCTTTTCCTCAGAGCAATCCCGCCACACCAATAGAAGGCTGTCGTGAATCCCATCAGATGTAAAATCATTCCTTCTGTTTGCTCTTTTAATTTGCATCCTCTGCAGGTAGTCCAAATTCAACTTCAAATATGGTGTAGGTTTTGCTAGATTCCATATTTTTTTTTTCTCGGATTTTTGCTAATTATTGTTAGCAAAATTTTTTGCTCAGCGGCACCCTCCCCTAGTGTCCATGGGTTAGGGCCGTGCTGGGGAAAACGGGCCGGTATTTACACACGCGCAAAACACCCAGAGACGGCACAAGGAGGTTGAACTAATGTTTCAGTTCGCGAACATTGACTCCTTATGAAAGTCACTTCTAACTAGATGCACCCACTTCCGGTCATTATTTCATTTGCATGATGTATTGCTTCCTCACTTTTTGTTTTTATTGAGCACGGAGTAGAATTCCAGGGCTGCCTTGACTTCTTCCCTGCACGCTCCCTCTCAGTGACTTTCCTTCCCTTTCACATGAGGATCTGCTGTTCATGTTCCTTTTTCCTTTGTCCTCTTGAACTTGAGGGCATTGTGAAAAGCTGTGATGTGATTTTAAAATGCCAGCAATTTTAATCTAGCCGTGTTGAAGCCGGGAAGTTTCTGGCGCAATCCATGTAGCAGTGACCCAGGCTTGGGAGCCAGAAACAAGTGTGATCTGTGATGTTATTTAACACAACTGTTGCCAAAGAGTTGGCTTTGTTTATTTGGTTTTGGTGGGGAGTGGAGTTGGTTTTGGTGGGGAGTGGAGTGGTATTTGATGCTTTCTGTGGACAATGTAACCCTAAACACATCATGTATTTGGTGGAGAGTGGAGTGGTATTTGATGCTTTCTGTGGACAATGCAACCCTAAACACATCATGTATTTTAAGTGCCACCTACGTAAATAAAACATAAGCATATTGAACACAGCTTGCCTGCCGTCCTTTGTAGGCGCCAGTAAGTTGCACTGTTAAGACTGATTAAAAGTGAAAGCAATTCTTCAACATTACAATTATGAAGGACAAAGTGGTGTTTTGCGGGCAGAAGTGTTGCTTCTGAAATTCTTCACTGTAAGGTGAAAACGTGACTTTAAAGCTAACACCCCCGGCAGGGCACGGTGACTCATGTCTGTAATCCCAGCACCTTGGGAGGCCGAGGTGGGCAGATCACCTGAGGTCAGGAGTTCAAGACTAGCCTGGCCAACATGGTGAAACCCCATCTCTACTAAAAATCCAGAAAATTAGCCGGGCATGGTGGCGCATGCCTATAATCCCAGCTGCTCGGGAGGCTGAGGCAGGAGAATTGCTTGAACCTGGGAGGTGGAGGTTGCAGTGAGCCAAGATTGCACCACTGCACTCTAGCCTGGGGGACAGAGCTAGACTGTCTCAAAAAAAAAAACTAACACCCCAGCGCACAGATGAGGTGGAAACCGGCTCTTACAAGGCGGAACGCACACTCGAGGTGGAAACTCCTGCAGCCTTCGCAGGAAACAGTGAGGCCCCGAGAGGAAAACCTCGTCCACTCGTCCTGGCTCTGCTGGCAACCAAAACAGGGCCAGACATGCGCTCAGTGCTGACGTCCTGGTGTCCGGCCTTCCTGGGGACTGAGGAAGGCAGTGCAGTAAATCGCCTTGCAGGGGGGTTGGGGGGGGGTGTTTTAAAAACAAGATTAGTCCTTCTCAACTGCTCAGATCCCAGAATCTGCTGCTGAGATTGTGGCGAGGGAGGCAGGTGGTTCGACAGGTTTAGAGGTGACTGTTGTGCCCTCAACCCTGCTCGCTTGACCTCAGGGCGTCCCGGGAGCTGGCCAGGCTTCCTCAGCAGGGACACAACAGAGCCTGGAGTGCCTTCCAGACAAGCCAGGCCACACACAAGACAGGCTCTTGGCAAAGCTGCCAGAGCCCCGTCTTCACACGGTCTGGCTGCCAGGTCAACTCGTGTCACAGGCGGGTCCTCCTGTCACTGAGAGGGAGAGACCCTGACCCCAGGAGGAGGAGGGAGCTAGTGTCCATGGAGCCTGGCAGGTGCCTGGTCAGCAGGTAGGTATCTGCTTCTAAGGTAAGGAGGGGTGCTGGGGTCTACCCGACCCCTGTGCCCAGCGGCCCCATCCCCCTAGGGCGTATTCAGGAGTGGAGTGCCACTGTGCAGACACAGCCCGCGGCTGCCTATGCCAGCATCTGCTGAGGGGCTGGGGAGGGAGCCCGGGCCCTGGGTGTGCTCAGCAGCTGCTGAGATGATGGTAAAAGGGAGTGCGGCACCTGTCATCGTCACCTTTGTGATGTCCCAAGCACTGGGGGCCCTGCGGGGGGTGGGGAAGGCAGTGAGGTGGTGGTGGGTGGGAGGCAGGGGGCTGTGGACGGTGCGGCAGGGACTGCAGTTGTGGGACTGAGGTGGGGAGTCCTGGGGGTGTCAGGACCACAATGGGACCTCCTAGCCAGCCCACTGCCAGCCCCAGGGCCACCCTGTACACCATTCACCTTTGTCGGGCACGAAGGGCTGCAGAACCCACTTTCCGTAAGTAAATACATTTAAACATTCAGAAACATTCACACCCTAACCCTAACCTGGGGGTCCCATGTGCCTTCCCTCATGTGGGTTGCACAGCTGGAGACAGGATCAGAACCAGGACATGGCGCCGTCACCAGGGAGAGCTCTCTGCTCTTTTGTTCAGAGGCCTGGGAAAGTGGGACCATGACGTGAATAACCACACCTGCGGTAAACACATTTGCTTTTGTTTTTGTTTGTTTGTTTTTTTGAGATGAAGTCTCGCTCTGTCACTTAGGCGGGAGAGCCGTGGCACCATTATCACACCTCAGAAAACTGGTAATTCCCCCACGCCGGCTGCTTCTCAGTCCATTTTCAGAAACTGTTTAGTTGTGTTCTTTTCTTTTTTGAGGGAGGGTCTCGCTTTGGCACCCAGGCTGGAGCGCGGTGGTTCAATCATAGCACACAGTACCCTGACCTCCTGGGCTCAAGCAATCCTCCCACCTCAGCCTCCCAAGTCGCTGCGGCTACAGATGTGCCACCATGCCTGGCTAATTTTTACATTTTCTGTAGAGACAGGATTTCACCATATCGTCCAGGCTGGTCTCAAACTCCTGGGCTCAAGCAATCTGCCTGCCTCAGCCTCCCAAAGTATTGAGATTGCAGGTGTGAGCCACTGTGCCTGGCCCGTCATTTTTTTGTTTTTGTTTTTTGGCAGGAGACTGGAGTTTTATTGTTATGCAAATCAGTCTCCCTGGCCTGTGATTTTTAAAAATTTGACTTCAGTCAAGACTACACACTGCATTTAGTTGTCATGTGTATTAAGTCTTTGTATGCTTTTACCTTTTATTATGAAAAATCTTAATGTCCAAATTGTGTGTTTGGAACAGGCAACGTAGAAATGAACCCCCTCCCCCACCCAGAGGTGCACAGCGCCTGCCCCTCTTGTGTATCTGCACCCCCTCCCCATCATGTTTTTTTGTTTTTGTTTTGAGACAGAGTCTTGTTCTGTTTCCCAGGCTGGAGTGCACTGGTGTGATCTGACTCACTGCAACCTCTGCCTCGCGGGTTCAAGCGATTCTTCTGCCTCAGCCTCCGGAGTAGTTGGGATTACAGGTGCCCGCCACCACGCCCAGCTAATTTTTGTATCTTTAGTGGAGACGGGAGTTTCACCATACTGGCCAGGCTGGTCTCGGACTCCTGACCTCAAGTGACCCACCTGCCTCGGCCTCCCAAAGTGCTGGGATGACAGGCGTGAGTCACTGCGCCTGGCTCCCATCCTGTTTTGAAGTCAGTCCTGGGCTATGCATGACTTCATCTGTCAACATCTGACCTGCCTTTCCTCCAAGCTTCTTGGCTGGAATCCTTCGATAAAGATGGATTTTCCCTTATCCACTGCTTGGGTCCCAGAAGTACAGTTTCTGCTTCAAAAGGCCCTGCACATTCTTGTTTTTCCCGAGTCCCAGCGTCTAGAGCGACCGGCTGGCTCCCTGGCTCCTCCGAGGACCCC
>NW_012104698.1:141980-149667 GCF_000951045.1 Mandrillus leucophaeus
GGCACCTGAGTGAGACCCTGTCTCTACAAAAAAAAACATAAAAAAGTTAGCTGGGTGTGGTGGCACATGCCTGTAGCCCCAGCTACTCGGAGGCTGAGGTGGGAGGATCGAGTACACCCAGCCTGATCACGACACTGTGCTCCAGCCTGGGCAACAGAGTGAGACCCTATCTAAAATAAAAAAAAAGTATTCCCTTATTGACTGGACATTGGGTTATACTGAAATGCACCTTCTACCCCATATCAAAAGTATTAATTAACTGGAGTGCACTGAGGGCCAAGCCCCAAGAGAAAGCCACGCCACCAGGGAGCAGTCGAAGGAGCAGGTCACCGTCTGCTCGGAGAAGAGGCACTCACTTTATTAACTTTAAATATTTTAGTTCTAAATGTTGGGAGTAAAATCAACATACAGGGAACACATGATCATTGGTAGAAAAACCAGAAATGCAGATATGAAAACATAAATGATCCTTACCACCCGGAGACCTTATCTTGGTAAACACACACCAGTCTGTGCCTTTGCCCAACTAGATGCTGGGAAAGACTTCACATCAGGAAACAGAGACCTCCATGAATATTTTTGTGGCACAGAATTCCTTTGTATTGAGATGAATTGATCACAGCCAAGTGCCATTCTCACTCCTGCAGGCTGACTTCCTGTGGGCTGACTTCCTGTGGGCTGACTTCCTGTGGGCTGACTTCCTGTGGCTGAAATCCTATTTATGTTTTTGCTGCTTCTGGCGAGATTCTTGTTCCTATAGGGTCCCTTCCTGGACTTGTCTGTTATCTTTGGGGCAGATTCCCAGAAGTGGGATGGCCATGTCAAAGGTCAGATGAGCGCTCATCCCTGTGAGCTCCTCCCCACCCACACTCATCCTCCCCACAATCCCTCATCCCCATCAGTGCTCCTCCCCACCCACACTCATCCTCCCTACGATCCCTCATCCCCAACAGTGCTCCTCTCCAGGAAGTCCCCCTCACCCACACTCATCCTCCCCACGACCCCTCATCCCCAGCAGTGCTCCTCCCCACGAGGGCCTCCCCACCACACTCATCCTCCCCACGAGGTTCTCCCCACCCACACTAGTCCTCCCCACAAACTCTCATCCCCAGCAGTGCTCCTCCCTATGAGGTCCTCCCTACCCACACTCATCCTCTCCACGAGCCCTCATCCCCAGCAGTGCTCCTTCCCACGAGGTCCTCCCCACCCACACTGGTCCTCCCCACGAACTCTCATCCCCAGCTGTCTTCCTCCCCATGATCTCTCATCCCCATGGGCTCCTCCCTGCGAGCTCCTCCCCACGCACTCCTCCCCCTGCCTGCCCTGGTCCTTAGGAGGGGCCCTGCCCTCCATCCCTCGAACTTCCGCACTCTGTAGGGGGTTGGTCAGGGGCAGCTTCACTGTGGCCCACACTGGCTGTGGACAGAGCAGGGTGCCTGAAAGGCATCCCTAGATTCATATTTTAGAGGTTTCTGACAGTTTTTTTTATTTGGCAAACCAGCTTTCTATTGCATCTGAAACTCTCCCAGGCAAGCCCTTCGGTTGCACCGAGGAAGGAAGGGCCACAGCCATGGCTCTTGGCAAGCAAGACGTGGACATGGCCTGGCGCCGGCAGGAGGCCTCAGCCGTGTGGGTGCTGCGTCACTGTGTGGGGGCCCTGTACGTCCTGACGAGGCCACTCCCGCAGCTGCAGGGCTCTTGGGCATCTCAGAGGGCGAGGGCACCAAGGGGCTGGGCTCCAGACACTGTCCTGGCACGCAGGCGTGGGGAGAGTTGGGGTGGGTGAGCACCTATGGGATTCTGGGATGTTATTAGGGGATGGGAGCACCCCAGGAAAGATGAACTTCCCGAGTTTGGGTGCCTTGGGTCACTCATCGCTGGGGTTTGAGTGTTCCCGGTGAGGTGCTGCTGTTCTGTGCCCAGGCCAGGGGGCGCTGACGCCCGGGGGACTCCTCAAGAGCAGGCCCTTGCGGTTCCTGGGTGGTCCTGGGTTTCTCCCCATGCTGACTTCGTTTCTTCTCAGGAGAGGACAGAGCGGGGTGCCGCATGTAAGGTGTGGCCGCTGGATGACACAGGAGGAGCCCTGCTTCGGGGCGCTGCCACTGTCACTGCTGTGCTGTGTAGGTGCAAAACCCAGGGCCAGAACCCCCAGCCAGGGGAGGTGCAGCCCAGCCTGCTGTTCAGCTGGGCAGGAAGCGGGCAGGGGCCAGGGCTGCCTCCCAGAGCTGGGCAGGTGGTGCCTGGTTTACAAAACCCAAATTCAGGGAGAAGAGAGACCTGACCTGCAGCTTCAGATCCACGCCTAGGCCGGGAGAGGTGGCTCATGCTTGTCATCCCAACACTGCGGGAGGATCCCCTGAGACCAGGAGTTCGAGGCTGCAGTGAGTCCCACCCATGCCACTGCACTCCAGCGTGGGAGACACCGTGAGCCTTGTCTTTAAAACAAACAAACAAGATCCACACTGATGCCTGTTCTCCACTTCTCTCCACAATGCTGCCTCCTAATGAGGCGGGTATCTGGGTCCACCCCAGAAACCCTGAGGCTGGAGGCAGAGGGGAGTGTCAGCAACCCTGGTGCCTTTCATCCTGGAGGGTGGAGGGAAGAGCATGGGGTAGGAGGGGCAGGTGGGTACACGAGGGGACCCCAGGTCAGCAGTCTGTCCTGAGACCCTGCCCTGAGCTGGGGGAGGGTGCACCTGGGTTCCACCCTTACCTGAGCGCCCTGAGCTCAGGCTCCACCCACACAGGAGCACTGCTCACCCAGACAGCCCAGGAACCTCTCTGCCCTAGACTGGCCCAAGCACCTGCTAGTCCTGAGCAGGGGGAGGCAGTGAAGGGCAGTAGGCTTTGCAGAGAAGAGGGGCGAAGGCCACTCCTATTGCCTGTGAAGTGGACTCGAGCACGGAGCCCCCTGTGAGCCCAGAGGGCCCTGGCTGACCGGCGCGTGGGTCTGAGGCAGCCCAGAGGGCCCTGGCTGACCGGCGCGTGGGTCTGAGGCAGCCCAGTTAGTACTGTGTCCACCTCTGCTGTGGGGTCCAGCCTGCTTCGCCTCTAGGCCTCCCTCGAGGGTGCTGCAGGGAGAGCCTGGCTGGCAGGTGACTTCCAGACACCCAGACCTGCAGAACCCCGACCCCTCCTCCCGCTTGCTTGGGAGCAGCACGTGGCGTCTGCCACTCTCCTGCCTCTGCCCTCTCCCTGGGAGGTGCCCGCTTCCTGTTCCGAGCCGCTGTGCTTCTCCCTGCGCTCACATGGATCAGGCAGGAAACAGAGGCAGAGGGCAGAGGGCTCCCTGCTCTCAGGCCCCGCCTGGGTGTACTGTCCGGAGCAGAGGGCTCCCCCGTCCGGGCCCTGCCTGGGTGCAGTGTCCCGGGGCAGAGGACTCACCCCTGTTGGGCTCACCTGGGTACAGTGTCCTGGGGCCTATCCACGGACGCTGTGGGGCCAGGGCTTCCCAGGGCTGCTCCCGTCTGGTGGACAGAGGTAGGGGGCGTGGGCGGAGCCCGGGTGAGGGTAGGTCGGGCTGGGTGAGTGCTGGCTCACTTTCCCCCTTCTTTTTCGTAGTAATACTTTTTTTCCTTCTTATTTTGGGGAACATATAGGCTATGATGAGGCTCAACTCAGCCGGATGTTTGTGCTCCCATGCTCACAGCAGCACTGGCCGCAGCAGCTGGGGAGGGAGTGGATCCCGCGTGCAGTCGGCGAGGCAGACCTGCTCCCTGTGCAGTGGGGCTGCGTTCAGCTCTTCAGAGGACAGGCTCTGACGCGCTGCCTGTGGACCAGCCCTGTGGGCACTACGCAGGTGAGACCCGCCGGTCAGGAAAGGATGGGTGCTCTGTCCTTGCACTCACAGGGAGTCCCATGGCCGCCAGATTCCTTGAGGCAGAAAGTAGAATGGGGGGTGCCAGGGGCTGGGGAGGGGCTGGGGAGTTGGTTTACTGGGGACAGAGTTTCAGTTTAGGGAATGGGAAGTTCTGGAGATGGATGACGGTGACGGAAACCAAGCAGCTCTTCATGCCGCAGAACTAACTGTGCACTTAGGAATGGGAGAAATGGTACATTTCCCGTTATGTGTATTTTACCACAGTACAAAATTATTAAAAAATAAAAAGATAAGGCTTAGCCGAGAGTTGTGTAACTAACAGCCCCCAGACAGAGCAATGGATGACAGAACCGAGAGTGCAGGGACAGGCTCCCGTCACCTCCTTCGCGGGTGGGAGCCCAGTGCCCGTCTGGCTGCCCACGGCCCGCTCCTCCATGCAGCTCCCCTGGGCACGACCTCCGCCGCATCAGGGTTCCTTCACCTCCGGGTTCTCCTGACCAAGAACGTTGGGGTCGCAGGCAACAGTCAAGGTTGGCCCGAGAGGAGGAGGCGGGTGGCGGGGACAAACCTCTCCGTAGGGAAGGGATCCAGGAGCTGCCTTGGGACCCGGCAACCCCCTCCCAGCTGGCGGCGAGCAGGGACAAGGAGGCCAGGTCTGTCACCTGGAGCAGATGGACACGGCCCAAGGATGCGGCTGGGGAAGGAGGGAGAGCGAGGTGGGGCACCTGGCTGGCAGTGAGGACCGGCCTTCATCCCTCAGGGCCCATCAAGGGCAGAGCTTCCTGGATGTCATGGGAAGGATGGTGGCATGGCCTGGACCCCGTAAGGGCAGCACAGGTCCCAGGAGTCTGGCACTGAACTGGGCAGTGCCTCGCCAGAAGTCGAGCTGGGGCACAGTCTTGAAAGCAACTGTGTGGATTCCCCTCTGCCTGGCTCCGAGGCTGTGACTGGACGAGCTCCCGGGGGCCCTCTTGCCTTCACGTCTGCGCTGGCTTCCACGATTGGTGCCTGGCGTCCAGGTCGCACAGTGGCAGATGGGGGGTTGGGGTGCCCATGAGATCCCTAGGCCCCCACCACCCTCGTTCCCGGGCCCGGCAGGGACGTGTCTCCCTGGGGCTCACACAGTCATGCAGGCACTTGTGGGGGGCTCACACAGGATGGGGGTGCAGAGCTGGCCAGCGCGGTGCTCTAGGGCTCCCCGTGGCTCGCGGCCATTGGGCTGCCTCACTGCACAACTCGAGCTTGCTGATGGGGGTCTCCGGGGGAACGCACCACTTCCTCCGGCCTGCCTCCTCCCTGCAAAAGGCCAAATCTTGCCTTGTGCGGCTTTTGAGTAAATAACTATCATAATGGAGGATTTTAAGAGGCATTTTGACCCAGATTCAAACCTGCAGTGGAAAACAAAATTTTTTTTTTTTTGACGGTCTCGTTCTGTTGCCCAGGCTGGAGTGCAGTTATGTGATCTCAGCTCACTGCAATCTCCACCTCCCAGGTTCAAGTGATTCTTACGTCTCAGCCTCCTGAGTAGCTGGGACTACAGGCGTGCATCAGCATACCTGACGAATTTTTTATTTTAGTAGAGATGGGGTTTCACCATGTTGGCCAGGCTGGTCTTGAACTCCTGACCTCAAGTGATCCACCTGCCTTGGCCTCCTAAAGTTCTGGGATTACAGGTGTGAGCCACAGCGCCCGGCCAGAAAACACACCTTTAAAAAATCGAGTCATCCTTTTCCTCTAGAGGAGCCACCATGTGTGGTGCAGTTTGCTGTAGGGACCCACCTGGGTGGACCTGTCCCGGATCTCCGTCAGGGTCTGGCCGTGGACTACCTGGCATCTTTGCTGAGGCCTGGGGTGCCCTGACTGGCTCCCTGCCAGGGAAGGGGGCCTGGGGACCCCCAGGGGCTGCTGAGGTGAGGGGGGCCAGGACCCAGCTGGGCAGAGTGAGTGGTCAGGGTCCATCCCGGGCACAGATGCATCGGTGTTCACATCAGGGGCTATGGACGGGTGTCCCCCGCAGAGGGAGGAGGGACAAAGGGGCCATCCCAGAACCCTGGGCTCAGCTCAGCACAGCGGGCATAGGGCTGGAGGGGCCCTGTGAGGGGAGTTGTGAGGGGCGGGTGGCTGTGCTGGGGACTGACCCGCAGTTGAGGAGGGAGGAGGGGCAAAGCACTGTGCCACCCAGGGCAGGAGAGGGCCCAGGCACCCAGCAGCCTCCATGACACAGGATGGCCTGGGAGCCGCATGGGAGCCTTGTGGGAGCTGTGACCCGCACGGAGTCAGGGCCAGGCTCCTGCACCCCTGGGGAGTGGGTGCCCAGTGGGGCTGTGGTGCTGGGGTGGGCTATCCTGGGAGGACGGTGTCGGTGGCGGTGGCTGGGAGTGAGGGCTGGAGGGGCTCCCTCTCTGCACCTCTGCTGTCTCTGTGAGGTGCCGGCTCCACTGAAGCCCGTAGCCCTCTCCTTGGTGAAGGCAGCTCACACCAGGTGTGTGAGGCAGGGCTGCACCTGCTGGGCCCCCAAGGGCGAGGCTGGGACGTCTCAATGGGGTCTGGTGGCCAGGTCTTCTCCAAGTTCCTTGGGCCAGAGTCTGCTGGGGAGACCTGAACTATTCCTACTGTCCTGGGCCTTGGGGCAGGACGCAATGTGGGGACGCTTCCTTCTCTGCCCATGGGGTCCACCCGGGGAGCCCTGCCTGTGTTTCAGGCTTCCCCCAGTCCCAACGTGGGCCTGGTGCATGTGTCACCGAGGGAGCCTGTGGGCGATCTCACCTCCAGTCCACAGAGGGAAACACCTCGGACCCTGCGGGTGAGGCTCTGCCCCCGGGACCCCTCTGGAGGGACCTGGATTGCCGGGGCCTGAAGTGGCCGCAGCTGGCGGGGACCAGGTTCCCTGGGTGCTCTCTGCACCTGGGAGGGACATCCCAGGACATCCCCAAGTCTCACTGGGAGATCTGCCCACAGGGATGACAATACTGGTGATTGTGAGGCGTGCAGTCTTCCAGAGCTCATGGAGTAATTCTGGGGTGCTGATCAAGGTCTAGCTTGTGTGAGAGCTGGGGGCCACGACGAGGGGCACGGGGCACCCCATAACAGCAGCAGAAGCATGGCCGTCAGTGCTGGGACGGGGAGTTCTGTTTGCTGTCAGGGCCCAGAGACGTCCAAACCCTTTGGGAAGAGCTCACAGCTTCCAGGGTCTCCTCAGGCTCACGGAACCACAGGCCCAGTTTCCAGATGACCAGCAGAAGCTGCCCTTCCTTGGGCTTTTTCTGGGTTCGCTGCCATTGGCCCCGTAAAGGAGGGGCCTCCGTTTCATTTGAGGATGCTGAGCAGGGTGAGCTTCTAAGCATCTGCCCTCATGGATCCTGCAGCCCAGGCTGCTTGGCACGTCGTGGCCAGAGTTTAAATTGTGGCTGACTCAGCCCTGTTCTCAGCTTAGTTAAAACTTCACGCAGCTGCCAACTCAACAGGCTGCTTATGTGATACTACAGTGAATTAGACAGCGCGAGGGGAGGACCACATGCTGAAGACGCTCAGCTTGGACCTTCCCAGGATGGATGTGGCTGGCCTGCTGCCAGCTTCCTGGGGGTGCATGGCTGGGCGGAGGCACCATGGGCAGTGGACCAGCCTTCTCCAGCTCCCAGGACCTCCCCTCGGGGAGGACAGAGCCTCAGGGTCCAAGTTTTGGGAGTGGGGGCAACCCCTGTCCCACACAGTGATCATAGCAAATATGGACGGTGGACCTGCTGTGTAGCTTGGGGAGCTTGTACCGGGTAGAGGAAGCTGACTAAACATGCTCATGTTGTCATGAACCCCTCATGGGACTCCCCTAGAAAATCATATTCCTGTTTGGCCTGGTTATACACAAACAGA
>NW_012104698.1:150767-155249 GCF_000951045.1 Mandrillus leucophaeus
TCTGTCCATCTGTCTATCCATTTGTTCATCTGTTCCTCCATCCTTCCATCCATATGTTCATCTGTCTGCCCATCTGCCTGTCTATCCCATTCATTCATTGATGTGTCCAGTACATGCTGGAATGTTGGGGACAGAGAGCTCTATACATTGTCATCCTGCCCTGAAGAGGGGAAAGGCAGAATCAATCACCTCCAACCCACCCTTGTCAGCCCTCCACAGGCCAGTGGAGGGGAGGACTACATGCTGAACATGTTCAACTTGGACCTTCCCAGGATGGAAGGAAGGATCAGGGAGCTTCCTGAGTGGGTATCGGCGGGTGGAGGTGGGCAGGCTGTCTGGACGAGAGTGGCCTGAGCCCGGTGTGGGCCTGTGGGTTGGAGGTGAATATGTGGGAGGGAGAATTCTACATGCATCAGGAAGAGGTGAAGCTGGCCTGGACGTGAATGGGCGGCTTCTTCCCCACACCTCAGCCCTTGTGCTGCCTGTGGAGTAAGCCACGGTGGCCAGCGATGGGCTCGCCCTAGGACCACTGTCCATGCCGAATGGTGGCAGCCACGCCCCGGGAGCGCCCCCTCCTGCTGTGACATAAACGCAACCAATGGACAGAGAGAGCCGGTCCCCAGAGCTCGGATAAGTGTGACAGAGCTCAAGCCTGGGGGCAGCGAGGCTGCTGCACGGCCCACAGGACTCTGTCTTGAAGCAAGACTGTTGCCATGACCGACTTCGGGTGCCTACATACCGAGGTGTTCCTGTAGCACAGACGCCCCGGGAAAGATGCCTGTCACACTCCCCAGTGGTCACAAGTTTCCCAAGAGAGTCAGACGCGGCCAGCTGCACGTGTCCCACCTTAAACATGTGTGCACAAGACCCCGGAGCAGGTGCGAGCGCCACCGTCGTGCGGCCACTGGAGACATGGCTTCCTTTCCCAAGTCCCTGTGAAGTGTTTGTCTGAGGAGCTGGGTCTGTCAGCCTCTCTCTTCGACCTCTCAGCTCTCTTGGCCTTTGGGGTGGGTCTGCATAGACCTGCCCACCACGGGACAGAGGCCTTCCCACAAGGAAGGGGCAGCTGCTGTGGGACTGCCAACGTCTGTCTTTCTTGCCACATGGAGGGTCACCTGTCACCCAAGATCACCTACACCTGATGGGTCACCTGTCACCCAACAAGATTACCTGTCACTGATGGGCTGCCTGTCACCTGAGGTCACTTGTCACCTGATGGGATCACCTGTTCCCTTTCGGCCCTCTTTGGCTCCAAGAGGCCGTGGGACCTCAGATGTGCATCTGCCCTGGAGTGGTTTTGTTGTGGTTGGGACATAGCTGTGTCCATTTCTTCTTGTCCCTCATCCCCCTGGGACCAGGCCTTGGGAAGCAGACAGCTCTGAACCCCCAGAGCCATGAGCCAGTGAAAAGTCGGGAGAGCAGCCCATGAATCTCCAAAGGGCAGACCACGACCTGCTGAGCTCCCAGCGCTCCCTGCTTCTTGGTGATTCCTGCTACTGGCTGCTCCATCCTCTCCAGGGCAGGCTGGCCTCGTTGTCACCTGTCAGGCACAGCAGATATACATGGCAGGTGTGAGGTGAGGAGAGAAAACCGGACCCCACAGCCCTGAGCCCTCGAAGAGGCTGCTGGAGGGACAGGGCTGCTCTGCAGAGAAGCTCTGAGGTCAGAGCTGTCCGATTTTGCAGGGACAGGTCCTTGGGCCAAGGACCTCACTTTCAGTCAGCCACATATGCGTCTCGCAGCCCATCACCCACACAGAGAGTGCGAATAGCCCAGTCTGGCCTGCCTGCCTCATTCAACTGTACACTCCAGCAACATGAACACCCACACCCTCCAGCCCCCCTGAGATCCCCAAGTCCTGTGCAGGAGAATGGTGGTCCCTGAAGACATGTCCACCTGCTGACCCTTGGAACCCGTGAGCATGCCTGCCCGGGAGGCCATCTTTGCAGATGTAACAAGTTAAGGCCTGAAGAGGAGGTCATCCTGGACTGAGAATGCCAGCGAAACCCAACGACAGCCGTCCTTAGAGGAGAAGGGGGAGGGAGACTTGAGACCCAGATGGGGAGGCAGAGATGGGAGGAGTGTGGCCACAAGCCCAGGGACGCCTAGAACTGCCAGAAGCTGGGAGAGGCAGGAAGGAGTGTCCATCCTGAGCCTCGTGACGGAGCCGGCCCCGCCCACACCTTCCTCCACTTGGGCTCTGTCCTGGCGGTGCAAGGAGCCCCTGGGCACGCGGGCGCCCCACTGTAGAAATTCAGTTTAGAAGGTGCGCCTGTTCATCAGTACCCAGGCATCCCAACTTTTAAAACCCCAAATCAAATATTTTATGAAAAAATTTCATATGTATGGGTAGCTTCGTGGGAACTTTTATTTATTCACGTGAGACTCCAAATGCTTCATGCAGAAGAACAGCGACAAACAGATTGCAGGGCGGAGATGGCATTTTACAGTGCAATATTTTCAGTGGCCACAGGAGGGCGCGTCTATAAAAGAAAACAGGACTGTGCGCAAGTGACCCACTCCACTCCCACCCGAGGCACGCACACACACGCATGCACACACACGCACACTCACACACACACACACGCACACATGCACATACAGTCATCCACCCACATAGGCACACACAGACACGTACACACACAGACATGAAGTAACCCACCCACACATGTACACTCGCATGCACACACGCACACACACATGCAGTCACCCACCTTCACGTGCACACTCACACATGCCCGCACACACACACGCACACACATGCACGCATGCACACACACACGCACACCCACACACATGCACACTCACATGCACACACACACATTCACGCACACATGCACACACATGAAGTCACCCACCCACACATGCACCCCCAAACCCCCATATCCCCATGGCCACCTAGTGGCATTAATTAGTCTTATTTTAATTATGTTCAGGTTAATCAAGGCTAAAATCGACTTGAAGGTTGAGGGGCCTGAGTGCTTACGTGGTCCCATCGGTGGAATAAAATAATTAGTTTTAAGGCAGAGTGGGGAGTTTTTCTTGTTCAACAGTTAACATTCAGTCTCACAACGTTCTAAATGACATATCAAAGACTTCGCAAGTACACAATTTTAAATGATAAAATCAGGTTGTACCAAAAGTTCAAGGTCACTTTCTTTCCCCAACACTCCCATGCCAAAAACATTTCTACTCAAATAACATTTGACAAATGGTAATTTGCGTTCTTCTGGGCTTATAGACAGCAATAAAATCTACTGTTAATATTTTTAGCACTTTCTGGCTAAAATAATCCCATAACCCACTGAACCATGCAGCGCCCCCATAAGTGGTGGTAGAAGGAAAGGTCAGGGCCACCAAACCTATTGCACAGCCGCTGAAGTCAGCCAGCTGGTGGCCGGGGAGCGAACGGGGGGCACTTGACGACATCTGTCTTGGAGTTGTTTTTTGAAGCTTTTGTCAGAACATGCAGCCATTTCCTCAATCCAGACTTTTGTGATCAGCAGTTTCTCCAAGGTGGGTTGAATGGCCGCATAAGTAAAGTTGGCGTGGAGAGACTGGAAGACGTGGCTTTTACCCAGACCGATGACCGCTCTGTGGTGCCAAAGGGTGTGGCGTCCCGACTCCAGGGTCCTTTGCTTCCTATCCACTTGTTACCAAAATCAGGTAAAAACTTACTGAGGCAAAGAAGAAATAAAATAAAAAGAGAAAATACAAAAGTCAAAGCCAAAACTGTCCCAAGCCTAATAATATTTGTGAGCGAAGTCCTCAGCCCCTCCCGTGGTGCCCTTGATTTCTGTTAAAGGGCAGGAGCAGCAGCAGAAGCTGCTGTGAGCTCCAGGTCTCCACCTCATCCCCAACAACTATGCTCCCAAACCAGACAGCAGCAGCTGAAAACCGCAGAGCACCCAGCACTGTCGCCAGCAATCCAGGGAGATGGATCGTGCTGGTATAGACGGGTTTCAGTCTGGATGCAAATGAGCTCATGTATGTGACTCCTCTTAGCTTTAAGCCTTTTACCTGAGGGTGTATTGTTGGGGTTATAGCAATGTAAAGGGTCTCCAGCATCATTACATGTGGTAAAAATGATGCTTCATCCGGGAGGGGAGGACTCCCCAAGATCCTACTCCCCATCGAGCCTCCCATGCCCACCTCTTGGTGTCTGAGGGTGAGGCATGCAGGTGGCCAGACCATTACAGTTTGTCCGAGCATCTAGATTTAGGA
Source organism: Mandrillus leucophaeus (assembly GCF_000951045.1). Lineage (NCBI taxonomy): Eukaryota > Metazoa > Chordata > Mammalia > Primates > Cercopithecidae > Mandrillus > Mandrillus leucophaeus. The sequence continues at coordinate 154,992 of NW_012104698.1, forward strand.
ATTCTGTTGGATTTAGGAGCATCTAGATTGAGGAGAAAAGAGCACAGTCTACAAAGAAACTCATCATTCCCGCTTTCACGTGCTCCTCAGTCTTAAAATCTTTTAATTTTAATTAAAAATAAAGCGAAAAATTAAAAAAAAATTAGCTGCCTTGACAAAGTCTTAGCTCAAGTACCAAGCATCTTGGGAGAATATAAATATAAATATAAATATTCAGCCAGTCAAATATATTTCATAAAGAATGAGGCGATTGTAGAC
>NW_012104698.1:155714-156056 GCF_000951045.1 Mandrillus leucophaeus
TTCAGCATGGGTTATATTTATCACAGCCGTTTAGACAGAGTTAGAATTAATTAGGGAATGTCGCAAATGTCAGATCATTAAATGAAACGGTAAAAAGTAAATTGTGGTTTTTGGCAAGCAAGTGTTTCATAAAATAAGCTCCCTTGATGAAAAAGTAATTACTCTAAAATATATACTTTTATTACCACTTTTAGGGACACAGATTAGCAATCTAAGTTTTAAATTTGATATGAATGGCAATGAATTCTATCTGCCACAATACAGCATGGAATTTGATGTCTAAAATATTCCTAAAGGGTGATTGAATAGTCAATTAAAATACAGCATTGCTAAGTAAGGGCG
>NW_012104698.1:156298-156824 GCF_000951045.1 Mandrillus leucophaeus
CACCTCCATCACCATCACCTCCAGGAGCACCTCCTTCACCATCACCTCCAGGAGCACCTCCACCACCATCACCTCCAGGGAGCACCTCCTTCACCATCATCTCCAGGGAGCACCTCCTTCACTGTCACCTCCAGGAGCACTTCTATCACCTCCAGGGAGCATCTCCATCACCATCACCTCCAGAGAGCACCTCCTTCACCGTCACTTCCAGGAACACCTCCATCACCTCCAGGAAGCACCTCCATCACCTCCAGGGAGCACCTCCATCACCATCACCTCCAGGAGCACCCCCATCACCATCACCTCCAGGAGGCACCTCCTTAACCGTCACCTCCAAGGAGCACCTCCATCACTGTCACCTCCAGGGAGCACCTCCATCACCTCCAGGGAACACCTCTTTCACCATTACCTCCAAGAGCACCTTTATCACTATCATCTTCAGGGATCACCTCTGTTGTTGGAGGGAAGCACCTCTGTCACTGTCCTCTCCCTCCTGGGCTCCAAGTCGTGACTGGTCAGCCTCAGT
>NW_012104698.1:161979-163919 GCF_000951045.1 Mandrillus leucophaeus
GTGTGTGTGTGTGTGTGTGTGTGTGTGTATTTAATGCAAGTCAGTTGTTCTTTGAATTTTAAAAGTCCTTACAAAGACTTTGGTATGATACATAATGGGAGAGACATTGAGAACTGAAGCTATAAAATACAGGAACCTTTGCAAAGAATGATAGAATTGGCGTGAGGTGGCCCGGGATGGTTAGCATTGAGCGGCCCCCCACGGATCGCTTTCCTTGGTCTCTGGCTATCAGTGGTGACCAGTGATGAAACCGTTACCAACAGTTTCAGAAATTTCCCATACTCATTCCTGTCTCCTTCCTACAGTTGATTCTAACGGCACATAAATGATTTCTGTTTCCACAAGTTCATGCTGCTCATGTCAAGCAGCTGTGACACAGCCTGGTGGGGCACTTGCAATTCTTGTTTTTCAGTTGTTTATGGTTGAAAACACGTCTTTTTCAGCATGGAAGGAATTTCTATAGAAGGCATAAGGAATGTGTGTTCAGAAAAGGATCTAATTTTGAAGACTTGAGCAAATAACACTCACATGTTTGATGGCACAAGAGATTTAATTTAAATAGCTTTAACCTGACTGGGTGAACTGGCTCATGACTGTAATTCCAACTGCTTTGGGAGACCGAGGTGGGTGGATCACCTGAGTTCAGAAGTTCAAGCCCAGCTTGGGCAACATGGCAAAACCCTCTCTACAAAAAACACAAAAATTAACTGGGGGTGGTGCTGCATGCCTGTAATCCCAGCTGCTCGGGAGGCTGAGGTGAAGAAATTGTCTGAGCCGGGAGGTGGAGGCCGCAGCGAGCTGAGATGGTGCCACTGCACTCCAGTCTGGGCAACAGAGTGAAAGTCTGCTGCCTCCTTCCCGAGAAAAGCTTTAATCTAATCAACAGTGAGGTTGGGTTTTCTAAGACATTGCCTAAAACATGAAGTTCCAAAAATGTTCTGGACGACAATGGGGTGGTGGCTTCTGCCTGAGGGGCCACACTTGCACAGAAGAGGGGACGGTGTCTGGAGCGTGCAGATGAACCAAGCCAGTGCTTCATGGTCACGGCCCCCATGGCTCACTGTGCACACACACACACACACGCACATGCTGTGTGCACATGCACGCACGTCCAGGACCACAGGCTCTTCCTGGGACAGGATCAGGAAGCAACTCTGGCCCCAGGCAGCCCCTAGGATGTCACCCCCACCCTTTAGTGACTCCACCCGAGTCATCCAGCCTGACTGAGTCTTATTTAACTTTACAGACCGTTTCCTGAGAAAGCCTCCATCTAGGAAGGTGGTCATGGAGCCCTTTCTCTCATTGTGTCCTGAGTCCTCCTTTGCCCACCACACAGTCTGGCCCCACCTTCCCCTCCCCTTTTCTCCCCTCCCCATCCTTCCTCTCCTCTCCCCTCTCCTTTCTTCCCCTCCCATCCCTTCCCCTCTCCTCACAAGCCATGCTGGCTTCACAGCTCAGTCACAGCTGTGGGGGGTGGTGGGGGGTGACTCCAGGGAATGGCTGGAGGGAAAGGAGCATGTATTTTGGACTAGACGTGATGTGAGAGCCATGTGTCCAGCCCTTGCTGGAGGCTGGTCTGAGCTGCCTTTCTGCCCTGGGCAGGGCATGGCCTTTCCCAGATGGGGTTGTTGTAGGAATCCCACTGGTCTAGTGTTTGGGTTTGAATTTTGTCTCCAAAAATAAGGATTGAGTCCAACCCAGGTCCCACAAGGGCTGCCCTGTTTGGGAGGAGGGTCTTTGCAGATGGATTTGGGCTCAGATGAGGTCATCCTGGAGTCAGGGGGCCCCAACCACTGCCTCATGTCCTTGGATGGAGGCCATGTGACAGAGGCAGAGAGTGGAGTGAGGTGTCTGCAGGTGAGGCATGCAGGGAGGGTCGTGAGGTGAGGAGAGGTCCCCGAGAGCCTCCCACACCTTGGAGGGGCATGGCCTCATGGACG
>NW_012104698.1:165329-166895 GCF_000951045.1 Mandrillus leucophaeus
ATCATCTTCAGGGATCACCTCTGTTGTTGGAGGGAAGCACCTCTGTCACTGTCCTCTCCCTCCTGGGCTCCAAGTCGTGACTGGTCAGCCTCAGTGCAGCCAAGGGGGGCTCTAAGGCCTGAGGCCTCTCTGGCATCACCCTCTTAATAAATCTCTCTCTCTGTAGCCAAAAACATTTCATGTCATTTCTTCCTTGATGTCACTTTCCTCACTGAATACCTGATTAATGCAACATGAGAATAATTTACAATAAAACGACTATATTTGCCATGAAGCCCAGGTCAGATGTGGGGGGTGAGACCACCGGAGCAGCCAGTCCTGAAGCCTGCAGGGTGGGCTGCACGCCTGCCTGTCCTCCGCTGTGGGCTCTGGAGCTAACAGAAGGGCCTGTGCCAGTGCTGGCGACCGTCTTCCCCAGCCAAAGCCTGCCTGGGTCGCACAGCTGTGGCTTGACTGTCAGCAGCTCCTGAACGTGGCACTATGCTGGTGGCATTCTTGCTTCTGCTCTGTTTGTGACAAACACGAGGTCACACCAAATGCCAGAAAGTTCAAGGAAGGATCTATTTTCTGAAAAAAGGCAGCAGTGTTTCTGTGTTGGTGGTGACCTTGGGGCATCACCCCACTCTGATCTCTTGAGCCACTGTGATCTCTTCTGGCTCCAGCATCTCCCTCCCACGGGCTGCAAGACTCAGGAAGACAGCAGGGTCTGATGGGGGCTCCTGGGTTTCAGTTCCACCTTCCACTTTGCACAACATGATGGGGGGTGACTTAACCTGCTGAACTTCAGACGTCCCATTTACAGGACAGAGATGAAGAAAACCCAAGCACACGGTTCCTCAAGCACCTGGCTGGGTTCCAGGTGCCCGGGACAGGTGGGTGGCCCTGCCCACTGGAGCTCCCACTCTGGAGCACAGAGCCCAGAAACGGGGGCACCATAAATTGGAACTCAGAGCAGAAAGGCCTTGTCAGGTGGGAGGCAGGCCTGCTGTGGGGCTATGCACACAGTTCCACTTCCAAAGGCTAAGGAAGCCGGGGTGATACTCACCAGCTTCCCTAAATCCCCCATGCTTGTGTCATAGATGAGGAAATCTGGGCTTTAGCCAGAAGAGCCTGCTAGGCTCACGGGGGCTAGAGGCGGTGGACTCTGGACCCTCCACTGTGGACGGCAGAGTAATGGCCCCGATGATGATCAAGTCTCATCCCCAGAATCTGAGAACGAGTCGTGTTTCACGCAAGAGGGAACGGAAGCTGCTCCTCAGCCTACCCTGAGACAGGGGCCTGTGGTGGGCTGTTGGGGGCGGCGCCTGATGCAGCGTCTGTGGTGGGCTGTTCCCAGCGGCGCGTGAGGTCGCATCTATGGTGGGCTGTTCCGGGTGGCGCCTGAAGTAGTCGTCTGTGGTGGGCTGTTCCGGGCGGCGCCTGATGTAGTAGATTGTGATGGGCTGTTCCGGGCGGCGCCTGATGTAGCGTCTGTGGTGGGCTGTTCCCGGCGGTGTGTGAGGTAGCGCCTGTGGTGGGCTGTTCCGGGCGGTGCCTGAGGTAGCGTCTGTGGTGGGCTGTTCCGGG
>NW_012104698.1:167518-181334 GCF_000951045.1 Mandrillus leucophaeus
GGCGGCGCCTGATGTAGCATCTGTGGTGGGCTGTTCCCGGCGGCGCCTGATGTAGCATCTGTGGTGGGCTGTTCTGGGCGGCGCCTAATGTAGTCGTCTGTAGTGGGCTGTTCCGCGTGGTGCCTGAGGTAGCGTCTGTGGTGAGCTGTTCCTGGCGGCGCCTGATGTAGTCGTCTGTGGTGGACTTTCCGGGCGGTGCCTGGTGTAGTCGCAGGGTCCTCACAGCTGACAGAAGGAGGCACAGGGAGGGGGAGTCCCAGACGCCGGTGAGAGATTCGGCCGCCGCCGCTGGCTCGGGAGACAGGAGGAGCCCCAAGCTGGGGAAAGGGCAGCTTCGAGATGTTGAAAAGGGCTGGAAACAGAGTCTCCCCGAAGCTTCCGGAAGGACTCAGCCCTGAGACACTGTGACTTCAGCCTGGGGAGCCCCGGGCCAGACCTCCGGCCCCTAGAACTGTAGAGCAGGGTGGTCCCCAACATTTTTGGCATTAGGGAGCAGTTTGGTGGAAAATTTTTCCACAGATGGAGTTGGCGGGGAGATGGTTCCAGGATGAAACTGCTCATCCTCAGATCATCAGGCACTGGATTCTCATAAGAAGGTGGAACCTGGGTACTTTGCACGCGCAACTCACAGTGGGGTTCTCGCTCCTATGAGACTCCAGTGCTGCCGCTGGTCTGACAGGAGGCGGAGCTCAGACTCTAATGCCACTATACCGCCACTCACCTGCTGTGCGCCGGCTCCCAACAGGCCACGGACCCGCACTGGTCCTCCGCCCGAGTTGGGGACCCCTGCTGTTGGGGACAGACTCGTGCTGTCTTCATCCGCCGAGCTTGTGGGCGTTCATTTCAGCAGGCTCAGGAAACTCACACACCCTCAGGTGCGTCCAGTCCCAAGACCCCAGTATCAACCACCCTCCCCCCGACCCCGTCCCGGGGCTAGACTGTGTAACACGCCATCTGCACGTGGGCTGTGGAGCTCAGCATGTCTGCAGGAAGGCGCCAGATGCGCCCAGGACCCCATGGTGTTACTGCCGTCCGCCGTCTTCAAGGGCCCAAGGGCTTCTTGCTGCCTCCCGGGCCTGTGACCCAGCAGGGGCTGACTCGCTGCCTCTGTATGGTAGATGCGTGATTCCCAGGAACACAGGCACACGTGTTCCCGAGGAACCCCAGCCTCACTCCAACTAGGACTCTCCCTCCGTGTGCCTCCTTCTTTCGGGTTGAGGACCCCGTGGCAACATCACCCCTCACCCTGGACAGCCCAGAGTGCTGCCTCCCTGCAGCCTCTGCCCTCCTTGGAGCCCCTGCAGCCCCATTGCTGCCCGGATCCCGGCTCTCCATGGTTCGCAGAGCCCTTTGCCCGTGCGTTTGTCCCTCACCTCGGTGGCCTCTGCACGTCATAACTCTCCTGACGGAACCCATTGTAGAGTGACCCGGGCTGCCCAGACCCCCCTATGTGCTGTCAGGGTGCACAGGACACAGCTTGCTAAAAAGTGGGAGGCAGGTAAGAAGAGCTGAGTGTAAACAGTATTGACTTCTCAGTGGCCATTTAAATAGGCTGCTGCAGATAGTTTAAGACTCAGTTAAGTGGGTGAGATCCTTCTTTAGTTTTAACTTACACTGTTTAAAAGTCATGAAATAATGTGGTCACTAGGATGCTGACCAAGACAAACAGCAGAGGGCAAGGGCAGGCCAGGGGAGCATCTGCGAGGGTCTAAGGGGAAAGGCGTTGGAGGGAAGTGGGGGGACTGAGCCCAGAAAGAAGCCCCTGGTAACACAGCCTGGCGTCATCTTCAGGGTGGGGGTGCCCCGGCCAGGTGTCTAGGGGGCTGCAGCGAGACCCTCGTGACCGTACCTGTGGTCTCTGCAGTAGAGGAGAGTACCGCTGAAGAGCTCTCTGCTGGCCACCTGCAGAGCCAAGACAGGTGGGGATCACACTCCCCCAGGGCGCAGCAGCGAAGCAGAGCCAGCGGCAGTGTTCGCCCCAGGACCATGGCCCAAACTCAGACAACCACCACCTTGGCGGACCCGGGGACTCTGGCCTGGCCTATGTCTGCTTGCTTTTTAACTCTTTCCCAAAGTGTAATATACACACCCAAAACCCAGGTGTTGGCGAGTGCTGCTCTGGGGACTCACCTATGGACTCGGTTCCCGGGTGGCCACAGGGCGGTGGGAGGGTCTCCGTCCTTCAGGTCACCACATGTGCTGAGGCCAAGGGGATGGGAGCTATGACAGGCTGACCTGCGCCCCCAGGTCTTGTGTTGAAGCTCCGTCCCCAGGTGGTTGTGTCTGGAGGCCAGGCCTTTACATCCGTCATTAAAGTACAAGGAGGCAGTATGATGGTCCTGACCCACTCTGACTGGGTCCTTACGAAAGGAGACATAAAGACACAGATGTGTTCAGAGGATGGCCCAGGGAGGACCGAGGTGGAGACAGCCTCTGCAGGCCTAGGACAGAGACCTCAGGAGGAACCAGTCCTGACCACACCTTGATCTCGATCTTCCAGCCTCCACTGTGAGAAAGAAATATGCGCTGTTGAAGCCCCTGCCTGTGGGGTTTTGCTGCAGTGGCCAAACTGAGCATGCAAGAGGTGCGAAGGGAACGGAGGCCAGGGCACCTCCCAAGGCGGGGAAGCTGCAGGGGAAGCTGAGGCAGCGGCAGCTGGGGAGGACTGAGTTCAGATTTTTTCCCCCTGTTTGGCTTTTTCTTGCTGTTTAAGCCCTGAGACCCTAGGAGTGAAGGGGAGGAGAGATTTGAGTATTTTTAATTATTTAAAATTTTCTTTTTAAATGCTGATGCTGTTCAATAATTAACTTTCTCTAGATCCTGCTGTTTCTCAAATGGAAAATTAAAGGCAAATCAAAGTGTTGAAAAGACAGCAAAATAAATGACAAAATGCCCTTTATGAAAAGCCCAAACTAGGCGTCACCAGAACGAAGCCTCTCCTACCCAGGTCAACCCTCTGGAGGCCGGGGAGGCCAGGGCTGCATGGGGTGGGGGCTGTGGGGTCCCAGCCGACTTTGGGCAGGACCCTTGCAGGCTGGCCTCTCCCGAGTCCACTTGGATCCTCTGCCTTCACACTGGGAGCCCAGCCTTGTGGGGCTCTGACCAGGGAGGGTGGCTCCTGAGGGAGAAGCTGAGCAGCTGCAGGCAAAGGCTCTGGGACAGCAACCTGGGGGCAGCGGGTGCTGGCCTGGGCTTCCTCATTCTAAACACTCCGTCTCTCACCTGCTAGCATTGGAAAAGTCCATGGTCCATGGTCCAGAGGCCTTGTCCTGTGGCCTCTGCTGGCTGCAGAAGCTGTGCAAAGAGCAGAATAGGAGCCCCCGAAACCCACAGGCTCCCCCAAGTCCTCAGCTGCCCAGTACACTCTGACAGGCTCTGTGCTGGCTGTGGGGGTCCCCCTGGGGTGTGGTCCAGAGGGCCTCAGCCTCCCATCCCTCGCCTTGTTCCCCTCTGTCATCACCTGAGTGTGTCCCCAGATTCCACATGCTGAGGCCTGAATCCCTAGTGTGATGGTACTGGGAGGTGTCAAGCTTCAGATGAGGCTGGGACCTCATGAGGGGATCAGTGCCCTGTGCCCTGTAAGAGGAAGAGACACCAGAGCTCCCTCTCTCAGCCTGTGGGTCACAGCAAGCAGGCGGTTGTCTGGAGCCAGGAATCTGGCCTCCACCAGGAACTGAATCTGCTGTCCCCTCCATCTTGGACTTCCAGCCTCCAGCAGAGTGTGCCCTTCAGGCCGCCCAAGTGGCCTGACCTGACCGTACGCCCTTGGTTTTGGTGTGTAGGGCACAGGTCTGAAGGCAAATGTGAAGCCGACAAAGCCTCTGTGCCGATGTTCCCAGGAGTTTTCACCCTCTTGGAAAGTGTCACAGACAGGGACCCTCCCCGAGGGTGTGACCACACCCCTCCTTGCCCTCAACTCTACAGTGTCAGCTGTTTGAAATACATATATACTTTGTGTTTTGTCAAGGAAGATTTGAAACTTCTGGTTTAATCTGACCTTTTACTGTGGTGGTGATCCAACCTTTAATTGGTAAAATCATTTGATCCTTAAATGGTTAATCCTTAATCATTAGAGCCCCATCATCAGGGGGTCTCTGTCCGCATGGCCTGGAGTATTTCAGGGCATACATGGCGGGCACTCAGGACAGGCTGGTGAATGGAAGAACAGGTGAGCGGTGGGCTGGCAGTTGTAGGGGGTCTGCAAGGGACTGGGACCTGTCCCACGTGAGCACGTGCAGGCCCCAGTTAGCTCACCTTGGCAAGCCCCATAGGCTTTTCTTTTTTTTATAATCAACCTCATTGAGCTGTAATTCACATAGAATACAACTCATCCATTTAAAACCATACAATTCAATGATTTTTAGTACATTCACAGACATGTGTAGTCATCACCACAGTTGATTTTAAAGCATTTTTATCAGCTCAAAAATACACCCTGCATCCTTTAGTGACCGTGCCCCTAACCCTGCACCCCACTCCAGCCGTCAACAACCACTCATCGGCTTTCTGTCCCCATGAATTGTGGGTTCTGGGGATTTCTGGTGAATGGGATTATACAGCGTGGGCACCCGCATGCTGGGGGCTTTCCCTCCTCATCCTGGTTTTAAGGTCCACCTACATCATAGCGTGTGCCTGTGCTTTATTCCTTTTATTTTTATTTTAAAAAGATTGTAGTAAAGGGCCTGGTTTGGTGGTTCATGCCTATAATCCCAGTGCTTTGGGAGGCTAAACTGGGAAGATTGCTTGAAACCAGAAGTTTGAGACTGGCTTAGGCAACAAAGTGAGAGAGACCCTATCTCTACTAAAAAAAAAAAAAAAAAAAAAAATTCAGGTATGGTTGTGCACCTGTAGTCCCAGCTACTTAGAGGGTGGAGGCGAGAGGATCCCTTGGGCCTAGGGGGTTGGGGCTGCAGTGAGCCATGATTGCACCACTGCACTCCAGCCTGGGTGACAGATTGAGACCTTGTCTCAAAAAAAAAATATATATATAGTAAATATACATAACATTAAATCTACCATTTAAACCATTTAAAAATATATATTCAGTGGTGTTAAGTGCATTTGCAACCATCACCACCATCCATCTTCAGAACTTTCTCATCTTTTCAAACAGAAACTCTGTCCCCATTAGGCACAAACTCACCATTCCCCTCCCACCAGCCCCTGGCACCCACCATTCTGCTTCTGTCTCTATGAACTTGTCTGCTGTAAACATTAATATCTCATCTAACTGGCTTCATAGAGTATTTGTCTTTTTGTGAGTGGCTTATTTTGCTTGACATAATGTCCTTAGAGTCCATCCATATTGTAACATTTGTCTGACTTTCTTTCCTTTTTATGAATGAATAATATTCCATTGTATGGATGGGCCCCATTTTGCTTACATCTGTCAGTGGACACTTGAGTGGCTTCCACCTTTTGAATATTGTGATCAGTGCTGCTATGAACATGGGCGTGTAAATATCTGTTTGAGTCCCTGCTTTTAATTCTTTTTGCATACATCCAGAAGTGGAATTGCTAGATCATATGGTAGTTCTGTGTGAATTACCTCTAATTTTTTGAGGAACCACCATATTATTTTCTACAGTGGTTTTATTGTTTTATATTCCCGTCATCAATGCATTAAGGCTCTGATTGCTCTACATCCTTGCAAACACTCGGCATTTTCTGCTGCTTTTTTTTTTTTTTTTTGAGACAGGGTCACACTCGGTTGCCCAAGCCGGAGTGCAGTGGTGCGATCTCAGCTCACCGCATCCTCTGCCTCCCAGGCTCACGTGATTCTCCTGCCTCAGTCTCCTGAGTAGCTGGGACTACAGGCGTCCACCACCATGCCCAGCTAATTTTTGTATTTTTAGTAGAGATGGGGTTTCACCATGTTGGCCAGGATGGTCTCGAACTCCTGACTTCAAGTGATCCACCCGCCTTGGCCTCCCAAAGTGCTGGCATTACAGGCGTGAGCCACCGTGCCTGGCTTCATTTTCTGCTGTTTTGATATTAGCCATCCTAATGGCTGTGAAGTGGTATCTCACGGTAGTTTTCATTTGCATTTTCCTAGTGATAAGTGATGTTTAGCGTCTTTTAACATGCTTATTGGCCATCTGTATATCTTCCTTGGAGAAATATCTATTCAGATACTTAGCCCATTTTAAAATTGGATTATTTCTCTTTTTGCTATTGAGTAGTAAGAGTTCTTTATATATTCCAGACACCCTTTTCAGATACATGATTTGAAAACATTTTTTCCTATTCTGTAGATTGTCTTTTCACTTTCTTGATGGTGTCCTTTGAAGCAAGAATATTTTACATTTCGATGAAGTGCATTTATTTTTTCTTTTGTTTTTCTTATAATTTTGGGGTCATATCAAATAATTCTTTTTTTTTTTTTTTGCCCAGGCTAGAGTGCAATGGTATGGTCTCGGCTCACTGCAATCTCCGCCTCCTGGAGTCAAGTGATTCTCCTGCCTCAGCCTCCCAAGTAGCTGAGACTGCAAGTGCATGTGCCACCATACCCAGCTAATTTTTGTATTTTTAGTAGAGATGGGGTTTCACTATGTTGGCCAGGCTGGTCTTGAACTCCTGACCTCAGGTGATCTGCCCACCTTGGCCCCACAAAGTGCTGGGATTACAGGCATGAGCCGCCATACCTGGCCACATCAAAGAATTCTTTGTCAAATCTAAGGTCATGAAAATGTATCCCTGTGTTGTCTTCTAAGAATTTTATGGTTTTAGATCTTACATTTTGGTCTTTCATTCATTTGAGCTAATTTTTATATATAGTGTGAGGTAAGGGTTCAATTTTACTTTATTTTTTCACAGGTGGCTATCCAGTTGTCCCAGCACCATTTGTTGAAAGACTACTCTTTCCCTATTGAATGATCACAACACCCTTGTTGGAAATCAGTTGACCATAGATGTGAGGGTTTATTTCCAGACTGTCAGTTCTATCCCATAATGAAGACAGTACCACACTGTTTTGATTACTGTTGCTTTTTAGTAAGACTTGAAGTCAGAGAATGTGAGTCTTCCAACTCTGTTCTCCTTTTCCAAGATTGGTTTGGCTATTCTGGGCTTCCTGCAATTCTGTGTGACTTCCAGTATCAGCTTCTCAATTTCCACAAAGACATCAGTTGGGATTCTGATAGTGAGTGCATTGAATCGGCAGATCAGTTTGGGGAGGACTGCCATTGTAGCAATGTCAAGTCTTTCCATTCATGAACATGGGATGTCTTTCCATTTATTTAGATCTCCTTTAATTTATTTTAATAATGTTTTTTAGTTTTCAGAGTATAAATTTTACTCTCTTTTATTAAGTTTATTTAAAAGTATTTTATTTTTGATGTTATTGTGAATGGAAATGTTTTCTTAATTTAATTTTTGGATCACCCATTGCAGGTGTATAGAAACAAACTGATCTTTGTATATTGATCTTGTATTATGTTATCTTGATAAGCTTATTTATTAATTTTAACAGTTTTTTGTGGATTTCTTAGGATTTTCTGTATACAAGATTACGTCATTTGCAAATTTTCCTTTCCAATTTTTTTTTTTTTAGATGGAGTCTGGCTCTGTTGCCTAGGTTGGAGTGCAGTGGCATGATCTTGGCTCACCACAACTTCTGCCTTCCATGTTCAAGCGATTCTTCTCCCTCAGCCTCCCAAGTAGGTAGGATTACAGGTACTCACCACCACACCTGGCTAATTTTTGTATTTTTAGTAGAGTTGGGGTTTTGCCATGTTGGCCAGGCTGGTCTCAAACTCCTGACCTCAGGTGATCCACCTCCCTTGGCCTCCCAAAGTGCTGGGATTATAGGCATGAGCCACCGTGCCTGGCTTTCCTTTCCAATTTGAATGGCCTTTATTTCTTTTTCTTGCCAAATTGCTCTGGTCAGAACCAGTAAAATATTCAAGAGTAGTGATGACAGCAGACATGCATGTCTTGCTCCTGATCTTTGGGGGATGTTTTCAGTCCTTCATCATTAAGTAGGATGCTAGCCATGTGTTTTTTGTATATGTTCCTTATCAGGTTGAGGAAGTTCACTTCTATTTTCATTTTTTCAGTGTTGTTGTCATGAAAGGGTGCTGGGTTTTGTCAAATGTTTTTTCTGCATGTACTGAGATGATCATGTCATTTTTGTTTTTTATTCGATTTATATGACGTATTACCTTGATTGATTTTTGCATGTTAAAACGACCTTGCATTTTTGGGATAAAATCCACATTTTTCATTTATAATTCTTTTTATATGTTGCTGGATTTGGTTTGCCAATATTTTGTTGAGGATTTTTGTGTCCATATTCTTAAGAGATATTGGTCTAGTTTTCTTGTGATGGCTTTGTCTGGTTTTGGTATCAGAGTAGCACTGGCTTCACAAAATGCTGAATACTCTGAGCAAAACAAAACAAAACATAACAAAACAACCTCCCAATCTATCATTTAATGAAGTGCTCTAGAATTTTGCTGGTGGTTCACATGAAATTTTCTAGTACTGCAGTTACTAGATGGCCAGTCCTATTCTACCAACTTTTTGGCTTTACGATTCCATTTGCACATTGTTTCTGCCTTCTCTAAAGGCTTTGAACGTACATTTAGACCAAAATATTAAAACTTTGACCACCGTAGGCAGCTACATTTCACCTCACATTCATGAAGTCATCAGTTAGTAAGTGAACGAGTCCCCTGCCTTATGGAGACCCTCTCCACCTGGGCTCCACAGATCCCTTCTGCATGTTCTGAGCTGCAGGGAGCTCTGTTTATTCCCCAGCTATCGGAGACGTCTCCAAACTGAAATTGCTTCTGCAGTTTCTGCGGGGGCTTTTTCCTTCCTGCTTTTCCACTATTAATAATTCACTCTTGATCTTCACAGAAACCTGCGCAGCAGGGGCTTTTGCTGCCTTCATTTTTCAGATGAGGAAACTGAGGTTTGCTGAGGACATGTGGGCTGCCCAAACGTCTCACAGCTGGCAGCTGGCAGGCCAGAGATTCTGCCCTGGTCCGTCTGACTGTGGCCCTGGCCCCATGCCCGACTCAGCTCCTTCAGGCCGCTGGCGCCGCATGCCTTGTTCTGAGGGCTCAGGGGTGGGAGGCCAGGCGGTTCTTATTAAACGTAGACTCCAAAGTGGGGGCGGTGGCTGTGCCCCTCTCTCCTGCTGCCTCGGATCCGCTACCCTGCTGTCTGCCCTTGCTCATGCCTGAGCTGCCAGGAGGACAATCATGTCCTTTCAGAAAGGATGAGGCTCAAGCACCCCGTTCGTCTCACTCCGGCAATTTGTTCTTAATCAAAACCATCGCAGTTCCTGACTGGGAGTCTTGATTAAGCCTCTCCAGTGGGTGCCCTGACTCCAAGCCTCGTCCATGATTTTTTTACTTATTTTTTTCCCACTTTTCTTTCTGATTTCTAGGTCAGGGGGTTTGAGGCTCGTTCTTGCTTCAGTGGGGCCTGGCGGTTTTGTGTCTGCTGTGAGGTTTCTGCCTGGAGGGTGACGGTGGAAAACCTTACCCTTCAGCCAGGACTGAAACCCCAATTGACGCCCCTCCCTGACTCAGCGTTCCCAGCCCGCAGGCTGCAGGGCCATTCTTCTTGACCTCTCTTGAACCTTCACCCCCTACAGAGCCAGGGTTAAGGGTCACTTTCTCAGCTTCCTTCTGCTGGAGAGAACCAAAGATCTGCTCCCCCTTTGTGTGCAGGGGGTCGCTGCCTTGTGAACGGTTTCCAGGCGCACGACCGTGTGTCTGTCTTTGAGGGAGAGACTTGTAGGGTCGTCTGTCCTGAAGTGACAAAGGTTTTCTCCTGTTCTTGCAGCAGCAGCTTTGAACTGGGGAGACAGAGAAGGGAGGAAGAAGAACCAGGGACCGTTAAGGATGGTTGATCTCTTTGTGCCTTTTAGGGAGAGGTCAGCATTGGATCGATGGTCACGCTTTCGGCCTCACGGAGGCAGAGGCCACCAAGGGTCACTTCCTTGAGCTCAGGGGCAGCCCCAGCATCACTAGGCCCCTCTGAGAGGCACCAGGCAGCCGCTCCCATCCCCGCTGTGGGGGCATAGGACGGTTGTGCTGGGGACTCCCTCCTTTCCCCTGGTGTTGGGAAGGCAGCACCCCAACCTCTTCCTCAACGGTGACAATTCCCAAGGACTATGTATCCTTAAAAAGGAGGTGGCGAGGCTTTGCAGCACTTCGGTGAGACCAATGTGGACACTGAGGCACATGCCAGCCACTTAGGCCCCTCAGCCTCTGCCTGGAGCAGTGCGGGTCCCTCTGTGGCAATGCGGCCTCTGTGGACTTGCTGACCATGTGGCAGGCTCTGGTTCCTCTGAAAACTGCCCGATCCACTGAGAATCGTCCACATGGGCTCCTGCCAACAGGTGCTAACCTCCAGAACTTTCCAGTGAAGGCGAGCTTCCTGAATTTCAGCTTTTTTTTTTTTTTTTGAGACGGAGTCTCACTCTTCTTGTCCAGGCCAAAGTGCAACAGTGTGATCTCCGCTCACTGCAACCTCCGCCTCCCGGGTTCAAGCGATTCTCCTGCCTCAGCCTCCCGAGTAGCTGAATTCCAGCTCTTTCTAACTGCACATTTCCCCCTGATAGCACGAATGCTCATTTAAGAAAAGTTGCAAAATACAGTTACAAAAAAGTTTTAAAATGCCTTATCCCCCAGCGTTAATTATTGTAAATGCTTTAGAGTATTTTTCCCATCCTTTAATTAGCATGTTTTGTGTATGTACATATTTCATTAAAAACAAAAGTAGAATGCTCCTAGGTACACAGTTTTGAGTCCTGCTTTTCTACTTAATGGTATGTGTCATGGACATTTTTCACATCATTAAACCCTTTTCAAGAACATCATTTAAATAGCTACAGAGCTTTCCATTGTTTGGAGACACTACAATGTATTTTGTTCTTCTCCATTGTTAAAATTTGACATGGAAAACGCTTCCGAACCTGGCTAAATCTTATATAAACACATTTTGACAATGTGAGACTCTTTTACGATCCACTGACAGACGGTGCTGATCACAGGTTCCGTTGGTCCGGTCTTTGGCCCATGAGTCTGGAGAATCTTTGGGCACTAGAAAGTCAGTAGAGAAGCCAGGTGCGGTGGCTCACGCCTGTAATCGCAGCACTTTGGAAAGCCGAGGCAGGAAGATCACTTGAGGTCAGGAGTTCGAGACCAGCCTGGTCAACATGGTGAAACCTCATCTCTACTAAAAATGCAAAAATTAGCTGGGCATGGTGGCAGGCGCCTGTAAGCCCACCTACTGGGAGGTTGAGGCAGGAGAATTGCTTGAACCTGGGAGATGGAGGTTGCAGTGAGCTGAGAACATGTCACTGCACTCCAGCCTGGGTGACAGAGACTCCATCTCAAAAAAAAAAAAACAAAGTCGGTAGAGAAGGCCTCGTGTGCATGTGTCTATGTGTGTGTGTGTGCGTGCGCGTGTAGCCCAGTGTGCGTGTGCATGCGTGAGAACAGACCCAGGTATGGACTGGATACGTGGAAATTCCCAACCGGCCTCTCTCTGGGGTTCTTGGTTGCAGGCACAGTGGTGGTGGGCCGGGGACTGGAAGCTGGGTTTGGGTGGAGGGTCCAGGAAGGCTGACTTTGACGTGAGCCCCTGCCATGGTCATGAAAAGCCCACTGATGGGACCCAAATGGAACTCCAGACAGTTCCTCTCAGAATGGAGGTTACCAGGTGTGGTCCACAGCCTGGGACAGGCTTCAGGGAGGCCTGTGGGGTGACCACAGATGACGGTGGGGAAGACAAGTGGGGCAGCAGCTGCATCTGCACAAACTCGGCTGTAGTTTCCCGATTTCTCTCCCCTTTGTGGAAGGAGCAGTGGCGACTTGAGCAGTTAAAAGCACAGTGGCTGTCTCTTATACACATCTAGATGTGTATAAGAGACAGGGGTGAGGATGGGACACAGGTGAGGCCGCTGGCTGGGGAGGGTGTGGGTGGGACACAGGTGAGGCCGCTGGCTGGGGACGGTGTGGGTGGGACACAGGTGAGCCGCTGGCTGGGGACGGTGTGGGTGGGACACAGGTGAGCCTGCTGGCTGGGGACAGTGTGGGTGGGACACAGGTGAGCCCGCTGGCTGGGGACGGTGTGGGTGGGACACGGGTGAGCCCGCTGGCTGGGGATGGTGTGGGTGGGACACAGAGAGGACCAGGATGCTGCCTTTTCCTCTTTGTCCTTGGCAGCTTGCCCAGGCGCCTGCTAATGCATTGTATCCAGTAAAGTTCAAAATAGGGCAACTGCCCCCAAAATATAGTTTGGACTGTCCATAAGAAATGTTCTCACTTTTGCCCCTGTCCCCTGAGCCACACAGGCATGACAGTGGGACATGGGGTCTGGGGCGAGGCTGGGCACTGCCATCCAGCACCCAGTTCATTTCGGCCTGGACTGCCCTCAGCACCACGCAGACCCGCGAGCTCCTCATCTCCCTGGAAGATGAATGAGAAGATTCACGGGAGATTCTTTTCAAAGCACTGGCACAGGCCCTGTCACCGCAGCTGTTTATTGACCCTGTGGCGGCCGAGACGGCATGTTTGGAAATCTGCTTGGCATGGAGACTGAGGTGCCCTGACCATTGCAGACAAGAACTCATCTTGATACCTGCAGGCTAAAGGAGGAAAGAGTGGGGTGTCTGTGTTAGAGGTTCGGAGCCGCAAGACTCCAACAGCCAAGTTCGACGGCAGGCAGAGTTGGTGCCTGGAAACTTCCCTGGATCAGAGGGTTGTTGGTTGTGGTGGGTGCGCACCTCACCCACGGTGGTGGTGTCTGAAACAAGACCCTTTTTGCTTTCTGTGGAACTGGCGTAGACCGTGTGGTGCAGGTTCAGCTGCCAGCTATCAAGAGGAAGTAGGACACGAGACAGGTACTGAGCAGGCTTCGTCGGAGACCAAATGAACGCAGGGTTTCAAAAGCAAGACTTGGGGCCTCTCAACTGAGCATCGTGGCTCTAGTGGGGTTTACGTGGCTCTGACCACGGTGTCCTCCGTGGCAGTAGCGTGGAGTGAGAGCTCACTCCACTCACGCTGGAGTGTCCTCACGCTGCTTGCAAACCTGGTCACGATGAGATGGTGAGAATTAGGCCGATTCTCGATGTGGTGTTGAGGGTATCAGACGGCTAAGGCATGTTGAGAACACCCCCCAGCAGACGCCCACAGCCAGGTTGTGGTGTGGAAGACGAGCTGCGAGAGTTAAAATAAGCTGCTTTCACACAACGGTCCCTCGAGTGCCGATACAGACCTCGCTCTGATGTGCGGCAGGCGGACATTGTTCCAAGTTATGCTACTTTTGTTAAAAAAAGTACTTGCTGGTAAGAGATGATAATTTGAATGTAGTAACCGGGCACTTAGTTCATTTGCGCACACCAGGCCAGTGCACTGCCCGCTGCTCTTGATAAATACTGGGACTGGCCTCTGACTTTGGTTAATATTTTTCCACAGTTCAAATTCACCTCTTCAAGCCTGAGCCCATGTTCTTTTTTCCCACCTTGTCCCCACCCCCATCCTCACCCCTCACCCTCATCCCATCCCCCTCGCAGTCCCTACTCCCGTCCCCATCCGTCCCTACCCCATCCTCACCCCATCCTCATCTCCATCCATCTCCACTCACCCCATCCTTATCCCGTCTATCCCCACCTCACCTCATCTGTCCCCACCCCATCTTCATCCCGTCCATCCTCACCCCATCCTCACCCTACCCGTCCCCAGCCCATCCTCACCCCATGTGTCCCCACTCACCCCATCCTCATCCCCATCCATCCCCACTCACCCGATCCTCACCCCCATCCATCCCCACTCACCCCATCCTCACCCCCATC
>NW_012104698.1:188209-193694 GCF_000951045.1 Mandrillus leucophaeus
TTATCAGAGACAAAATGGGATATAAACACTAGAAGTGACATTTTCTAAACGTGAGGCACCTCTCTGGGCTGGCAGTGCCAGGAGTGTGGAGGGCTCAGATCTCTGCTGGCAAAGCTGTGAGTGCTCTCCCTCCGCCATCTCCCTCCCACTCCAGCCTCCACCCCAGAGCAGAGAAACATTTGCCTAAATGTGACTTATACCTTCATTCTGAGAGAGGGCACAGGGAGGGCCTCTTCCATCGTCTGCCCTCGTGGGCTTCGAGCAGAGAGGGCCCTCATGTTTACTAAGTGCCCATGTGGCCTTGGGGCTACCCCATCGCCAGATGGAAGGGACAGAGGTGACAGGCGTCAGAGGACTGGGCTCCCTGTCCAGCCCCCTAGTGGCAGAGGTCCTCGGACAGTAGGAATCAGAAGGGGGTCTTTACTGGGCCACCCTTGGCAGGGAATGACCTGAGCAGGTGCTTCCTGTGTGAGTGGGGGTGTCTGGGAACTGTGCAAGGTGCACCCATGTGGGCACGCTCAGAGCCTGGTTGGACTGTAAGGTAGGAAGGCATCCAGTCGTTCCCACGGGCCAGCACAGAGGAGACACAGGCACGCGTGTGTGGGCCTGAAGGCGGCCCCTTCCTGGTGGTCTTACCTAAGCGACTGTCCCCTTAGGCTCCCAGCTTCGTGCCTGTCACCCAGCGTCCCCATTGCCCCATGGCTCTCCCTCTCACGGGAGAAACGTTGACAGTGCTGGTGGGAACACAGAGACGCCACTCAGGACCCCCGTGAGATGCAGACACAAGTGGCTTTAACTTTACAAAGCAAAGAAGCAAAATATGCTGGCTTTGAGACTCAGAGGGCACGAAAACAGTGAGCTGGGGTTCTGGAAAGATGCCAGCTCGGCCTGGGCGGGGCTGAAAAATACCTGCTGTTGCCTCTGCCTGGTCATGGGCTGCCTCCCACCACCACAGAGGGAACCACGCAAGTCAAAGACAGAAAGAAAGGGATAGAAAAGAACTGTATTTGAAAGAGGCAAGCCTTTCTACCAGAATGACGGAAACACAGTTTAGGTGAAAATTACTTTTGTCACCCCCACACTGGAGTGTTTATTGAACGGCAGCTGGGTCAGCACAAGGAATTTCAAAAGAGACGCAGGACACGAAGCGATGGATGAGTGGAATCCTCCACTAAAACTCCTTCCAGGACACTGTGCATCTGTCTAAAGTTTCATTCTCGCTTTCTTTCTTTTTATTGAGGGAATGCCTTGGGCGTTTTGTTTTTAGTCTCGGGACCATTTTAATGAAGAGCCATGGGTCACCGCTTCTATTCAAGGTCGTGTACAGACAACAGTCATTGGAAATAGCACTTGTCTTTGAATTTAGCAGATAGCAAAACAGAGAAGGAACGTCCTGGAGGAGCGGCTTTCCCGCCAGCGTCTACCTGTAGAGAGTGAGACAAAGACAGAGACAATTAATTGGACGAAGCAGGCAGAATCCCCGGTAATTGAGGCCGGGCGCTACGGGCTGACTTTCCCTTTCTGGAGTTATTTAGCCAGTTTCTTTCTCTCTGCTGTGTGTGTCGACACAGCCTTGGCCTCCCCCACTGTAAAATGGAAAAGCCACAGCCGCAGAGCTCACCAGGGAATTCTGCCGCTCTCGGAATGATTGCACGCCGGGCTGACAATGTGAAGTGTTAGATTAACGTGAAAGTGTTCTATTTTGGAACATCAAATAGAGACGAGGCGTGTAAGAAAATGATGTTTTAAGAAATATGTTTCATGCCATATCATTTCTTTTACTGAAAACAAATGGACAAACAAACAAGAAAAGCCAAGGAAAATGCAACCGGGATACGGAATCGGCGCATCTGTGAGGGGAAGGATCTCACCTCCAGCTAAGATAAAAATAAAGCCACGCGTGCCTCTGTTTCTATATGTGTAAAATAAACAAGCGTCACTTAGAGGAACTATTGATTCTGTTATTAAAACAGCCTGTTTGGTTTGCCAGATCGTAGCAGTTATTAATGCATTATTAATTCTATATAAGCTTGTCAGATCCATTAACCGGGGGAGTAATTGCTGAGGGAGGGGAGTCAGAACGTGCATCACGCTGCTCGCTCGGTCTAGGTGGAGAGAAGCGGAGGGAAGCCACGTGGAGCAATGGAGGCAGCTGTGTAAGGCAGTGTCTGTTTCTGTATGTGGCCGAAATGGCCAGGGGTATTTTTGGCCAAGTTGATGAGACAGAGATTGGAAGAGGAAGGTTTCATACTGATACTTCAGCCGGCTGGCTGCAGGGTAACCTGCATTTTGGGCCATTTTTGGTTAAATGTATGAAAGCAAACATCCACATAAAGGCTGGAATGGCTTGTCAATGACCAGAGGCTCTTCCCGGGATCTTTTGAGCCCTGGGAACCTGGAGGTACCTGCAGAGCTGAGTGGATTGCTTCCGTGTCAAGGAAACAAACGGGACTTGTGAGAAGGGGCGGTTTGTGAGGCCCCCGGCTGCAGGCGCTGGAGGTCCTGCCGCCCAGCGGCACGAGCTGCTCTGCCTGCTTTAAGGAGGAGACAGGACTATTGACTTGGTCCAATTTGCCTGAACTCCTTGTTTCTCACTGCCCGTGGATTCCAGTTGCTTTAACACAGGAAATGGGACCTGCTGGAGGAGACCGTGCTGTCCTCAAAGACAACACTGTTTCCAAGGCAAGGATACAGCGTGACTGAAACAGTGCCCCACCCACAGGGTGGCTGGCGGGTTGAAAGTCGTGTTCTGTGCAAAGCCTTTGTAATAGGGCCTAGCCATACCCAGTGCCATGCACGTGTTTACCACCATTGCCTCTCCCTTCTCCCACCTCATGTTATCTGTCTGAAAAGTGGGTGTCGTGAGCGACCTCTGGTATCTGCTGAGGCGGGGTGGTGTTTGGGTGAGGCCAGAGTAGTTGGAGGCTTTGTTTTTTGCATAATGGGACCCCCATTTTCCACTTAACCCAAACCAAAGCAGAATCATGCGAGGCCTCAATGCAGGCAGCCCTGAGGGCGCGAGAAAGTTGATTTTGTTCCAGGGGCTCCTGGGAGCTGGGCGATGGGTGACCACGCCAGGAAGCACCTTGACTTGGGTACTTTGCAGAATCTTCCTCCCAGGGCGCCTCGACTTGCCGCCGTGTGGCAGCTTTGACTCCCAGCCCAGTAACAAACACGTCCATGATGCTGTGGACTGACAGAGACCGCAGAGCTGGTCAACGTGAGGAATGGGGCCCGCACCTCCAAGGCTGGGGGCACGGGAGCAAGCGGGTTACTCAGGCCCACACTAACCGAACTTGTGACTTCTCTCCCTGAGTCAAGGCAAGTTTTCATTCAAGCCAATGTAACACGGTCTTGCCAAAGATTGGAAAAATCACTAGCTTTGCAAAAATTTAAAAGACTCAGATAATACTCAAATTTGGAGCCCTAATGAGGTATGTAAACCTCATGTCCACAGACTGTGTTACTGAAACCAGAGGGGTAAGATGCTTGAATAAGCCACCTGGGGCCGCCCACGGCTGCTCCTTGCATGGGAGGTGACCACATGTGGCCGCTTCTCTGGGGGACAGGACAGAAACTGGGGTAGGTTTGGCACAGCTGTAACCTCCAAGTCTGTGTTCATTTAAAACTGACTGCCTTTGATTGCATTTGACAAAAACATTGGTCCATGATTGATTGGAAATAAAATAATGAGGCTTTGAGATCCGGGCTCCAACCTCCCTTCTATTCTGGGCCCGTGTGAGGCTGGGGGTGGCCCGGGCAGGTGTCAGCAGCAGGAGTGTTTTCCGGGGTCCCCTTGGAGAACGTCTCTCAGCACAGCTTCTCCTGGAACACTGGCTCCAAGGCTCAGCAGCCTCCTCGCACCCCCTGGGTCCACACCTCGGACCTGTCTGCCGGCATGGCCAGCCTGCCTCGTCGTCCCCCGCAGGCTGGTGCCTCAACAGGCGGTGTGTGGATGCCACCGTCACCATCATGGGAGAGGCAGGTCCGCCCTGGAGCTGATCCCCTGGTCAGTGGGGACCATCCTTCACCTTTGGTGTGCCCGCATTCTCACATGGGGGCAGCTCTCTAACCCCACACCCTTCGGGGACGGCGCAAGACACCCACGCTGTCTGGCAGTGCAGGGGGCTGGAAGTGCACAGTCAGCTGGGCTTCTGGACTGGATCTGGCAGCCCTGCTGGTGGCCCTCAGGAGATGCCCGTGAGGGTTTTGGTGCTGGAGTGGGGAGGGGCTGCCGTGGGTGGGAGGTTTCTCGGACACGGGTTGGGGGGTGGCTGGATGAGGTGACCTGGGGACTGGGACGATGGGGACGGTGCCTGAGTCAAGCCACTCAGTGCAGGGACCCCTGGGCCTTGATTCGAGGTCCTCCGGCAGCCCAGCCTCACTCACCCTGGGTTCAGGCTCCGCAGAGGTAACGCCGGTGGGCAGGGAGAGAAATGACCCGGGGCCGCCGCTGGACTGGCAGCTTGGCGAGGCTCCATGAGAACAGGGACTTTGGTGCGTGGGTTTTTCCAGGAAGAGTGACTGTGTCTTTCCTGTGACCTCAGCAAAGCCCGGGGGCTTTCTAGGGCAGCGCGTTGTTTTTTTAACAAAGGAGGAGCTGCCGATGTCCTGGAAACGTCACCGCAGACTCTGCAGCATCAGCTGGGCCTTTCAGGAGCTTCACCGCCTGTTGGTGTTTCTAATCGAAAGAGGGGGCAAATGCAGGAGGGGCGGGACCCTCAGGCCTGGCCACTTGCACACCTGAGCCTGGTGAGAGGCGCACAGGGAGCGACCCTCTGAGGTGAAATCTCTGACGCTGTCGGGGTTCCTACTACCCCCCGACGCCCTGCACCGAGCACGGCAGCTTCAGCTTTTGGGGTCCCGGGGAAGGTCACCGACCTGGGAGGTTCTCGCTGCTGCTGATGGAGCCACAAGGCACAGAGCTAACAGGTGCTGAGTCGGGGGCGCAGGCCTGGCCCCCGCCTGCCTGTCCCCCCTCCGCCCCCGACCAAGGACACGCCGGCATCAGAGGGTTTGTGTCCACACTTCTCCCAGCCCCCAGGGTGCAAGAATGAGGCTGGGTGTCGGCGCTGGTCTCTGCTTATCTGGAAAGGACTTGCTGTCCCGGGGGAAGGGCAAGGGGCCGCTGGCCAGTCCGCACTGTCCCCCGTGCTGTGAGCTCCCTCCAGGGTGTAGGGTCTGCGGATGGGAGGGGCTCAGGTTGAAGCTGTGTCCAGGCAAAGGGGAAGCGCAAAGTCCAAACGTTTCCTGGCCAAGGGGCCAGCGGCGCCTAATTCCACCTTCTGCGCCAGTGCAGTTTACAGCCCAGCAGTCGCCAGGGGTGGGGTCAACTCTGGAAAGCCCCTGTGTGTTGATTCCAGGGTGAACCCAGGACTCCTGAGTGGGCACCCAGTCCCCTTGAGTGCCGGCCGCCTCTGCTTCCCTCTCCAGGCCCACCTGCCGGCCACTACAGTGGACCCCAGTGCCCAGCCCAGGTCCCCCA
>NW_012104698.1:194504-196441 GCF_000951045.1 Mandrillus leucophaeus
GTGTCTGTGTGTCCGGCGCTGGCCTGGGTTGGGTGTGTCTGTGTGTCCGGCGCTGGCCTGGGTTGGGTGTGTCTGTGTGTCCGGCGCTGGCCTGGATTGGGTGTGTCTGTGTGTCCGGCACTCCAGCGGGGAGTCCGTGGTGGGTGTTGCTGAGGTGCTGGGAGCAGGACCTGTGGGCAAGCGACGGGCTGGACTTGACACTTACATGTTTTATTGAATCTCCCAACATCCAACATCCCATTTCCATTTAACAGATGAGGAAACAAAAACACAGAGAGGAGAAGGCACTCGTCCGAGGTCCCCTGCCAGACACTGGGGCCCAAAGCCTCTGCCTCTCCGAGCAGCAGGGGTCGGTCTGGGATGGATATGGAGGCACAGGGCCTTGGATGTGCCCATGGAGCTGCTCGGCCAGTGGGGAGTTAGCCAGCATTTTACAGGCAAAGCTGCAGAGCTGTGCTGGTGCCTCTGTGTGAGTGTTTACCTGCAGTTTGTTACTTGGGGAAATCATGTACGCTTCTTGCTGCTTCTGGCTGTGCAGAATACAGACTCAGATCTGGAATCTTCTCACTGCTTCTGGCTCTGCAGAAAACAGACTGAGATCTGGAATCTTCTCTCTGCTTCTGACTGTGCAGAACACAAACTCAAATCTGGAGGCAAAGGGCAGATGCCGTGCAGAGCGTCAGAAAGCACTGCAGACCTCAGACCACAGGGAAGCCGGGTTTTTAAACCATCTTCCTGCACGCCTTTTCAGGAGGACTAACATTAGACCAGGTGGTTGAAGGAGGGTGGGTGCAGCTGATGCTCCAATTCAGTCAGCTTTTAATGTGGCTCCTTCAAGCAACTGCTGCCAACCCGCTGTGCCCACCCACCCTGGTTGGGAAGGAATCTGCCGTTCTCAACAAGCCGAGTGTCCCTGCCCCCAGCCCCTGCATCGCTGAAGCTGCCCAAGTGTCAGTGGTGGGGTGTTGTTGAGGGTGCGGCACAGAATGGGTGATGATGCCGCCTCGGTCCCCATTACTCCAAGGCCAGGACTTGGACCCAGAGTGGGAGGAGCTCCAGCTGTGCACCCAGGAAGTGCATCCATCCCCGGGCCGTGGGGACCCCACCGCTGAGGGGCAACGGGAGTGCATTCTGTTGCAGACAAACTGCAGGTCCAGTCTGACTTCTGTCTTTTCGAGCCTGGCTCTCTCTCTGCCAC
This sequence comes from Mandrillus leucophaeus, assembly GCF_000951045.1. NCBI lineage: Eukaryota > Metazoa > Chordata > Mammalia > Primates > Cercopithecidae > Mandrillus > Mandrillus leucophaeus. Next base: position 195,703 of record NW_012104698.1, read on the forward strand.
TTCTGAGGTCCTAACCTTGCCTCGCCGCCACCCCGCAATGGCCGCTGTCTGCACCTCAGAGCTCATGCTACTGCTTTGCCCTCTTCTTAATTTCCTGTTTTGTTTCTGCCTTCTGTGGTGTCTCCCATGCTACTTGCTTTATACATTAAAAAACCCTAAAAAACAACAACTCTAGGCATTTCCTGCCAAGCAAGCATTTTGGGCAGAACTTTTCCACTTCCAGGACGGGCTGGATTGTTGTTGGCTGAGAAGCATCTCTGCAGCAGCAGAGAGATGAGACACGTCTTTCTCAAGAGCAAACCAGGACTAATACATTTCTCTCACAGCCAAAATTACCCTGTGTTTGTGCTACTGGAATTCACTCTTGGAGGCTCTGAGTGGCTAGAACCTTCTGTGTCTCCTCCAGCAAGGGTGTGCACAAACAGTACCTATCCTGGTGGCAACTGGGGGGAAAGTCCAGGAGGAGAGGTGGACACCAGCTGATGTGTAGGGACGAAGTTTACTGAGGAGAGAGGAAGCAAGCCTTGAACGCGTCTATCCTCTCACCTGGGTTGCAGAGGCTTCGAGGCTGCCCTGAGGGCAAAGCAGGAGAATGTCCCTCTGCCCTCTCTCAAGGGTGCTTCCAAGGCACTTGCCTGGATTTGTGAACCTCTGCGACACGTGGCTGGGAGGGATGGGAGGTGCTGGTAACATCCTTCCTGGGAGATGGCAGCCTCTGTAGGAGGGGGAGCCCGTGCCT
>NW_012104698.1:202016-203761 GCF_000951045.1 Mandrillus leucophaeus
CAGAACTCCCCTTCTTTGAGGGAGGTCAGTCTTTTCCTTAAGGCCTTCAACAAATTAAATGAAGGCTACTCACATTATGGAGTGTCATCTATTTTACTCAAAATCTATTCACTTAAATGTTCATCTCATTAAAAAAATACCTTCCCAGCCAAATTCAGGCATGTTTGACCAAATATCTGGGTGTCATGGCCAAGCCAAACTGACACCTAAAATTCACCATCATGCTCCCCTACTTGGATTCCAATGACACAAATCTTAGACATTTTGCTATGGTCCCACAGGTCCCTCAGGCTCTGTTTATTTATTTCTTCAATCTTTTCTTCTTTGTCATTCAGATTGAATACTTTCTACTGATCTTTAAGTTCGTAGATCTCTCCTCTGTCACCTTTATTTTGCTGGGGAACCCATCCATTGAGTTTTAAAATGTTGGTTACTGTATTTCTTCGGTTCTAAAATTTTGATTTGTTTTCTTCTTTATATCACGTATTTCTTTGCTGAGACTTTTTATTCCCATATTTCTCAAAAGTGTTCACTCCTACTTCTTGGAATATTTTTGCAATAACTCCTTGGAAGTCTTTACCAGATAATCCCAATAGCTGCGCCATCTCAGGGCTGATGTCTGTTTTCCCATGTGCATGGAGATTTTCCTGTTTCCCGGGTATTTGTATGCCAAATAATTTTGGATTATATGCTGGGCATTTTGAATATTATATTATAAAACTCTGAGTTTTATTTATATCTTATGAAGAATGTGAATATTTTTGATTTAGTAAACAATTGTACAACCAAACTAACTGAGTTCAGAATGCAAGTTCTAACCAACCTTCTGTTGTTATAGTTTCAAAGTCAGCTCCATTTTTTTTTTTGAGACAGAGTGTTGCTCTGTTGTCCAGGCTGGAGTGCAGTGGTGTAGTGGCACAGATCTCTTATCTCTCTGCAACCTTCACCTCCCGGGTTCAAGCGATTCTCCTGCCTCAGCCTCTGGAGTAACTGGGACTACAGGCATGCACCACCATGCCCAACTAATTTTTGTATTTTTAGTAGAGACAGGGTTTCACCATGTTGGCCAGGATGGTCTCAATCTGTTGACCTCGTGATCCGCCCTCCTCGGCCTCCCAAAGTGCTGGGATTACAGGCGTGAGCCACCATGCCCGGCCCAGTCAGCTCCATTTTTAAAAGCCTTTGCAGTGCTATCTGGGTCAGTTCTGTGTGTGCGCCACCTGGTGGACGGTCTGGGCTCTGGGTGGGGTCTGTTCCGTAGTTCTACATTTGTGGCACGTTGCTTAGGGTCAGACCCGCACACGTGCAGCTCAGGGTGGCCCAGGCGTCCAGAAGCAGCTTCACTGGGGCACATCCTAGGCCTCTCTGCTCTTCCCGTCGGACCTCCCTTTCTCAGTCTCCTTCCGGAAAGCTGGCGCTTGGTCAGCTCTGTCGTGTCTGTCACACACCTGCAGGTGTCTGGGGATTACAGGCGTGAGGCACCGCGCCCAGCCACTGCCCGGGTTTTAAGTTCTATGTTTCTGACATCTCAGCATTTCCCTTTCCTTCACATCTATTTGGGCTTGGCTGTGAGCTTCACCTGTTGCATGGTGGTCCTCGCAGCCTGTGGTTGGCTGTGTGCTCGGGTCGACAGCATGTTTGGTGGTTTTAGCAGATCGGATTCCCTGTCAGCTTGGTCTGCTGTGGTGCCAAGGCCAAGGGCCCTGGTTTTCTCCATGTCTCTGGAACCCACAGAGAGTGCTGAG
>NW_012104698.1:203811-206502 GCF_000951045.1 Mandrillus leucophaeus
GTGCAGCTCAGGGTGGCCCAGGCGTCCAGAAGCAGCTTCACTGGGGCACATCCTAGGCCTCTCTGCTCTTCCCGTCGGACCTCCCTTTCTCAGTCTCCTTCCGGAAAGCTGGCGCTTGGTCAGCTCTGTCGTGTCTGTCACACACCTGCAGGTGTCTGGGGATTACAGGCGTGAGGCACCGCGCCCAGCCACTGCCCGGGTTTTAAGTTCTATGTTTCTGACATCTCAGCATTTCCCTTTCCTTCACATCTATTTGGGCTTGGCTGTGAGCTTCACCTGTTGCATGGTGGTCCTCGCAGCCTGTGGTTGGCTGTGTGCTCGGGTCGACAGCATGTTTGGTGGTTTTAGCAGATCGGATTCCCTGTCAGCTTGGTCTGCTGTGGTGCCAAGGCCAAGGGCCCTGGTTTTCTCCATGTCTCTGGAACCCACAGAGAGTGCTGAGCAATGCAGCGTGGTGGGCAGGCCCCACAGAGAGTGCTGAGCAATGCAGCGTGGTGGGCAGCGTGGTGGACAGCATGGTGGGCAGCGTGGTGGGCAGGTGTCTCCCGGGCTCAGAGGAGACTCATTTCCACCAGCCACGTTATACAGAAGCATTTTATACTTGTTGCTTATCTTACACCTAAAAGTAATTTTTTTGGCCATTGTGAATCCACGGGCTCCGTATAGTGCCTGTTACCCTAGAGAAAGAGAAGCAGGATGCTGTAATTTAGAAGCTGTCATCTCGTTGAAGGTGAGTTTGTTAGGATTACATTTGGCTGTGAGGAGCAGAAGCCCCCAAAACAAAATGGTTTTGCCCAAGGTGAATTTGATGGCTTCTCACACCAGCCAATGAACGCCTGGCAGGAAGTGGATGCCCAGGCTTGGGTGCCAGCTTTGCCTTAGTGTGTCCTCTGACCCACGCCCCTCCCGCTCCCCCTCTACCACCCTTAGGGCACTGGTCAGGCACCTGCAGGGTCAGAGGGCAGCCTAAAGGCAGTGGAATTTGAGAAGGAGTAGAGCTAGTGAAGGAGCCGGCGTCCTGGGGACAGAGAATGAGAAAATGTCTGGAAGTCAGAGTGAGACAGCGTCCTGCACAGTGGGCTGGGGAGACAGGGAGCATCAGAGGCCTTCTGCTGAAGATGTGGCCAGCCCAAGAGGACCTCTCCAACCTGGCCTCCGTCTCCCTCCCTCCTCTCTTCTCCCAGGGCTCTGCTTCAGCCAAAACTCAACCAAAGGTGAGCAGGCATGGAGCTGGTCAAAGCTGTTCTTGGCCTGGGCTTTGGGGGCAGAGCACAGGGCAAGAAGGCCAGGGATGCCCAGGCTAACCTTGAGATCTGAGTTCTTGACCTTGATAGGATAGGAGGTCAGAAGCACCTTGTTACACCCCCACTTCTGCTAATGCCATTAAGATTTCTTCCCAGGGGCCTAATAGGAACTGGCTCCTCCAGAAGACTCCACCGCTGGCCCCAACCACCCGCCTGATGCTGCCCCTCCTTTCCTGCCTGGTAGAGACCACTGACCACAGGCTGGTTCTAGACAGGCTGTGGAGGATGCACAGGCTGTGTCTGCTGCTTCACCTTTAGACCTCAGAGGGCCAGAAACTCCACCCTCGGACCGTGATAACACCACCACTTTTGCACATGGGACCCATGAGGGGGCAAGCAGCTGTTTTGCACACGCGTGTGTCTCCTCTCGTGAATGTTGGTGACTGCTCCTGTAGTGTTGAGAATGTATACTCAGCCACTGGCTCAGTTCAATTCCCTTCCCTTTACCCCTCCCTGGACGGGCCTGTTTCTGGCTTCTGGTCAGAGGCTGCACACCCCAGCCTGTCCGGATGGCCCCTGCAGCTCTCCTTTCCAAACAAACAGAAAGAAGGGCCGCGGGCATGCGGAGGGTGGAGGAGAAGGCGTGGTGTGACCTTGTGCTCACACTGTGGGACGGGGCTTCTGTGTCCCAGCAGCAGACTGGAGAGAGGAAGAAAATAGAGAAGCCAGGAATCCACTACCCCTCGGGGAAAGCCCCCAGAACCGAAGGCAGCAAGGCTTCTGTTGACATTTTGTTCTTTTCTGTTCCTGTTGGTAGAACTGAGTCCTCCACACCCAGCTGCTGGAGGGGCTGGGAAGCCTTTGTTAATTCTGGGACACCCCACATGGCCTTGGGGCCATATTCACAACTCATGTGCCCCGGCAGGCTCCAGGTTTCCCAGAGGCTTAGCTCTCAGCTTTCTCCCCTGCCCATGCCCTAACCCAGAAAGCCTTGGAGAGAGGCGTGGGAAAGGGGGAGGCAGGAGTGCGGGACCACGCGGTGCAGAGCATGGTGAGAGGCAGAGCTGCGCCCTGGCGGGAGTGGGCGGCAGAGACTGGGCCTCCGGGGACACTGCAAACTTGGGGGAGCTCCATTAGTGCCTTCACAGGACCTGAGCAGAGGAGCCTTGCAGGACTCGGGGCACGAGTCACACTCGGCCCGTCCCATCTGCCATGTGCTCCGCACACCATGAAGTCTGGACTGTCCCACGGGGGCCAGACACTGCGAGTTAACTGCTTTCCCTAACAACAGGGATGCATGACATTGAGGCATTTGCTGATGGTGAACAACTCAGTTTCTTTCCTGCATAACTTTTGTTATTTTGAGCAATCTCACTTTTACTTTCAGAGAGGGGTTGACGAAGAAATGATCAGGAATTGGAGTTAACAGCTTTTCTGTTGGGCAGTT
>NW_012104698.1:207252-211912 GCF_000951045.1 Mandrillus leucophaeus
TGAGCCACTGCCCCTGGCTGTTTTATATGTTACGTGTATCGTATGCTATATTCTTACAAGTAAGCTAGAGGAAGGCAAATGCTATTAAGCAAATCTTAAGGAAGAGAAGACACATTTACGGTTCTTAAAGTGGGAGTGCATCCTCATGAAGGCATTCATCCTGGCTGTCTGCTGGTGGAGCAGGCTGAGGAGGGGAAGAGGAGGAGGGGCTGGCCGTGCTGTCTTGGTGGCAGAGGTGGAAGAAAACCCTCGTATTAGTGGACCTGCCCAGCTCACACCTGTGCTATTCACAGGCCAACTGCACTTGAGCTGTTTCTCCTGAGAACAAAGACAGACTCCCTGTGCTGGAAATTTTCCACTGCTACATGTCTACGATTTGATATCAGCCACATTCAACATTCTTCACTCTTTCTGTAATTTCCCTTGTAGCTCTTTTTAAAAATCAAACATTCAGTCCACCTGCCTTTAGCTTTCCCAGTATCCTTTCTTCTTCTAGGACAGTTCCTTAGCCTTTTATTTTCTGCCTTTCGCGACGGTGACATTTTTGAAGACTCTGAGCCCATTGTTTTGCAGAGTGGCCTCTCCGCTCGGGTTTGTCTGACCGCACTGACATTCAGTCGCCTCAGCTTGCAGGGCCCCAAGGCCTCGTTCTCTGCTCCTGGACAGGTCAGTAAGACGCGTGGCTCTGGCAGGGAGCCTTGAAGTGCTCGGGTAGTGCAGTGTCTGGGAACACTGTGGCTTTTAGCTCCTCTCTCTCTCTCCACTTCGGGGAACTTTTCTTTTTTCTTTTTCTTTTTTTTCTTTCTTTGAGACAGGGCTCGCTCTGTCTCCTGGGCTGGAGTGCAGTGGTGTGATCTCGGCTCACAGCAACCCCCACCTCCCAGGTTTAAGCGATTCTTGTACCTCAGTCTCCCTGAGTAGTTGGGACTACAGGCACCCACCACCATGCCTAGCTAAATTTGTTTTTTTGTATTTTTCGTAAAGATGGGGTTTCACCATGTTGGCCAGGCTGGTCTTCAACTCCTGACCTTAAGTGATCCGCCTGACTCAGAGCCACCATGCCCGGCCATAATTCTGGGAACTGTTCTCACTTTATTCATACATCAGCAGAGTTTGAGCACTCTCTGTGTGAGCACTCTGGGAGCACTCTGTGTGTGAGCACTGCTCTGTGAGCACTCTGTGTGAGCACTGTCTGTGTGAGCACTGCTCTGTGTGTGAGTACTGTGTGTGAGCACTCTCTGTGTGTGAGTACTGTGTGTGAGCACTCTGTATGAGCACTCTCTGTGGGTGAGCACTCTCTGTGTGTGAGCACTCTGTGGGTGAGCACTCTGTGTGTGAGCACTGCTCTGTGTGTGAGTACTGTGTGTGAGCACTGTGTGTGAGTACTGTGTGTGAGCACTGTGTGTGAGCACTGTCTGTGGGTGAGCACTCTCTGTGGGTGAGCACTCTGTGTGTGAGCACTCTCTGTGGGTGAGTACTGTCTGCGTGTGAGCACTCTCTGTGTGTGAGTACTGTGTGTGAGCACTCTGTGTGTGAGCACTCTCTGTGGGTGAGCACTCTCTGTGGGTGAGTACTGTCTGTGTGTGAGCACAATCTGTGTGTGAGCACTCTGTGTGTGAGCACTCTGAGCTCTCTGTGTGAGCACTGTGTGTGAGCACTCTGTGTGTGAGTGCTGTCTGTGTGAGCACTCTGTGTGTGAGCGCTGTCTGTGTGAGCACTGTGTGTTATCACTTTCTGTATGTGAGCACTCTGTGTGTGAGTACTGTGGGTGAGCACTCTGTGAGCACTCTATGTGTGAGCATTCTGTGTGTGAGCACTCTGTGTAAGCACTGTGTGTGAGCACTGTGTGTGTGAGTACTGGGTGTGAGCACTCTGGGTGTGAGCACTCTGTGTAAGCACTGTGTGTGAGCACTCTCTGTGTGTGAGGTGTGAGCACTCTGTGTAAGCACTGTGTGTGAGCACTCTCTGTGTGTGAGCACTCTGTGTGTGAGCACTCTGGGTGAGCACTGTGTGTGTGAGCACTCTCTGTGTGTGAGCACTCTCTGTGGGTGAGCACTCTGTGGGTGAGCACTCTGTGGTTGAGCACTCTGTGAACACCTTGTGAGCGCATCAGCCCTGGGACGGACTCCCCGGGGTCCTGTGCTCACGGCCACATCAGCTTGTGTGCGGCAGCAGTCACAGAGAGGGAGAGGTGTGGTTGGCCAGTGCCAAGCCCCCTGCACGTCCCTCGCGTGGTCCATGCTGGGCGCGGGGGGCCTCCTCCCCTGAGTAGATGCTGATTGTCTGCTCTGAATGGTCGCTGAAGCCAAGCCCAGAGAGGCTGAGTTCCCGTCCCAGGCATCGGGCTCTGACCCAGGTTCAGCAGCCCAAGCTCTCGCAGGGGAACCACCGCCCGCTGCTGCCTGGGGAGGATGCCTGTCCCAAGATTGTCCTGCCCTAGCCCAGGGAGGGAGCCGAGAGCATCATAAGTGAGCGTCCCGCCCCCGTCAGTGTCCACCGTGCGCTCTGCTGGGAGTCGGGCACTGGGACACAGTATTTGATGTCAGAGCCAGGAAATGCTGAGCCCCCGTGAGGCAAAGCGCGACCAGTGCTGACTCCGGGAGGTCAACGGGCACCATAGCCCTCTGGCATTCCCATAATCCCGCTGCCTGTGTCACAAGGGGCTTCCAGAAAAGACCCAGCGCCCAGTCTCAGGGTCCCTCCAGGACTGCCTTGTTCCTAACGTGATGTCCATGAGCCACCCAGGAAGCAAAACAGGAAGAGGCACCTGCCCTGTTCCAGATCCTTCAGCTGTGGAGACTACATGCTGTGTAGACAGCTCCCTACGTGGAGCACTCATGTGTAGACCACTCTGGGTGTGTAGTGTGAATGCGTGTGTGTGGGGTGTGTGGTATATAGTGTGCTGTGTGTGTGGTGTGTGTCATGGTGTGTGTGTGTGGTGCTGGTATGTGTTGTGATATGTATTTGTAGTGTGTTTGTGGTATGTATGTGGTGTGTGGTATGTGGTGTGCCTGTTGTGTGGCTGTTGTGTGTTGTGTGTGTCATGTTGTGTGTGTGATGTGTGTTGTGTGTGACATGTGTCATGTGGTGTGTGTTATGTGTAGTGTGATGTGTGTCGTGTGTTGTGTAGTGTATGTGTGGTGTGCCTGTTGTGTGTGTTGTGTGTGACGTGTTGTGTGTGTTGTGTGGCGTGTGTTGTGTGTTGTGTGTGGTGTGTCATGTGGCGTGTTGTGTGCAGTGTGTATGGTGTGTCATGTGTATGTGTGGTGTGCCTGTTGTATGTATTGTGCATTGTGTGGGATGTGTGTCGTGTGTTGTGTGTTGTGCATGTTGTGTTGTGTGTGGCATGTCTGTTGTGTGTTGTGTGTTCTAGGTGATGTGTCGTGTGTGCAATGTGTGTCACGTGTCATGTGTGTTGTGTACTGTGTTGTGGTGTGTGTGTTGTGTGTCGTGTGTTGTGTGGTGTGTATATGTGTCTTGTGTGTGTTGTGTGTAGTAGGTGTCATGGTGTGTGTTGTGTGGTATGATGTGTCGTGTGTGTTGTGTGTAGTGTGTGTGATGTGTGTTGTGTGGTGTATGTGTGGTGTGTCTGCTACGTATGTGTGGTGTGCCTGTTGTGTGTATTGTGCGTTGTGTCGTGTGTCGTGTTTTGTGTTGCGTCATGTATGTGATGTGTGTCATGTGTGTTGTCGTGTGTCATGTGTGTCATGTGTCGTGTGATGTGTCTTGTGTCATGCATGTCATGTGTGTTGTCATGTGTGTGGTGTGTCATGTGTGTTGAGTGTAGCATGTTATGTGTGTCATGTGGTGTATGTGTGGCATGCCTATTATATGTATGGTGTGTATTGTGTGTTGCATGTCATGTGCTGTTTCATGTGGTGTGTGGTGTGTGGTGTGTGTCATGTGGTGTGTGTATGTATGGTGTGTGTGGTGTCGTATGTGTGGTGTGTGTCCTGTGGTGTGTGTCGTATGTGTGGTGTCATGTGGTGTATGTGTGTTGTGTGGTGTATGTGGTGTCATATGTGTGGTGTGTGTCATGTGGTGTTTGTGGTGTGTGTCATATGTGTTGTGTGTTGTGTGTCATGTGTGTTGTGTGTCATGTGGTGTGTGATGTGTGTTGTATGTGTGGTGTGTGTCATGTGGTATGTGTGGTGTGTGTCGTGTGGTGTGTGGTGTGTGTCATGTGGTGTGTGGTGTGGTGTGTGTCACGTGTGGTGTGTGTCGTGTGGTGTGTGTGGTGTGGTGTGTGTCACATGTGTGGTGTGTGTCGTGTGGTGTGTGTGGTGTGTCGTGTGGTGTGTGGTGTGTCATGTGGTGTGTGGTGTGGTGTGTGTCACATGTGTGGTGTGTGTCGTGTGGTGTGTGTGGTGTGTGTCATGTGGTGTGTGTGGTGCGGTGTGTGTCACATGTGTGGTGTGTGTCATGTGGTGTGTGTGGTGTGGTGTGTGTCACGTGTGGTGTGTGTGGTGTGTGTGTGGTGTGTCGTGTGGTGTGTGGTGTGTGTCATGTGGTGTGTGGTGTGTGTGTCACATGTGTGGTGTGTGTCGTGTGGTGTGTGTGGTGTTTCGTGTGGTGTGTGGTGTGTGTCATGTGGTGTGTGGTGTGGTGTGTGTCACATGTGTGGTGTGTGTCATGTGGTGTGTGTGGTGTGTGTCATGTG
>NW_012104698.1:212582-219256 GCF_000951045.1 Mandrillus leucophaeus
CCTCTGTCTCTGAGCTCCTACTTTAACTCGTGGGGCTGCCTCGACGGATTTCTGCAGTTTTCTTACCCCTTTTCTCCTGTTTCCAGTTCTTCTTGGTACTTGGAGATTTCCTCAACTTTGTCCTCCAAGCTTTCTTTTTTTAATTTTTAATTTTTAATTTTATTATTATTATTTATTATACTTCAAGTTCTAGGGCACATGTGCACAACGTGCAGGTTTGTTACACATGTACACACGTGCCACGTTGGTTTGCTGCACCCATTAACTCGTCATTTACATTAGGTATCTCTCCTAATGCTATCCCCCCGCCGCTCCCCCCACCGAAAGATTTTGCTTCTACTGCCTTGGGGCTCTTTTTAATTCTTGAGCGTTCTTTTGTGTGTGTGAGATGCCATCTTGCCTTTGTTTCATGGATGTCACATTTTCTCTGATTTTCTCTGAACATTCTGCTGATATTTTCCATTAGTTTGCCTCTCCCCGTGGTTTTGTTCCACAGAACAAATAGTACATTGATCTGTGTCCTGAAGCTCAGGCATCCGGGGATTTCCTGGGGTTTGCGGCCGGGGCTCTGAAGTCCGTGGGCCCCTCGCAGCCACCCGCTTGGGAACCTCACAGTTCAGATCCAGGGACCTGCTCCCCGGGAGTCCAGCTTCCTCGCAGAGGCCTGCGATGCCTTGTGCGGCCAGGGCCGTGCTGCCTGGCGTCTGCACGCAGTGGCGAGGGCTCCCGGCCCCCTGTGCAGAACCCTGTGCAGGCGAGGGGTTTTCCCGGCCCCCTGTGCAGGTGAGGGGGGCTCCCGGCCCCGTGCGTATTTGCTGGTGGCCCTGATCGTGAGGCTTCTCTCCCTGCCCACAGCTATCCTTGGAGTCTCAGGGTCCAGGGGTTGGCCCCATCTCTTGTGGTGCTACAGGCCCAGACCCCTCAGGGTAAAGGACTTACCGACCCCTTTTGGAAATTGTCTCAACTCCAGAGACCTGCCCGTTGGGGCCACTCCCTCTGGTCCCGTGACTGCTGGCACACCATGTCCAGGCACCACCCAGGCAGCTCTGAACGGTCACCTGACTTCAGGGCTTTCTGCTGGGCTGGTGGGAGCTTCAGTGAGACCCACTGCGGAGGCGCCCATCCCACAGCCACTGCAGCAGCACCCTCCTGCTCACCTCCAGCCAAGCTGGCTTCCCAGGGGCTGCAGACCCACCTGCACCCCAGGCTTTCATCCCTCCCCACGCCCTGTCTTTCGGCCTGAGGCTTCTCCAGTGTGGGTGAACTGAAAACACCCAGGGAACACCCCTCTAGGTGGGGTAGATGGCTGCGGGGCCACCTCACTGGTCCTCTACAGCCCCACTGCACCCCTACATCCCCACTGCACCTCTTACCGCACCCCTCCCACGTCCCCACTGCACCTCTTACCGCACCCCTCCCACATCCCCACTGCACCTCTTACCGCAACCCTCCCACATCCCCACTGCACCTCTTACCTCACCCCTCCCACATCCCCACTGCACCTCTTACCGCACCCCTCCCACATCCCCACTGCACCTCTTACCGCAACCCTCCCACATCCCCACTGCACCTCTTACCGCACCCCTCCCACATCCCCACTACACCTCTTACCGCACCCCTCCCACGTCCCCACTGCACCTCTTACCGCACCCCTCCCACATCCCCACTACACCTCTTACCGCACCCCTCCCACGTCCCCACTGCACCTCTTACCGCGCCCCTCCCACATCCCCACTGCACCCCCGCTTTGACCTCCAGGGCATCCTTGCTCCCCCTGCACCTCCATGCCCCTCCGCATCCCCGCAGCACCCATGGCAATCCTGCCATGCCTCACTGCACCCCCCTGCAGCAGCTATCTGGGGAGCATCGCTGCCACGATGAGCTGCTCAGCTTGCTAACAGCCGGAGCTGTCCTGACCTCTGGCACCTGCCGTCTTCTCCCCATCGGGTTTCTCCCTTGTGGTCACGTTAGTGGTGTTTTGGAGCTGTGGACCAGGGCACCACGTTTCACCGAAATTCACCCCAGGTAGCTGAGTGCTCTGCAAATCACCAGAGCAGCATCGCCCAGCAGAAAGGTGGAGCTCTCTGTCTGTCGCTACAACGTCTCCAGCAGCGTCCTGATGTTGTGACTTGAGTGCTTGTGAGCTCTGGATTGTGGCTGTTGTGTTGGAGATGCAGTCCCTGGATGAGAGACCTGTGCCTGGGGGTGTGTAGCTGACCCAGCCCCGCTAGGGTGTAGCCTCCCTCTGAGCAGAAGGGTGGGTTCACCAGGGGCTCTCTGCTCAGTCACACGTGCCGCCAGGCCTCCCCCTCTCCTGGGCAAGTGTATGGGAAGAGAAGGAGCCACTGAGGGTCAGCCCGGAGTGTCTTAGCACCCAGGGTCATGGCTACTCAAGGGCCGTCCCGTCTCAGGCCAGATTTTAGTGAAAGTGCTAAGAAACTGTTCTGTCGTGTGTTCCCACCGCCGCCTCTGTCGCTCCTGGATGAATGGCCCCATTCATATGAGGTCTTTCATGTTTCCACCGACGGCCAGTTTGTTCTTTGGGGTGGTTGCATCTCCCTTTTTGTTGAGTGTGGGCCGGGTTTTGAAGGCAGGCACGCACCTCTCCTGCCCCCGGCAGAGTTCTGGAGCAGGCAGCATTCGCTTCTGCACGTGCACAGATGGAAACCCCGGTGCTGAGTCCCGTTTTTCCTTTTTGAACCCAGTGTTGGGTGTAGACCCTACGTGGGCACTGCCCTTTTGGCGACGAGCCTCTGGCAGGATGCTGTGGTGCCCTGAGATGGGAGGGTTTAAGGAGGCAGGAGGTCCTGTGCTGGGACGGTGCACTCTGGCAGCTCTGCCCAGCAGAAGCCGCAGTGATCTTACTGTCTTAGGGTCTTGATTTCCTTTCCCCCATCAGTGGAGGGCGGCAGCAGCCTCCACGCAGCACACACAGGAGGACTCAAAGTGGGCAGTGAACAGTGTCCAGAATGCAGCATGTGACCCCCAAATGGACGGGCCCGCTGACCGTGGGTGGGCTCAGGGGCCCCAACATCACAGGCTAGAAAGTGTCTCACGTTTTCAGGGGGCAGCAATGTGAAAACATGTCCGCGGAGACGTTTTGCAGATAATACACCTTCAGCAGACAAGAGCTCTTACCATGACTTAAAAGTGTGTGGGTTTGTCTTTTAATTACTAATAAGGTTAATTTTTTCCAAAGCCCTCTGACTCCTTGCCCCTTTAAAATAGTGTGGATGCTGTGGGACGCTCTCCCCGCTCCCCCCGTCCCCCCCGTCCCCATGGTCAGAGGGATTTGCAGAGCCGCAGGGGACAGGGTCATTTTTGTGCCGTCTTCCATGGGTGCAATAACCAGGCTAGGATATGCAGGGATGCAGCTAATTAATGAACCAAATGACAATACCCCTATTAAACCATCGTCATCGGAAGTGAAATCATACCATGCTGTTGTGGAGACAGCTGTCCTTGGAAGAAGCGAGGACGAGCTTCGCCCTCATTCGCTCTTGGGTGTGATTAAACACCGGGGTCACTCACAGCATTCTGGGCTGGGGAAACACTGTCTCAGAGTTGGCTGGTCAGTGGGTGATGGGTTCTTTTGTGTGGAGCAGGCCTGGTTGTGGCATTTGTTTGGAGGGGTGTGTGTGTGTGTGTGTGTGTGTGTGTGTGGTGTCCCCATAAAATTTTTTTGAGACAAGCTGCTGTTTCTCTGCATTAATATAATAGCCTAATTAATTTTAATATTCGCCTGACTGTGCATCTAAGTCAGTTGGAGGATGTGTCACAGGAGGAAAATACTAATAGGATATGTGCCAATTTGCAGTTTAAGTAAGGCTGCCTCTAATAGGAGTTGAGAGCTTTGTATTAACCCCCAACAATGGAGAGAAGCTGCCTCGGCGGCTGATGACTTAGGCAACCTCCAGATAGATCCACACAGCCCATTGAAATTCCAATCATTTCCACGTACTATTCCCACCTATATAATTGTCAACTGGCCCTTATCATTATTTATTATGCAAAATTGAATTTTTTTGAAGCGTGAAGAATGAAGTAATTTCGTATGCAAACAGTTAAAACTCTCATGTGTATTCTGATTACGTACGTGTTGATAAATTCACTTATGATGAGTGACAGTGTGAGATTTTGGGGTCGGATCGGTCAATCCATGGAAGACACTGATGAAAATGACAAACCTCATGCCAGAAGCGTCCCCGGCACATCTCGGGTGGAGTGTGCGAAATGTCAGTGTCTAGCCGCTGTCTATTAATAACTAAATATGATTGTGTGTAATGAGCAGAGATTTTCATGGTGATTGAAGTAGGATTTTTTTGATCTTCCAGATGTTGCTGCTTAGAAATTCATATTGCTTTTTTCCTGATGATGCCTCATGACCTTCTCAACCCTCTCCACTGTTAGAGCCCCTGTTATTCCCCGCACCGTGTCAGGCTGGGGGGCTGACGTGTCCTCCACCACTGGGCCGATGTTCCCCTCTTTGTCAAAGTCCCCTTTTCCCGTGTGGCCCAGCACCTCCTTTAGGACGAGGCTGCACTGGTGGGGCTGGGAAGGCTGATCAGGAGGTTTGCAGCACCAGATCCAGTCCTCTCCCCTGGGGTCAGTTTGGCCTTGGACCAGGCATGAAACACCTGGCGTTTTAGGAGGGGGGAAGTTTGAGGTCAGCAGTGGCCCCAGAGCCTTGGGAGAGTGGCCAGGGGAGGGCCATTCTAGATGCATCCCAGGGAGCCTGCAGCCCGTGGCTACCCAAGAAAAGAAGAGAGGTCAAAGAGGGAGCCCAAGGCCCCACGGAGGGGAGATGAAGAAGACCAGGGCGGGCGGGGGCCTGGCCCAGGTTCCGGAGAAGCAAGGGGTGCTTCTCGGATATCACAGTGGACAAGAGTGACGGGGGGTCATTAACCAGAGTGTCTAAGAGGCCGTGATGAGGCATGGACTCGGCTGTCCCCATCACGCGTTTGTGAGCTGAATCTTTCGTCCTACAGATACTTTCACGGAGCATCCAAAAAAGTTCCCATTATGTGCTGAGATGCAAAGACGGCTCAGCCCTGTTCCTGCCTTGAGGACTTGAGCCAGGGATGGCATATGGGAGAGCCAGGGAAGGCACACAGGAGAGCCAGGGACAGCACACGGGAGAGCAGATGAAGGTCATACACGCAGTGGCCCAGCTGGGGGTGGTGGATTCTGCATGAAGATTTTCCTAGAGGAGGAGCTGCCGCCCCCAGAATCTGAAGCCAGAGTTTGTATGAACAGCAGCAGTTCCCATGCCCACGCCTCTCAGGCCACGGTTGGAGAAATGGAATCTTCCCTCTACGTTAGGATAGTGCTTCATTCCAAAAAAAAAAAAAAAATCCTTTTTAGGGCCAATTCCCAAGTCTAAGTGACGAGAACAGACAGTAAAGTCGAGTCCCCCCAGCAGTTCTTGAAAAACGCACTGGGAATGCTCAGGGTTTACGGGCCGAAGCCTTAATTCAAAGAAACAAACAAACAAACAAGCCCGACGCGAAACATTACACACATCAATGCAAACAAAGAAAATAATGCAAAGGGGCACCTGACTGTGAGCGCGCAAACCAGTGGCCCTGCGAGGGAGGCAACCTGTGCACTGGACACACCAGGACCCCTCTCGGCAGCTCTTTGTTCCCTGTGTCACCTCACTCCAGGCCCCAAGTCACGAGGGTCATGCTCCAGCAGAGGCGCTCCTCCAGCCAAAGAGGGAGGCTCTGACGAAACCCGTGCAGACAAATTCTCGTGCCTGTGGTGGACGGAATCATGTATTCCTAAAAGATATGTTCACTGGGAGGCCAAGGCAGGAGGATCACTTGAGCCCAGAAGTTCAAGACCAGCCTGGGAAACATAGTGAGACCCCTTTGCTACCAACATAAATAAATAACGAAATAAGCTAGGTGTGGTGGCTTGTGCCTGAGGATGTAGAGCACACCACTGCACTCTAGTCTAAAAAAAGAAAGGTATAATCAAAGCCTAACCCCCGGGACCTGTGAGTGTGACGTTGTTTGGAAATAGGGTCTTTACAAGATGTGCTCAGGTTAAGATGAGGTGATACTAGGTTAGGGCAGACTCTGCTCCAGTGACCCGTATCCTTATTTGAAGGTCATATGAAGACCAGACCCAGGAGGGGAGAATGCCAGGAGACAATGGAGGCAGAGGCCGGAGCGACACATCTATGAGCCGGGGGACACCAGGGCCGGCCTGCAGCAGCAGAGGCTGAGAGAGGCAGGAATGACCCTCCTGCCTCGCCTGCAGCAGGTGTCCGGCCCTCCAGGGGCCTTGATTTTAGACTTCCAGCCTCCAGAACTGTAAGACAGTGAATTTCTATCATTTTAAGCCATCCAGTTTGTGGCAATTTGTTATGGCAGCCTTGGGAAATTGATACATAGCCCAGTTGGGCTGTTTTGGTGGGTTTCAACATGTTAAAATTTGTATTTAGGGCCAGGCATGCTGGCTTATGCCTGTAATCCCATCGCTTTGGGAGGCTGAGGCGGGCAGATCACGAGGTCAGGAGATTGAGACCATCCTGGCCAACATGGTGAAATTCTGTCTCTACTAAAAATACAAAAATGAGCTGGGCATGGTGGTGCACACCTGTAGTCCCAGCTACTCGGGAGGCTGAGGCAGGAGAATCACTTGAACCCAGGAGGCAGAGGTTGCAG
>NW_012104698.1:219306-232781 GCF_000951045.1 Mandrillus leucophaeus
GTGCACACCTGTAGTCCCAGCTACTCGGGAGGCTGAGGCAGGAGAATCACTTGAACCCAGGAGGCAGAGGTTGCAGTGAGCCAAGATTGTGCCACTGTACTCCAGCCTGGCAACAGAGTGAGATTCCGTCTCAAAAAAAAAAAAAAAAAGGTTGTATTTAAAATTAAAAAACAGCTTTATTGAGATATAATTCTCATGCATGCAATTCATACATTTAAAGTGTATAATTAGGCCTGGCATGGTGGCTCATGCCTGTAATCCCAGCACTTTGTGAGGCTGAGGCCGGCAGATCACATGAGGTCAGGAGTTTGAGACCAGCCTGACCAACATGGCAAAACCCGGCTCTACAAAAAATACAAAAATTAGGCAGGTGTGGTGGCAGATGCCTGTAATACCAGCTACTACGGAGGCTGAGGCATGAGAATTGCTTGAACCTGGGAGGTGGAGGCTGCAGTGAGTTGAGATTACGCCACTGCACTCAACCTGCGCAGCAGAGTGAGACTCCGTCTCAAAAAAAAAAGTGTACAATTAGATGGTTTTTAATATGTGGCCCTTCGTGTCTGGCATCCTTCAGGTAGCATCATGTTTCCAAGCTTCATTCACGCTGTAGCGTGTTTCAGTGTGTCATTCCTTTTTATGGTTTGATACTGTTCCAGTGTATGAATCTACCATATTTTATTCATCTGTCTGTCAATGGACATGTTGGTTGTTTCCACATTTTGACTATTATGAGTAACGTTGCTGTTAACATTCATGTTTGCATTTTATTTAATTTTTTTTTTTTTTGAGACAGAGTCCTGCTCTGTTGCTCAGGCTAAAGTGCTAAAGTGCAGTGGCTCAATCTTGGCTCAATGCAACCTCCGTCTCCCAGGTTCAAGTGATTTTCCTGCCTCAGCCTCCTGAGTAGCTGGGATTATAGGCGCCTGTCACTGTGCCTGGCTAATTTTTGTATTTTTAGTAGAGAGGGGCTCTCACCATGTTGGTCGGGCTGGTATTGAACTCCTGACCTCGTGATCCACCTGCCTCGTCCTCCCAAAGTGTTGGGATTACAGGCGTGAGTCACCGTGCCCGGCCATGTTTAAATTTTTGTGTGGATGTAGGTTTTGCATTTCTCTGGGTGTGTGCCTAGGAGCTGACATGCTGAGTCATATGGTATCTCTATGTTTAGTCATTTGAGGAACTGTCAGACTGTTCTCCAAAGCAGCAACACCAGTTTACATTCCCATCAGCAAGGCGTGAGGGTTCTGATTTCTTCACATCCTCACCAATACTTCTTGTTATTTGACTTTTTTGACTCTAGCCATCTTAGTGGGTAGGAAGTGGGAAGTGGTATCTCAGTGTGGTTTTGATTTGCATTTCCCTGATGACTAGTGATGTGGAGCATCTTTGTATGTGCTTATTGGCCATGTGAATGTCTTCCTTGGAGAAATGTCTATTCCGATTCATTGGCCATTTAAAAAGTTGGATTATTTGTCTCTTTTATTATTGGATTGTAAGAATTTCTTATATATTCCAGAAATGAGTCCCTTTTCAGATACAAGATTTGAAAATATTTTATTTCATTCTTTGGGCTGTCTTTTCACTTTCTTAATGATATCCCTTGAAGCACAAAAATTTTTACTTTTTTTGAAGTACTGTGTTTCAGTATTTTCTTTTGTTGCTTTTGCAATTGGTGTCATACCAAAGAATTCTTTGTCAAATCTAAGGTCATGAGGATTCCCCCTGTTTTCTTTTAAGATGTTATAGCTTTAACTTTTATATTTAGGTCTTTCATCCGTTTTGAGTTAATTTTTTTATATGGTGTGAGGTAAGGGTTCAATTTTATTTTTTTTCTCTTCTTTTATAGGTGGCTCCACTGGGATCCAGTTGTCCCAGCATCATTTGTTGAAAGACTATCATTTCCCCACTGAGAAGTCTTGACATCCTTGTTGGAAATCAGTTGACCATAGATGTGAAGGTTTATTTCTAGACTTTCAGTTCGAATCCATAATGAAGCCAGTACCACACTATTTTGATTATTGTTGCTTTTTAGTAAGTTTTGAAATCAGGAAGTGTGGGTCTTTCAACTGTGTTCTCCTTTTCCAAGATTGTTTTGGCTATTCTGGGTTTCCTGCAATCCCATACGACTTTCAGAATCAGCTTCTCGATTTCTACAAAGACATCAGTTGGGATTCTGATAGGAATTTTGTTGAACTGGGAGATCATTTTGGGGAGTACTGCCATTGTAACGATGTCAAGTCTTTCAATCCACGAACATGGGATGTCTTTCCATTTATTTAAAACTTCTTCAATGTTTTTCAGCAATGTTTTGTAGGGTTCTAAGTTTTACATTTCTTTTGTTATGTGTATTCCCAAGTATTTTATTCATTTTGATGCCATTGCAAATGGAATTATTTTCTTAATTTAGTTTTTGGATCACTCATTTCCAGTGTATAGCGATGAAACTGGTTTTTACAACAGTGATCTTGTATTATGCTATATTTCCAAACTCATTTGCTAGTTCTAATAGTTTTTAAGTGAATTCCTTAGGATTTCCTGTATATATGGTCATGTTATTTGCAAATAGAGATAGTTTTATGTCTTTCTTTCCAAACTGAATGCCTTTTATTTCTTTTTCTTGTCTAATTGCCCTGGAAACTCCAATACACTGGTGAACAGCAGAGTGAGAGTGGACATCTTTGTCTTTTTTTGTGACCTTAGTGGGGAAGTATCCAGTATTTCACCATGAAGTATAATTTTAGCTGTGGGTTTTTCATAGATGCCCTTTCTTTGGTTGAGAAGTTTCTATTAGTAGCTTGTTGAGCATTTCTATCATGGAATGAAGTTAGGATTTTGTCAGATTTTTTTTTTTTTTTTTCCTGCATGTGTTGAGATGATCATGTGATTTTTGTTTTCTGTTCTGGTGATATGAGGTATTCCTTAATTGATTTTCAAATGCTCAACCAATCTTGTATTCCTAAGATAAATCCCACTTGGTCATAGTATGTAATTCTTATTACAACTGCTAAATTCAATCTGCTAGTATTTTGTTGAGGATTTTTGCATCCATATTAATAAGAAATATTGCTCTGTAGTTTTGTTTTCTTGTGACATCTTTGTCTTGCTTTGGAAGTGTATAATACAGGTCTTATTAAATGTTGCACATTCTTTACAAAAAACAAATCCCCAAGCTGTCATTTAATACATTTTTCCAGGGATCAACATAAAATTTTACTAAAGTCTCCAGTCCAGAGGAACAGGGGTAGCAGATAGCTAGGACGTGCCCTTTAAGTGTGTTAAGACAACGATCAGCTGCCCTCAGCACCAATGTCTGTCAGCATCGGCATCTTGGGTAGAACCAGTCAGATGGACAGACACCCGGTGTGGGAGCATGGGTTCTGCCTGGCACTGAGAGCTCCTAAAGGCTTGTCTTGGGCACAGAGTGTGAGGTACTGTCTTCTTGCTGGTGCTGAAATTTACGTGTCTGCTGTGTCTTTCTTGCCAGGGCTGGTCCCAGACATGCTTCTAGACATTACCACATCCCTTCTAGGAAGATGCTGAACATTTCCAGGGACAAATTGGAGCCTGAAGCCTCAGAGCTACCAACAATGAAGGAAAGAAACAAACATTCCGGAGCCACAGTGGAAGCTGAGGACAAGAGAAAGGCAAGTGGGGCCAGGCCACACACACCTTGTTCCCACCTTTGAGCTTTTTATCTTCTTCTTCCGTTTCGTTTCTCATGTCTGTAAACCAGGGAAGAGAACGTCTCCTAGAGGTAGGGAGGAGGCAGGCACCACAGACATAAGTGGCCTCCATTTCCTTCTCGAGGACCAATCATGCAGGAAGCAGTCAAAGTTGGGGGCGCCAACAACAGCTGCTTAATGGGAAAGAACCCAAGGAAGCTTTCTGGCTCTGAAAAAAAAATAGAATTATAGACTGTTCTAGAACAAGGCATTTATGCTAGAATTCCATCTCAGTGACATTGTCATTCATGGAGCTGCTTGAGCCCAAATATTAAGAATCATCCTTGGCTCCTCTCCTTTCTTCCCTCTCCCACATCCAAACCACACCTTTGCTTGCCAAATCAACAGTAGCTGCTGTATGCTCCATGCCCAAAGCTGCTCAGAGCATGATCTCTTTTCAGCATCTTGACACTTCCTCCCCAGCCTAGGCCCCTCATGCTCCGGGAACTGTCTCACATCCACATCTCAGACCTTAGGCTCGTGGGCTCCTTGACTGGGAAGGTGTTCCTGTCTCCACGGCCAGTCCTCCCCGAATCCCTCCATCTCAGAGAGGCCTCCTCTGCCCCTGCATCCCCGTCTCCTCATCCTGCTTCATTTTTCTCCATCGCCTTTTCACAATGTGACCTTATACGTGACCTGTTTTCTCTCCTTTATACTATGATGGGGTGTGGGTAGGAATTTTGTTCATCCTGATCATAACTGGTGTATCCCTATCATTTATAAAAGAGTCTAACATATTCCAACAGGAAATTGCTGAATGAATGGATTAATACTACTAGAAGGAAAAACTGTTGACAAGGCCACTGTCTTAGTCCATTTGTGTTGCTATGAAGGAACACCTGAGGCTGGGTAACTTACACAGAAAAGAGGTTTATTTGGCTCACAGTTCTGCAGACTGTACAGGAAGCATGGTGCCAGCACTGGCTTCTGATGAGGGCCTTGGGAAGCTTTGCTGTTATCAGAAGGTGAAGGGGAACCCGCGTGTGCAGAGTTCTCATGGTGAGAGGGAAGCAAGAGTCAGGGAGGCACCAGGTTTCTTTGATAAACAGGTTTCACAGGGACGACTAGAGTGAGACTCACTGACTCATTACCATGAGGACCAGGCTAGTACCAAACCATGCATGAGGGATCTGCACCCATGACCTAAACCCCTCCCACCGGGCCCCACCTCCAGCACTGGGATTCAATTTCAACACTAGGCTTGGAGGGCCAAATACCCGGACCACAGCAGCCACCTGAGCCTGTCCACTCATGCAGCTCCCACACGGCTGGCGTCTTGGGGCGTGGCCTTGCCTAAGTGGTCCTGTCTGCCTCCCACCTCCAAAGAGCGGCCTGATGAGGCCTGGGGGCCGTGGTGCTGAATCCCTTGCCCATCACTCTTGGGGAGTTTCTTTAAGAGGCATCTCTGAGAAGGGCATTTGCCTAGGCCAAGTGGCTTCACTCTGCCCTCTCCTGTGAAACAGACAATCAGAGCTCCAGAGCTCCAGAGCTGGGAGGGGCTTTGGCCACATCCACCTCTTCATTTTAATGCTCACCAATCTGAGTCCCGGGGCTGGAAACTGACCTGCCAGGACACAGCGCTGGTGGGATGTAGAGCATGCCCCCTCAGCATCCCCTGGTAGGTCAGATGGATTTCCTTAAATACTATGAAGAAGCTGAAAGTCTAGGATGGAATATCTCCTTTGAAAAATGTTATTGAGGTTAGCACTGGGGGGATGATAAGATGAGATAAATACAACTTGCATTCTCAGCAGCTCTTTTCCAAAGAATGAATAAAATGTTCTTGACCACCCTCCTCCTCTGATCATACAGAAACCAGTGGGTGGGTTTTGCTCATATCAAAACCACCTGTGATTGGTGAGCAAAATTCGGACTTCCTTAGAAAGTCAAGGGTGAAGTTGGATGTAGAAACTCATCACCTTCATGGAACTGAATCCATTCCCAGCACTTACAGCTGAATAAATATTTGTTGATTGAGTGGATAAATTTATAATTTTAAGCCTCTGGCTCTCTTAGCTAATCCAGGAGTCCGGGGAAATCAGTCTCTGTGAAGTTTTGATCAAAGAGGCCTTAGATCCCTCTGGAACAAGGATGGATAGAAATAATAATAATTTTAAAGGTGGGCCACCAGTGCCGGGGAAGGAAGGGAAGTGCTGTTTCCCACATTCAGCAGGTACCCGACCACTGCCTGCTACAGGCATGGTTGTGGGAGGCCAAAGAGGACGAGAAGTGAATCCCCGCCGTAAAACCGTTCCCAGCCGAGTGGAGGAGAGAGGGTGTGAACACACTCCCAGGACGCCGTGCTGTGGCTGGGTTTTTGGTGCAGTAGATTGAAAAAGGGAAAAAACGTGGCAGGTGGGAAACCCCTTGGGTCAGTCCAAGAATCTCCAGCCACATGAGCATAACCTCTGACATTTATGTATTTATTTATCTATTTGAGATGGAGTCTTGCTCTGTTGCCCAGGCTGGAGTTCAGTGGCGTGATCTCAGTTCACTGCAACCTCCGTCTCCCAGGTTCAAGCGATTCTTCTGCCTCAGCCTCCCAAGTAGCTGGGATTACAGGTGCACTGCCATGCCCAGCTAATTCTGTGTTTTTAGTAGAGACAGGGTTTCACTATGTTGGTCAGGCTGGTCTCCAACTCCTGACCTCAAGTGATCCACCTGCCTCGGCCTCCCAAAGTGCTGGGATTACAGGCATGAGCCACCGTGCCTGGCCAAGCCCTTACATTTATATCACACTTTTCCTAGGGGCTCCCTTGCACATTATTTCTAATGCAATAGACAGATGCATTTGTCCTTCTCACAGTGTAATTCACTACGTTTTAATGAACTCTTCTTCTTGTATTAATGCATGGCACGTGCACACCAGAGGGCTTCCAACAGGGGAAGGGGGAAGGGGGCGTCTCCTTCCCAGCCCAGGCGCTCATACATCTTCCTAGAACTCAGCCACTGTCACCGGGAACTTGTTTGTCCTTTCCAAAGCCAAGCGTGTGCACTGACGCAGAACTGTGAACTTACAGGATGGGTGAAACAGACAACGCACGCGCTCGATAACCCTCCCCGCTGTATGAGTGACGGCAGTGCTTGTTGGTGGTGAAAGAAGTCAGCCCTTGTCCTCTTTAACTGTATGAAAGTTGAGGAATAGAAGTCTCCAGGTCCATTACCACAGGTTCAGGGCAGTCCCAGTCGTGGTGAAAAGGTTTAAGGCCTTGGGGGCATATTGGTCCATAGTGGGGCAGTTGGGGCAATGCCGCGATGCTTGGGGTGGGCCAAGAGGAGCACCCCCGGCCATCCAGCCTGCTGGGCACTGGCTCAGGCTCTTGTTTGCCAAGACGTTTCAGCCCCACCACATTTGATTTATTTCGGTCCCAGTCTCTGTTTAAATCCATTTAACAGCTTCCAGTGGCCTTCAGGAAAAACCCCCAAATCCTTGGCCCGACATCCAAATCCGTCTACACCTGGGTTCAGGCTCCACTTCGGAGCTTGTAGCCCCTGCCCAGCCCGGAGGCAGGTGTGCGAGGCCAAGCTCCTGCCCCTCCCTGCCCACCCTGGAGAGCCCCGAATTCTCTCCTCCTCCCTGCTCACGGGCACTGCCCGAGACCCAACCCTCCCTCTGCTCCCCCTACACCTTCCCACTAGTGTGGACGTCCCCTTTTCTGGATTCCTATGGCTTCAGCAATGCGTTTGCTGCCTTCATGTCTAGGACCCTTTGGGGCGACTTGCTGTCTGACTTGTTTCTGAAGGGCAGGGCGCTGTTTATTTTGCGTCTCTGAATGTGGAGTAGAGAATTTTGTTCCATGAAGGTACTTACATAATAATTTATTAAAAGAAAAAACCCCTCAGCTGTTTGAAATTTTTTCTCCCAGAAGGAGACCTGTTTTCATGGGACCAGGTCTGAAAGTGGATTTATTTTAGATGCTCACAGGAGGAGGGTGACAGGGAGGCTGTGTCCAACTGTCACCACAGTGTGGAGACACGTTTGGCACCTTGGATCACCTCCAGCTGGGGCTGTCCCGCAGCCGCCAGGCCCACACCCTAAAGGATGTACGCTCTGTGGTTTGAAGGAAATTAAAGGAAATGTGGAGAAACCCCTGCAGACAGAGGCCGGGTCCTGCTGCCACAGCTAGACTTTCCTGACGGATGAGGAGCGCCAGCCATACTCTTTTTGCTTTGATGTAGGGGGTATGTATGTATTTTGGGGGACTGGGGAGGGAGGACTGAGGCGGACCCACTCCTGGCCAGGCCTGAAACCCTCCCATTGGCACCCCTGTTTGAGCACCAGCTCACTGCATGTGGTCTGGTGCCCATCACCCAGGCTGTGCCAGGGCTGGGGGTGGCACTCGTAAGAGGTGACACTGTCTCTGGGCCTTGCCACCCACCCCTCAAACCCGGCATTTTGTGAATGAAAGCAGGGCTTAGTTGGGGCAAGTGTGCCAGCGAGGGGGTCCGCACGGGGCCTCCCAGCTCAGGGTTTATTAGGAGCCTTGATCATCTGTGGTGCCATTTCCAAACTCCCTCTCCCTCACTCAATGCCCTGAACCTCATTCTTTCCCACACCCCGGTGCTTGGGTGAGAAACGGGGTGTTAATGAGTGTTGGCTTGCTGGCCATGGGCTGGGAGGGGTTTCCCCCTCGCCCCTGACCCTGCACGACCCTGACCCCCTGACACTGCATGACCCTCATCCACTGAACAAACAGCTGCCTCTCCCTTTGAACCTGTCCTGGTTCTTGGTGGCCCAAGAGTGCACCATGTCCATCCTCCCACCCTCAGAGTCCTGGCTTCTGGGGGGCGTAAAAGCCAGAGGAGCCGAGGCCCTGGCCCACGCTCGGAAGCACCTGAGGCGCCGGCCCAGGCTCGGAAGCACTCTTTCGGCCTGGAGATGTCGGCTGCAGCTCCCCATGTGGCCTGTCCCCTCCCGCTGTCCATTAATCTTGCGCCGACACCCTCTTTATGCTGCTGGAAAAATCGAAACGCCAGGAGGCGGGAGGCGGGGAGAATCCCTCATCAGCAGCGTTTATGGTATTGACTTGCATCTCATTGACTGTGTCAACAAGCGCTTGGCATCTACATCTGGGAACAGCCTATAAAATTAGGAAAGCTGAGCGGCCATTGAAATCTCATCACTTCGGATTCACCAGCCACATAGCCCTGAACAGGAAGATGAAAAGTACCTTCTTCCCAGCGCTCGGCCAGCTCTGGGCCTGGTGAAGACGGCACAAAACCGCAGCCATGAAACAAAAAGTGAATAGAACTAGTCACCACTCAGGCCTGGGGCCTCAGCTGGAAATGACCTTCAGAATTCAACGGAGGAGCCTTTCGTATGCGGGAGACGAAGAAGGATGGGGCGTCATTGTTCGAGCTTGAACACTGCACAAAGGACGATCAGGAGGCAGCAATGCGTGTGCGACCCGTGCCGGGCAGGGAGGGAGGTCCTCAAGAGGCCTCTGCGCGGGGTGGTGCCCTGTGTGCCTCTGGAAATGAGGCAGAATTTGTGGTGCCGTCGTGCCCGGTCTTCCTACCCACAGAAGAGTGGATCAGGTTGGAAGTCAGTTTTCCATTTCACAGGAGAGTGGGAGTATGGCAAGAGACCCTCGGAAATAGTGGAGTTTTGCTCCTGCACAAAAATAAGACCCTGCTCTGCGGATGTGAGTGAGCCAAGCATGTCTGTGCTTCCGTCTAGAGGAGCCGGGAGCTCTGGTCGGCCCGGGTGTCTCGCAGCCTTGTGGCTGGCTCTGTCCACAGGGTCCACGAGCTGGAGAGGCACGGATAAAAATGCTTTTCCCCTGACAGAGCGTGTGTGGTGGGCTGACTACGGTTTATCTGTGAGCACAGAGGTGTGGCCTGCTCCCCCCACAGGCGGTGACCCCGCAGAAGGGACACTTCCGCCCTGATCTGTTTGCAGAGGACAAGGGCTGTCATGCTCCTCTGAGGTTGAGACTTCAGCCAGCAAGGCAGCAGGGTAGAGCAGGGCTTCCGAGCCAGCCACACGGGGGTCGCTGGAAGCTTTGTGCTTTGCCGACCCTGTGACCCGAACAGCCATCCACCTCTCCAAGCCCCAGCGTCCTCGTCTGTAAAGTGGGGTGATAGTGGCTGCCTGACATGAGTGAGACTCTTGTTTGCTAAGCACTGTCACGGGTGGGAAGCGATTTCTTTCTGTGTTGGAGCGGCTTATCCTATCCCTGCGCACTGTTGTGTCCCTGGGAGAAGCACAGGTGAGCAGAGGAGGGCTCACCTGGGCTGGTGCGGCCAGGTCTGCAGGGCCCTTTCATGGGCTCCTTAATGTGGTTCGTGTGGCCTCCAGATTTACGGCTGAATTCTCTCTTCTGAGCATGTCGCTGGCTGACCAACACTCTACCGGGGGACTGCGGTTCTGGGAAAGGGAAAGGTGCCTGCTGGCCAGCGGGTTCACCTCACACATCCACGGTGTGTGGGGCTCTGGCCGGCTCTGGGTGGGCGTCCCCTCTTCTCCTGGATGCCGCCTGCGCTTTTGCTTAGGAGAATTAGGTGGGCTTTTTGGGCCACGGCTTCCTCATCCCTGTCTGTGCATGCATCTGTGTGTGCACCTGTGCACATGTGTGTGCCTCATGTGTGCATTTGTGGGAGTGCAAATGTGTACGTGTGTGTTCCTGCAGTGTAGAGGGGGAATGTGTGTGGGGCTGGAGATAGATAATCTTTAAATAAGATCTCCCAGACTTAAAATTCTCTTATTATGTAAAATTTATTTTTATTTATTTATTTTGAGACAGGGTTTCACTCATGTCGCCCAGGCTGGAGTGCGGTGGCATGCGCTCAGCTCACTGCAACCTCCGCCTGCTGGGCTCAAGCAATTCTCCAGCCTCAGCCTCCTGAATAGCTGGAATTACAGGCGCACGCCACCACACATGGGTAATTTTTGTATTTTTTGTGGAGATGGCGTTTCACCACTTTGGCCAGGCTGGTCTTTAACTTCTGGGCTCAAGTGATCCACCCACCTAGTCTCCCAAAGTGCTGGGATTTACAGGGGTGAGCCACTGCGCCCGACCTATTATTATGTTAATTTAAAATAAGCAAATACTTGAGTGCCTCTGTACCAGGCACTGTTCTAGAAGCCAGGAGCTACGCCCTTCTCCACCTGCTCCCGCACTTCCTCCTTCTCTCAACTCCACCATTGCCTCCTCCCTCCCCTTGTTCTCCCCGCCAGCCCCAGGGACTTGAAGCACTCAGACTGTTGGGAACTGCCTGCCTCCAGCCATCGGCCAGTGGCCAGCACCCCGGGTTCAGCCCTCTGCCAGCGCAGGCTCAAGGCCCCACGCCCACGCAGCCAATCCTCACATGACAGTTACCAGAGGCGACTTGAGCTCAGGCACCTCGGCTGGCATGTGCTCCACCCTCCAGGGTTTGGGACATGACAGGCACCTCGGCTGGCACGTGCTCCACCCTCCAGGGCTGGGGGCATGATGGGCACCTCAGTTCGCACATACTCTATCCTCCAGAGCTCGGGACGTGACCGACACCTCGGCTCAGACATACTCCACCCTCCAGGGCTCAGGGCAGGACGGGCACCTCAGCTGGCATGTACTCCACCCTCCAGGACTCAGGGTGTGATGGGCACCTCGGCTGGCATGGACTCTATCCTCCAGGGCTCTGCGCAGGCGCTCTGCTTGCGGGAGGCCAGGCTGCACTTTCAGGCATTATTCGGATTTCATTTTCCACATGAAAATCTTTAGAGCTCCATCTCTTGGAAGCCAAGGAAAAACTGGCTCTTAAGGTAAAGGAAGGCACGTTTGCTGGGGTGATGGGAAGACACTTTGCTACTGCTGAACCTCCAAATTTACCTGCAGAAGCTGGCACAGCCTTTTCGGTCATTTGGAGAATTACCGTATTCACTGTCATTTGCTCAGGGCCATTGTGCATTCGCTCAGGGCCATTGTGCACTTTTGTTTCTCTGATCACTAACAGGCCTCACGTTTCCAGCGTTTCCAGTTTACAGTGTTGTACGGGGATTTCCACGTATTTCAGTCGCTTATTAGCTTTTATGGCTTCACGGTGAGCCGTGGTGTCTGAGACATCCTGCTAGATGGTTCTGCAGTGGGCGGGGCTTTGAAGACAGGCCTGAAAACGTTCCAGCTCTTGCTGGAAGGACATAATTTCTGAACACGTGAGGGGTCTGAGTTTCTTTACGACAGCAGCTTCTATTGGGTGAAACGGTCAGAAAACCATTGCTCTAGTTAACATTTCAGATAGTTGCAAGTCACTCCATTTACCATACATATTTTACAAGTTTCCAGAGTTAAAGTACAGAAGCGGCCTTGCTTCCAAATACGAAGTGTGTAGGTGCGTCGGTTGTTTCAAATGCAGAATGTGTTTTCCTCAATGACAACGTCATAAATGCTGTTGAGATTCCCAGGCCAACTCCTAGAAACCCTTAATAGTAGAAAACAATAGGGGGAAACACCAGTAATTAGACAGAACAGAATACAATACGAATTTTTAAAAGTTATTTTGATCCCTGGTGGTCAAACGAAAAACATGATCATGGGAGGCCATGGAAGGTGAGCCGTCGGTATTCTGAAGGGAAGCCGGGATCCATCCAAGGGCTTTCGAGATGAAAGGTGCTGTTTCCTTAATATGTCTAGTTGCACTTCGAGATTTATGGCTTAACTTTGTCTTGTAAAAATTGAATGTTAGCTTTATTCTTATGATTTTCGGAAGCAATCAGAGAAATTTTTAATTTACAAGGAGGGGAAACAGGCAAACAGAAGAAGGGAGAGAGACAGGCATCTGCGGAGACTTCCCTGGAGAGCAGAGGCCAGAGACAGAAGAGGGAGGGCGTGGAGTGGTTGCCTAGGACTTGCCCAGGAGATCCCTGTAAGAAGGAAGAGTTTTCTCAGCTGAGCATTGAGCCAGCTGGTGTGTCAGGGGCAGCTTAGTTCATTGTGCTGGGTCCTCTCCTGAGCACAGGAAGACTGCACTGTCCCCTCTTCTCTGGAGTCTGCTGGGGCCTCCTGTGTGACCTGTGTCCGGGCCTGGCCCTAAAACATCCCACCAGCCTCTCAGCCCTCTCTTCCCTCTGCAGCAGGAGCAAAGGCCACGTGGGGGAGATGATACGTCACAACACACAACTGCCTACTCTGTGTACCAGGCAGCATGGCCCTGAATCACCGTGTGGACACGAGCCGCAAGGGGACCCACTTCCCAGTGGATGTTGCACGAGCAAGCAGGAAAGCTCTTCTGTGAGCCCCTGAGGTTCAGGGCTTTTTTTTTTTTTTTTTTTTTTTAGTACTATGGCTAGTGGGATGTATCCTGACTAATGCCGACAGCACAGGGAGCCTCTGCCTGCCAGAGCAAGTGGTGAGGCAGAGACGGTGCATTGTGTACTTTCTGTTGCTGTTTTAGGACTGCTTGGGTGAGTCCAGCATTAAAAATCAGAATGGGAAAAAGGAGAGGAAACCCGGAAGTGTCTACATGGGAAAGCCGGGGTCTGCAGAAGGCTGTTTTTGGAAGGCACGTAGCAGTTGGAGGTTTACATTTCAGGATTTGCCTTACATTAAAATGCAATTTCTTTGTTAATTCTGTTCACTTATTTAACTCACATGGATTAACTGCCTATTCTGTGCACCAGACGTAGTTTGTTCCAGGAAAGTGCTGCTGAACCAGGTAAACACGGCCCCCTTCTCCAGGAGCAGAGGCTGCAGACACAGGGAGACAATGAGGCAATGGCATGCTAGGGGGAATCGTGCTACAGTGAAAGCATCCTTCGATCATTTTTAAGTC
>NW_012104698.1:234751-237559 GCF_000951045.1 Mandrillus leucophaeus
AGAAATTAAGAGGAAAATTAGTCTTTTGTATTTATCCAGCTATTTACAAATTCAGATGTTCTTCATTCTTTCCCAAAGGTGCAAGTTTGCATCTGGTATTATTTCTCTTTAGCCTCAAAAATCTCCTTTAGCATTTCTTGTAGTGCAGATCTGTTGGCAATGAATTATTATAGCCTTCTTTTATCTGAAAATGTTTTAATTTTACATTTATCTTGAAAAGACACTTTTTTACTGGTTGTTGAAATTTGTGTGACTTTTTTTTTTCTTTTAGCATGTTTGGGTTATTGTTCCACCATATTCTGGCTTCCATAGTTTCTGATGGGATGTCAGTAGTACCTTGAGTTGCTACTTCTCTCTATATAATGTCATTTTTCATTTGCTATGTTCCAGATTTTTTTGGCTTGTTTTTCTTTGTATTTATTGAGTTTGAGGCTTATGGAGCTTCTTAAAGTTGTACAATTATGTCTTTCACCAAATTTTAGCATTTTTGGACAATTATAACTTCAAATATTTTTGACCCCCTCTCTCCTCTTTTTATGGGACTCCAGTTCCATGGATGTTCAACATTTGATGTGGTCTTTCAAGTTCCTGAGGTTCTTGTTAGTTATCTATTGCTGCATAACAAATGACCCACAAACAGTTGGGGGTTAAACAACAATCCTAATTTATTACCTCTCCGTGGTTTCTGTGGGCCAGAATTCCCACAGGGCACTGTGAGGACAGATTGTCTCTCTCAGGATGCCTGGTGTTTCAGCTGGAAGACTGAAGTCTGAGGGTTGGAGTCATCTGAAGGTGCCCTCACCCATGCATCTGGCAGGTGGGGGGCTGAGGGCCCAGTGTGGCTGTTGGCCGAACACCCACGTGTGGGCTCTCTGTGCGGCTGGGACTACCTCACAACGTAGTGGCTGGGTTTGAAGGGCAAGCATGGGGTTTGGGGATGGAAGTCATGTTGCTTGTGGCAACCTGGCCTGGGAGTCACCCAGTGTCACTTCCCCTGTCTCCTTTTGGTTGGGAAAGTTTCAGGGGTCTGCCCAGCTAGAGTCTGCCCAGAGTCTGCCTAACTGGAGACTCTGAATTTTGCTCTATCCCTGTTTGTTTGTTCATTTGTTTGTTTAACCTGATTGATCTCAAACTGCAAACTGTTTATTGGGAGGCAGCTCAAATCTCAGAACAATTTTTAAATCCTCCACTGCTGTGCTTTGTGTCTTCCTTGTGCACGCATGTTTCAGGTGCTAGCCAGAGATCTGGGCAGAGTTCATGGCTCTCTCTCCCTTTCTCACTCTCAAAATTCTCCGTCTCCTTTCCAGAGGCTGTGTTTTCCCTGAACTCTGGCATCCGTTCTTCAGGCAAGGACAACTTCTATTATGGTTTTAGCTGCCCCTACAGCACCCACTACAATACACCCTTAGGATAAATCCATAGAAATGAGAAACTTGTTCTGTGTTACCACCTAAGAACTATCCTTTAGTAAATTTCAAGTATAATATACAGTATTATGAACTATAGTCACCATGGTGGACATGAGGTCTCCAGAATTTATTTACTCTGCATAACCGGAACTTTGCACCCTTTGACCAATACCTCAGCTTTCCCACCCCCAGCTCCTGGTTGCCACCATCCTGTTCTCTGCTCCTATGAGTGGCACTATTTTAGATTCCACAGATAAGTGAGATATTGTGGCATTTGTCCTCTATGATTAGCTTATTTCACGTAACATGATGTCCTTCAGGTTCATCCATGTTGTTGCAAATGGCAGGATTTCCTTCTTTTGAAAGACTGAGTAAAATCCCGTTGGGGATATGTATACACCACATCCTCTTTGCCCGTTTATCCATCCATGGATATTAGGCTGTTTCCATATCCTGGTGATTGTGAATAATATGCCAGTGAACACAGGAGTGGAGGCATCTCTTTGAGATTTGGATTCCATTTTCTTTGGGTATATCCCCAGAAGTGGGATTGCTGGGTCACATGGTAGCTGTGTTTTTAATTTTTTGAGGCATCTCCATACTGTTTTCCATAATGACTGTACCAATTTACATTCCCACTAACAGTTCTAAGGGTTCCCTCTTCTTGACACCCTCCGTTCCTAATGGTTTTGTGTAAATGCGCCGGTCTCACCTCCACAATTGGGTTGTAATCCTGAGATCAGAGCTGCAGTCCTCATGCCTGCTGATCCTGCAGGGTGTGGTGGCTCTGTCCATCCAAGGACCAGCCCTGTTCGTTGTCTAACACAGCACTAGAAGCTGTGCACGCTGAGCAGTGACCAGAGAAAGTTTAATTTATTCTATGCAGAAATATGGCAAGTATTTTTTTTTTTAACTAATCAAACAGATTACTTATCAGATGGCATGGGTTAAAAATTACTCAGTCTAAAAATGTCTGGTGAACAAGAGCTTAATTTTAGCAAACAATTCTAAATTGAGTACTTATGAGAAGCATTTTTCTTGTTCCCCAAATCCAAAAGACACCCTCCCTCCATCAGATAAAAAGGGAAATTGCTTATGTGGGTAATTATTTCTGGAGCTGACCACTTACTGGTGTGGAAAGTCATTACAGACACCCGCTGCTTGTTTCCTGGGGATGAGGCCGGCCCTGGTGGGCTGGGAGGAGGTTCTGGGGCCTTTCATCATCAGGGCCTGTGAG
The DNA here is from genome assembly GCF_000951045.1 of Mandrillus leucophaeus. Taxonomy (NCBI): domain Eukaryota; kingdom Metazoa; phylum Chordata; class Mammalia; order Primates; family Cercopithecidae; genus Mandrillus; species Mandrillus leucophaeus. The sequence continues at coordinate 237,398 of NW_012104698.1, forward strand.
CACCGCGGGACTGACCGGGCGGGGGCAAGGCAGGTGCAGAGACCAGGACGCTATTAAGGAGCCCCAGGGGTCCCGATGGTGCATAGGCTGGTTTTAAATTATGAGATTTGTGTGTGTGAGAGAGAGAGTGAGTGTGTGTGTGTGTGTGTGTGTGTGTGTGTG
>NW_012104698.1:242797-243700 GCF_000951045.1 Mandrillus leucophaeus
GGGAGAGAGAGGGGGAGAGGAGAGAGGGGGTAGAGGGAGAGAGAGGGAGAGAGGGAAGGAGAGGGGAAAGGGAGGGAGAGGGAGAGAGAAGGAAGAGGGAGAGACAGGGGAGAGGGAGAGAGAGGGGAAACGGAAACAGGGGAGAGGGAGAGTGGGGAGAGCGATGGAGATGGGGAGGGACTGCGTGTGGTGGTAGCAAGATGTTTTCTCCTAATCGAGGTTGGTGAAAAAGTAAGATAGTTCTGGGTTCCTCATGTTTCTCTTCACTATTTTTTACATTTGAATGAAAGATGTTTTGTTGGATATAAGTGGACGTTAACCTGGTCTTTTTCCTATTTGTGAAATTGTGAAACAGCAGTTAGCATTCAACTTCCGACTTGTCCGCCAAGTTGAAAAGTGCTCCCAAAACGGGATTGGTAAAGATAATGGTCTAAATACAGGCAAATGACGTACAATTCTTAAACGTTATTTTGTTCGAATAAGCTTTACACCAGATGATTCTACAGAGATTATAATTGTGATACAATTGGGTCTCTATTTTTCTGCCTTTCAGTATTAAATTCATATTTTTATAAATGTTTGTTGACTACAAAAGAATTTGATATTCGTCACATTCATCGTCAGAAAGTGAATGATTGGATGTCTGCAGTGGCAGAATGAAGGCATGTCTCATCTGTGTCATCAGGCCGTGGAGGGGATGTGGACCTGCAGATGACATCATGGCAGCCACACGCATGCCTGGGGCTGCTGGAGATGCTGGTTGGGGAGGAGTTTGACCTTCTGAAGAGGAAGTCCCAGAGCTGACTTTGGCTCAACTCTAAGGTGCATCTGAGCTTGTAGAGGGATCCCCACCGCTCTTCTGCCTGTGAGCTCGCCCTTAGGCTTGGCAGCCGTGGTCCTGCC
>NW_012104698.1:243750-245714 GCF_000951045.1 Mandrillus leucophaeus
TGGCCTCCCAAAGTGCTGGGATTACAGGTGTGAGCCACTGCGCCCGGCCCTGACACCCTTATTTTAATGCTGTTAATGTCACTGGACTTCATTTTCGGCCCAGCATCTGCTCTCTCTTGTTGAATGTGCCACGTGCAATGGAGAAGAATGTGTGTGGGTGGGGTGTTCATCATTTGGGTTAAGGTGATGGATAGTGTTGTTCAGATATTTGTCTTTACTGATATTTTTGTTGAGGGATGTTGAAGTCCCTAATTATGATTGTGGAATCGTTTATTTCTCCCTTTAACTCTGTGGATGTTTGCGTCATGGGTTTAGAAGCTGTTACAAGGTGGATTCAACTCTTCGACCGTCACGTCTTTCTGAAGAACCAACCCTTCAGCATTAGGAAGCATCCCTCTTTATTTCTAATAATACTCTTTGTCTAAATGTCTATTATATCTGATATTAGCAGAGCTTCTCTAGTATTCATATGTTTACTGTTTGCATGATATTTTCTTTTCCTTTCATTTACTTTCAATCAATACATCTCCATGTTTAAAGTGAATCTCTAAGAACACTAGAATCTAATTAGACAAAAAATAAAACAAATCTCCTAGAGATAGTATATAGTTGAATCTTGCTTTCAAAAACTGTCCGACAATCTGTCTTTTAATTGGAGTGTTTATTCTATTCATATGTAATGTAGTTGTTGATATGGTTGGATTTAGGCCTATTTTTTGGGGGGGCAGGAGACAGAGTCTCACTCTGCCACCCAGGCTGAGTGCAGTGACATGGTCATATCTCACTGCAGCCTCAGCCTCCGAGGGTCAAGCAATCCTCCCATCTCAGCCTCCCAAGTAGCTGGATTACTGGCATGTGCCACCACACTCAGTTAAGCATCTTTTATTACTTGTTTTCTGTTTGTTTCCTCTTTTTTGGTTCTCTGTTCCTCCTATCCTGCCTTCATTTGAATTACATTAATATTTTTTAGAATTCCATTGTAATTGATTTATTGATTTTTTAGCTATACCTCTTTGCATTTTTTAAGTGGCTGTTCATGGAATTCCAGTGCACATCCTTAGAGTTTTCTTAGAGTTAATATTGTAACATTTTATGTACATTCATAAACCTTGCAGCAAAATAAGTCCATCTGTTTCCCCTTCCTCCATTTTTTAATGCTATAGTTGCCATAGATACTACATCCACATGCTTTATAAGCCTCACAAGAAAATGTTTTACTTTTTGCTTTGAACAGTCACATGTATCTTAAAGAAATTAAGAGGAAAATTAGTCTTTTGTATTTATCCAGCTATTTACAAATTCAGATGTTCTTCATTCTTTCCCAAAGGTGCAAGTTTGCATCTGGTATTATTTCTCTTTAGCCTCAAAAATCTCCTTTAGCATTTCTTGTAGTGCAGATCTGTTGGCAATGAATTATTATAGCCTTCTTTTATCTGAAAATGTTTTAATTTTACATTTATCTTGAAAAGACACTTTTTTACTGGTTGTTGAAATTTGGGTGACTTTTTTTTTTCTTTTAGCATGTTTGGGTTATTGTTCCACCATATTCTGGCTTCCATAGTTTCTGATGGGATGTCAGTAGTACCTTGAGTTGCTACTTCTCTCTATATAATGTCATTTTTCATTTGCTATGTTCCAGATTTTTTTGGCTTGTTTTTCTTTGTATTTATTGAGTTTGAGGCTTATGGAGCTTCTTAAAGTTGTACAATTATGTCTTTCACCAAATTTTAGCATTTTTGGACAATTATAACTTCAAATATTTTTGACCCCCTCTCTCCTCTTTTTATGGGACTCCAGTTCCATGGATGTTCAACATTTGATGTGGTCTTTCAAGTTCCTGAGGTTCTTGTTAGTTATCTATTGCTGCATAACAAATGACCCACAAACAGTTGGGGGTTAAACAACAATCCTAATTTATTACCTCTCCGTGGTTTCTGTGGGCCAGAATTCCCACAGGGCACTGT
>NW_012104698.1:251999-253175 GCF_000951045.1 Mandrillus leucophaeus
AGAGACGGTGCATTGTGTACTTTCTGTTGCTGTTTTAGGACTGCTTGGGTGAGTCCAGCATTAAAAATCAGAATGGGAAAAAGGAGAGGAAACCCAGAAGTGTCTACATGGGAAAGCCGGGGTCTGCAGAAGGCTGTTTTTGGAAGGCACGTAGCAGTTGGAGGTTTACATTTCAGGATTTGCCTTACATTAAAATGCAATTTCTTTGTTAATTCTGTTCACTTATTTAACTCACATGGATTAACTGCCTATTCTGTGCACCAGACGTAGTTTGTTCCAGGAAAGTGCTGCTGAACCAGGTAAACACGGCCCCCTTCTCCAGGAGCAGAGGCTGCAGACACAGGGAGACAATGAGGCAATGGCATGCTAGGGGGAATCGTGCTACAGTGAAAGCATCCTTCGATCATTTTTAAGTCGTTCTAAGATCTTCGGAGCATCAAAGTTTTGCCTGTAAGCCTCAATTGGTCTAATACAAAGATACAAGATACAGACTGCGGTTAATCATCTGAGCTTTGAGATCATGCGGGATTGTAATCCTGCCTTGGTTCTGCCACTTACTGCTGGCAAAAGAAAAATTAATCTTTCCAAGCAGCTTGCAAGACAGAAATCATGCTTTCTACCCCTCAAAGCTGCTGTGGGCATGAAACAGCCCACGTGCATAAGGTGCCCAGCATAGTGCCTGGAAGTCACACACAAACACAGAATCACGGGGTCAGAAGAGGCCCTTGAAATTATGTCTGATTTACTCCTCCCATGAGATGCTTCAATTCTCCAACTTCTCCTCAATGGCACCTATAAAGAAATGGGTTCTCTCTCTCTCTCTTGTTCTCTTGCTGTCTCTCTTTCTCTCTCGCTCTCTCTTTCTCTCTCTCTCTCAAGCTCTTTTAGTACTTAGAGTTACGCCACTTCATTTGAAGTTTAACATGATGAATCTTAGAGACCATCCAAGTCCAACACCCTTATTTTATTTTTTTTGAGACAGAGTTTTGCTCTTGTTGCCCAGGCTGGAGTGCAATGGCACGATCTTTGCTCACTGCAACCTCTGCCTCCCAGGTTCAAGCGATTCTTTTGCCTCAGCCTCCCCAGTAGCTGGGATTACAGGCATGCGCCACCATGCTCGCCGAATTTTGTATTTTTAGTAGAGATGGGTTTTCTCCATCTTGGTCAGGCTGGTCT
>NW_012104698.1:253225-254686 GCF_000951045.1 Mandrillus leucophaeus
CTTTCTTTCTTTCCTTCTTTCTTTTCTTTTCTTTTCTTTTTTTTTCTCTCTCTCTCTCACCCTGTTGTCCAGGCTGGAGTCTGGAGTACAGTGGCGCGATCTTGGCTCACTTCAGCCTCCGTCTGCCAGGTTCAAGCGATTTTCCTGCCTCAGCCTCCCGAGTAGCAGAGATTTAACCTGGTAAATTATTGTATTTTTAGTTGAGACAGGTTTTCACCTTGTCGGCCAGGCTGGTCTCAAATTCCTGACCTCAGGTGATTCACTCACCTCCACCTCCCAAAGTGCTGAGATTACAAGAGGGAATTTTTGATTTTCAGCTCCCAGGCCGGTGGGTTCGGCCAGGCGGGGTCTGCTCCCACAACCGCCCTGTGCTTTGGGCGGTTCCTTTGCTTCCCGACCTTCTGTTTCAGATGATTTGGATCCGTAACAATCTGAGTCGTGCAGCCCCCGGGCTCTCTGTGGCAGCCTCGAGGGGGGCGGCTTTCACGATGAATGCAGCGGGCAGAAGCACTGCGGCCTCCCTGGGGTAGCCCAGCAGGCAGCCCGTCCAGTGAGGGAAAAGGGGCAGGTGCGTGGGCAGGCTTGTAACACCCTAATCCCGAGATGGATCTGACCAAGCCGCCCCAAAGCAGGCACTGTCTTATTCTGCTCGGGTGGCCACCACAGCAGACTTTTATCTCCCAGCTGTGGGGGTGGGAGGCCGAAAGTCATGGTGTAGCTGATTCAGTTTCTGGTGGGGACCCTTCTGCACAGCCGTCTTCTTGCTGCGCCCTCACGTGCGGGAGAGAGTTCTGGTGACTCGTCTGATAAGGGCACCGATCCCACCATGGGTCTCACCCTCGCGACCTCATCTAACCCTAATGAGTCCCTTAGAGTCCACATCTGTGACCTTGGGGTGTGCCCTTGGGGGTCAGGGCTCTCACGATGGACTCAGGGGAACACAAACATTCGGTCTTTGAGACACGCAGACAAGCAGGAGAAAACGTCATTCCCACAGAAATCAGGGAATGGAGCCATGCAGAGGACCCTCAGGTTAAAGGAGGGTGGAGGCTGTGGCCTCTCCCTGCCCATAGAGCAGGGCAGGGGATGTAAGTGGGGGAGGTCCCAGCAAACGGGAGCCTGCTGAGTGGTAATGGGGCGTTTATTACCACAGTACATCTTAGGTAACCACCTAAAATCACAAGCTTCAGTATGTTTAATAAGCTTTTATTTTAATACAAGGCAAACAATCAAATCAAAGAATTTTTATGCAATTTAGTAAGAACAGAAGTAGAAATTGGAAATTTAGACAGTCGGATTAGTTTTATTTACAGAACGGGATCTGTTTCCCTCTGGTGGTGACCGGCACCTTTTAAAAGAATCTGCGGGGGGCCGGGCGCGGTGGCTCACGCCTGTAATCCCAGCACTTTGGGAGGCCGAGGTGGGCGGATCACAAGGTCAGGAGATCGAGACCACAGTGAA
>NW_012104698.1:254736-255947 GCF_000951045.1 Mandrillus leucophaeus
GAGAGAGAGAGAGAGAGAGAGAGACAGGGATACAGAGAGAGGCAGAGAGGGGGAGCCATTAAATGCCACAGAAAGGCATGGCCAAGCGAGAGCTGCTGCGTAGCCCAGCAGAGCCCTTGCCGCTGTTTCTAGAATGGCTGTTTCACAGGCAGCTTTGCGCCTCCTGCTCGAGGCCAGTGTGGACCTCAGGGGTCTGCCCCAGAAAGCCCTGATCACCACCTTCTAGGACCCATGTCCTCGGGCTCCTGCCCAGGCCCGCACCTTCTGCACCCCATGTGCACTGCGCTGTCCTGGGAAGGTGGGAAACCCAACATGGTGGTGCCTGCCTGCCCGGTCTGGCACAGAGGTGGAGCAAGTTAGAGCCTGGCCTGAGCTGCGTGCTGTCTGCAGGGGCTCCTGGGTGCTACTCTGTTAAAGCTGGGATTGGCTGGTCACAGGGGCAGCCCCCGGCACCCCCTCCAAGGCATGGCCTGCCCGCAGGCTGCAGCTTCGACCAGTAGAGTGTGGCAGAAGGGACTTCTTGAGACTTCCAAGCCCAAAGCTGAGGGCACTGGCAGCTTTGCTTCCTTCTGTTGGGAATGGCCATGGGTATAGCCAGGTGTACGGTACAGAGAATGCAAGCTCAGGCTGGGGGACACATGGGGGAGAGAGAGAAAGAGAGAGAGGGGAGAGGGGAGAGAGTAGGGGAGAGGGAGAGAGAAGGGGAGAGGGAGAAAGAGGGGGAGGGGGACGGGGGAGAGAAGAAGAGAGAGGTGGAGAGAGAGAGAGACGGGGAGACAGAGAGGGGAGAGGGAGAGAGGCGGAAAGGGAGAGATGGGGAGGGGGGAGAGAAGGAGAGAGAGGTGGAGAGGGAGAGAGAGAGGTGGAGAGGGAGAGAGAGGGGGAGAGGGAGAGAGAGGGAGACAGGGAGAGAGAGTGGAGAGGGAGAGAGAGGGGAGAGGGAGAGAGAAGAGGGAGAGAGGGGAGAGGGAAACAGAGGGGAAGGGGAGAGTGGGGGAGAGGGAGAGGGAGGAGAGAGGAGGGGAGAGAAGAAGAGAGGGGGACAGAAGGAGAGAGGTGGAGAGGGAGAGAGACGGGGAAACAGAGAGAGGGAAGAGGGAGAGAGGGAGAAAAGGAGAGAGAGGGGGAGAGAAGGAGAGAGAGGGGTAGAAGGAGAGAGGAGAGGGAGACAGAGGAGAGGGAGAGAGAGGGAAGAGGGAGAGAGGGAGAAA
>NW_012104698.1:261213-261793 GCF_000951045.1 Mandrillus leucophaeus
CCTCCTTCCTGTGAACGTCCCTCTCCTCCTGTCTGTGAACGTCCCTCTCCTCCTGCCCCACTCTCTCTTGACCTTTCCGTCCATTTGTCGGAGAATAAAGGCCTGCGTCTCATGGAGGTGGGGCCGAATACCTGTTGGGAGGCCAGGGCTGGCAAACAATGAAAAGATCACTGTTTTCCAAACTCACTCAAAGGCTTGTTGATTTGACCTTTACTTCCAGATCAGAGAAAATGATTTTGATTTCATGTTTTTGTTACGACGGCATTTGAAGGTGTGACCTTTAAAGTGACTTTTGTTTCCCGCTTAAAAGCTTTTTGACCCTTTCGGTTTTGTACTGAAATCAAAGTTGATTAGGTTGCACTGAAGAACTCCGTTGTTTTGACTTCTGCTGACGCGCACTGTGGGAAGAACGGTTTCGTTATTGTGGATCACACCTCACGTGCTGTTTCTGAGGGATTCAGATGTCCTGAGGACCCCTCTCCAACTTTCATGGGAGCTGGGAGTCTGGAAACCAACAGCACAAGAGGCAATTTTTTCTTTTCTTTTCTTTTCTTTTCTTTTCTTTTCTTTTCTTTTCTTT
>NW_012104698.1:263933-273106 GCF_000951045.1 Mandrillus leucophaeus
AAAAAAAAAAAAAAAAGAATCTGCGGAATCCTAACCGTGACAGACGCTGATACTGCTGGGGACACCAGACCTCTCGACCAGCGTCACCTTGAGGCACCGCCTCGCCTGCTGACAGTGGCATGGAGACTGGGGGCTGCGGCATTGGGGGTGGCTCCAGGGCCTGGGACCCTGGCTTCTGAGCAGGTGCGCCATCCTCAGTGTGGGGGAGGATGAGGGAGGGGACGCCCACTCAAGGGGGTGACGGGACAGGCTTCCTAAACCCGCTGGAGCTCTGAGGCCCCTGGCATATCCCTCCTGCGGAGACAGCTGTGGAGGTGGGCGCAGGAGGCCAGGTTCTCCCTGTATTTCCAGACTAGAGGCAGTGGCAGCTGTTGGTATGGGATGGGAGGGGAGAGCAGCTGGGACATAGAAACATTCTGAACCAATGATAAGCTCCCCACTTCCAAACCCTTAAATGCCTTTAGTCTGTAAGAAAGAGCACTCCTGACCAAAATCAGCCAGAAGACCCTCTCAGGTTTATCCTCTGAAATAAACCTGTCCTTGACTGTGGAGCTGCTTTTGTGTTTCTCTCCTCTTTCTTTAACTCTTACAGAGAGCAGCTGGCACAGCCCCGCAGGCTACAGCCTCTGTTAGTGTGGGATGTGAAGGAGAGGAGCCAGGATGGCCCCACACACTTTCCTTGGTTGCCTGGGTGGGTGCAACGGCCACCTAAGAGGGCCATCTGAGGACACGAGGCAGCGTCAGCCTTGTGAGATCTGGGGTGTGCACGGGACGTACACAAAGCTGTCAGAGATGCGTGTCTGGTGGGGTGCCGACAGGGAGGGTGGGTTTCTGTAGTGTTTAGGGTAGAGGGATGAAGCTGTGCAGGGGTGTGAGGCCTGAAGGCTGCAGCAGACGCCTGTGTCCACATCTGGACAGCATTGCTGGCTAACACCAACCCCACCTGGCTTGGGAACAGGCTTGAATGTATGGTCTGTCCTGGGCAAAGAGTAACTTCTTAGAAAATCCCAGCAGTCACTGAGAAGTTCAATGACTTCCTGAGCCCAGCTCTTGGTGTGATGTGATCCAATTGGTGGTGTTACTTCTGGTTTTCATCTTGTTCACAATAGGATTTGGAGTAGTTTACAAAGGTTAACAAAGTCCAGGGAGTCAGGGAAGGGAAAATTAAGAAAAAAGCCACAGGACAGAGTGGAGCATGTGGTGAGGTCAGCCTCCGATTGTGCTGGCTGTGCTGCTGTGGCCACAGTGGGGCGGAAGTTGAGTCCATCTCCTGAAACTGCCGGCCCCGAGCCTCACGGCGCCCGTTAAAAACTCTGATTTCCAGCTCCACTCACAGAGACCTGGGTGCAGTGGGCCTGGGCTGGGCCCCGGAAACTGGGTTTCCAGCAAGTGCCCAGGGCAAGTCCTGTGATGGGAGTTTCAGGAACGATGCCGGCCACGTGTCCTGAGGCTGTGGGCAGGGCGTCTCTGAAACCCAGGGCGCTGCCAGTCTGGGATGCCTGGGCTCCTGCTGTGGGCCTGGGTATTGGAGAGCTGGCAGGCGGAGGTGAGGGCCTCAAAGCTGGGGAGGGGGGGCTCTTTACAAGAACATGGCTCTCCCATGACAGCCTCAGGTGTCTGAGCTTCCTCACCTGCTCAGGGGCTTCACCTGCATCCTGGGGGTTTCCTGGAAGATGACTGGGTCGGGGGAGCTGCCGACGTGGAGAAAGCAGGCCCAGGAGACCAGGTGGTCCAGGCTCTTTGGGTCGTGCCCTCTCTGTGGGTCCTGGCTGGTGTTTTGCACGAGGCAGGTGGTGCAGAGGCAGGGTAGCTGCTAGGGGCCTCCTTGGGAAAAGGTGATGGTCAGTCAGTACCTGGGGCAGGGCTTGTGGTCGGCCCCAGCCACTCTCTCCCCCAGCATCTCTGAGCCCAGCCCTGCTGGGTGCCAGCACCTGACGTCCCAGAGGACCCAGGCTTCCTCCCTGGGGTGTGGTCCTGCTTATGGTACCTGCTCTAACAAGGAACCAAGTGCCAGCCCCCTGAGCCCTGGCACTGCCTCTGAGTGGAGCCTGGTACTGCCTTGGGGTCTGGGCGGGGGTTGCCCAGAAGCTTTGGGGCAGGAAGAGAGTAGGATGAGGCCTCTCAGACGATCAGGACGGGCTGGCTCCAGGGAACTGGATCTGAGGCGTGGAGCTGGGGAGTGTGTTCCTGCCACATCCCCTGGAGAGGGCGGAGCGCTCCCTACCCCCTTATCACTAGCAGGGCTTCAGCATCCCCAAGCCAGGAGAAGGGGGAGTCCACACCGATATCTCCCTATGCTTCTTCATGTGGGCCAAACGTCCTCACTTCCCCCCAGTCCAGTTGTACATGTTGTGCACTGCCAAGGGCCCTGGCAGAGGGCCAAGTTGGAGCTGAAATCCAGCTGTGGCATGGCCCTGTGGGCTGCACACAGCATATGAAGGCTGCACTGGTCAGCAGCTGCGCAGTCTGAGAGAGATCCTGGATCCCCATGTGGCGTCTCTGGGCCTGAATTCTCTCTTAACATAAAGAGGACACCTCCTTGTGAATTGCTAAGGAATTTGAACAGAAGAGGGCCGTGAAAGCTCCCAGCACCATGCACTGTCCAGCTGAGTCCAACACCTGGAAGCTGCTGTCAGCTAGGTCCCTCGGACACTGCTGTGGGCTGGTCCGCCCTGTCGGGCCTTCACCGCTCAGAGCTGCAAGATGGATTCACCACTTTCCTCTGTGCGGTCTCAGCCTTCCAGATGGTCAGAGACTGCTGGTGCCTCCCTCTACCCTCCCGTTGCTGTCCTCCAGGGCCTCATCTCTGGGACTTGTCTGCCCTGCCACCCCTCACATTGACACAAATGTGTACACAGATGCACACATGCCTGAACACAAAGACACATGCACATGCACAGATGCACACAGACACACACATGCACACAGATGCACACAGACATGCACACATACACATGCACGTGCACAGATGCACACACAGACACACACATGCACACAGATGCACACAGACATGCACACATACACATGCACGTGCACAGATGCACACACAGACACACACATGCACACAGATGCATACAGACACGCACACACACATGCTACAGCATGTGCACACAGACACACACACACACCCTGCACACCCCAAGCCTCGTCTGCTGTCCCTGCTGTGCCTGCTTCCTTTAGGCCCTGACACCACCCTCCCCAGGGTCTCCCAACTGCCCTGCCTGGACACAGAGAGGGGTCCTGTGAAGTCAGGCGTTGAGGGCTGGGGGTCTCTCAGCCCCTGTGGAAGCCTCACTCCAGGACTGTCCCTCCCCGGCAGAGCATTCAGGACCAGCAGCCCCCAGCCCTGCAGTGTCTAGACCTGGTTCTAGGGAGCCGGGAGCCGGGGGAGCTGGGGAGCTGGGTCAGGACCCACACACCTTTGATTGGGACCCATTTGACATGAGACCGTGGGTGTCATCCCTAAATTAAATCTTGATTTCAGAATTTTGGAGTTTACCAAAAGGACTTATTTCTCAGTACTTCCAAAGTTTCTATTTTGTTTTAAAATAATAAACAATACACATCTGAACTTGTAAAAACAAGTTTACACGAATACTATTCCACAACCTCCCACCCCAGCCGTCTTTCACAAACTGTGAGGGTCGGGATGTTACTGGCTGGGACCCCATAGCCCCCGGGCCTCCCTGATGTCCAGGCTCCTCTGCGAGAAAACTGGGCTGACGTGATGCTCTGCAGCGAGGGACACCAGGGGTGGCTGGAAGAGCCCAGTGCATGCCTGGACCCTCACCTGGGTGGGGTGTGGCATGAGGGCACTGTGAGTGCTGGGGCCTGGGTCTCGCTGGCCTTGGCCCGTTCCAGTGGCAATGGCTGCCCGCCATCTTAAAACCCAACATGATCTCTGGCCGACTGCTCTGTTGCTTTCTGTATTCTGTTTATTTTCTGAGAATTAGAAGAAGATAATAGCTATCTGCTCCAGCCTAACCCTCCATAAAGCCTGATTTCCCATTGTCAGCACCCCATTCCTTTCGACTAAAGACGGCTCTGTTTAGGTTCCTCCTGAAAATGATCACCGGCCTGGGAGGGCTCCTGCTTCAGGATCCTGAGGTGGGGGATGGTGAGAGATCCCTGCCTCCTGTTTGGGGCAGGTGGCCGGGGGTCGGTGGTGACTGCTGCAGAGGTCGCAGGCTGAGCACACGGTTCACAATTCTGCTCCCCATCCCCTGTCACCTAAGGCATCTAGCTGCTTTCCAGCCATCTTTTATTTGGGGTCGTATCAGGAGTAATCTTGTATCAGATCCCATTACCCTGGGGCCTTCTGCCTTCAGGGCTGGGGGGTCGGTGCCTGGTCCCCAGGGAGAGGCCTGGCTGGACCGTGGGCTGGGCCTCGAATCTGTAGGAACTGGCTGGTGTTATTGCTCCCAGATTTATTTTTTGAATCTCTGTGAAAAGGAAAAGCAAATGAATGCATGTGAGGCAGGAGGCAGGTCGGGGCGGGGAAGGAATCGCCTCTGCAGCTGGCGAGGAAGCGGGTTTTCAGGAGAAAACTCCTGGGGGAGAGGGCCCCACGCGCCTCCAGGAGGAAGCAGCACAAGGGCTGACTCCAGGTCACCCCTGGGGCAACAAAGGTCAAAAGGTGGGTGCACCTGCTCCAGGCCGGTGGCTGCTGCAGGGCAGACAGCTCCCACCGCCTGGAGCTCACGTCCCCCTCCCCGTGCTGGGCCTGCACGGAGGCCCCCGAGCTGAATCAGCAGCCGGGGAACTATCCTGGCTGCAGTCTTCGCTCTCGGCTTCTTTTCTCTGTTCCTTTTTGTTTGTTTTGAGAGAAGATCTCGCTCTGCTGCTCAGGCTGGAGTGCAGTGATGAGATCCTGGCTCACTGCAGCCTTGACTGCTGGGCTAGGGTGATCCTCCCACCTCAGCCTCCTGAGTAGCTGGGACCACAGGCACACGCTGCCATGCCTGGCTAATTTTTATTATTATTATTTTTTTTTAGAGAAGGGGCCTCCCTGTATTGTCCAGGCTGGTCTTGAACTCCTGGGCTGAAGCAGTCTTCCCACCTCCGCCTCCCGAAGTGCTGGGGCTACAGGCGCAAGCCACACGACCGGCCTCCCGAAGTGCTGGGGCTACAGGTACGAGCCACACGACTGGCCTTGATTCATGTCTTAACTTGGTCAACCTGGGTGGACAAAAGGAGTGTTATCTATTGGGGGCTTCCTTAGATACCCCAACAGCCATGAGGAGGAGGAAGAGAAGGAGAGGGAAGGAGACTGGGGAGGAGGAGGGTGGAGAGAGGGAGGGGCTGGTGAGGCGAAGGGGGAGGGGCGAGGAGGAGGGGTAAAGGGGGAATTTCCGAAGGGTCTGGGCTGCTGAGACAACAGTGAGCTGCAGCTTCTCCCACACGCACGTGGCTGGACCTGCTGCCCCTTCCTGCTCGGGAGGGAGGTGGGCCTGGCCATGCAGATGTGGGAGGTGCAGGTGAGTGGGCGCCTGGTGAGGGTTCAGTGGAGCCAGCGCTGGGTCCTCCTGCCAGGTCAGCCCATGTGTCTGTGACGCTGTGCAGCAGCCTTGGACCCAGGAGGTGCAACACGGTGACCCCATCTCTGTGGAGCTGGAGGGCTCAGGGTTGTCAGCTAAGAGACACTAGGGCAGACGTGGCTTGATGGCGGGGGACGTCGCTAGTGCGTCAGCACCACACCGAGGCCAGGCCTGGTTCTCACCCCAAACAGAACAGCTTGCTCCGGCCTTCCCAGCCACCCTGAGCACCTGGTCCCTTACTGCCCCCCCGCCCCCCCAACAGGGCAGAAGGCTGATGAGTGGTGCGTGTGAGTCGCAGAGTCAGCGAGTGGGAGGAGGGCCCCGAGGTGTGGGCTGGGCCACAGGCCACCGTCTGGGTCTGCAGGTGGTGCTCCTCTCCCGGCTGAGTGTGGCCGGCGCTGGTGGGAGCCGCGGGCGGGAGGGTGGTGCCTGCCTCCCCACGAGCCATTCCCACGCCTTCAGAGACGGAGATTCATCTCCAAGGGTAATTTAGCAGGAGTGGAAAGAAAAAGAGCTGCAATGATCGTGCGGCTGGATTTATTAAAATGGAAGCGGGGGGTGGGGGGCAAAGGCAGCGCCTGCATCCGGAAGAAGCTGTTTCCAGCGGCCTGATGAATTAAACAAGTTATTCCTGTGTTGTAACTGTAATTATGTCAGGAAATAAAATAGAGATGAGAGTGCATGTTCAAAAAAGATGGTTTTGAATAAGGAGTTGGAAGTTTCAAACGCTACGGTTTGCGGCGAATGGAGCCACAGCGCCGACCTCTTCAGACGCGAATCCTGCCCAGGAGTGAGAGGAGGCCCCGGGCGCCTGCAGAACCTCCCGGAAATGGGAAGGACTTGGCCTGACGGGCCGAGCGGTCCCTGGGCACCGGAATGTCCTCACTCCCCCTTTTCTTCTTTATTCGTGGCCTTTTGTAAATAAAAATGAACATCAAATCCTTCACCTCATTTAAGTCTCATTAGCAGAAATTAGCAGACATGTTCACCAGCAGACTCAGCTCTTCACAGGGTCTCATTCAGACGCTGGGGCCCGCTTGGTGCCCCTTAGCACCTAGGGGGTGGGGCTGGGCTCAGAAAGGCGCCCTCAGGTCCAGCCCAGAAGATCCCCTGCACCCCCCACTGGGCTTTTGGAACTGGGTCCCAGGGAGCAGCCATGGAGGGGCTGAGCGTGGCCTCACCGGTGTGGCCAACCTTGGATGTGGTTAGGAGCCTGGAATTTGATCTGACTTGAAGGATGTTGAAAATCACGTGGCCACTAGATCCAGACACATGGAATTAGGAACCACACACAGTGGTGTGCAAGAGCCTGGTCATTTCTGCATGTCCAGTGCATGGGCACGTGCGTGCATGCATTTGTGTGTCTACACAGACGTATGACTTCGTGAATGGAGATGCGTGTGTGGGCGTGTGCACTGTGTGTGTATACACGTACCACCACGGCTACAGACACGTGTAGATCTCTCCAGGATTTCGAAGTGTCAATTAAATACAACCCTATATTGCCCCAGAAGAGTCTCAAAGAGACTCCCAAGGACTTCGGGTTCCTCCAAGGAAAGAAATCACTCAGCCCCATCAGGATCTGGCCAAGAGAGAATGTGTTACTTCATCCTCCCTCCCTCTTGCCACTCCAAGGTGTTCAGATGTCTGCTGAACATCTCACTCTCTTCTTTCTCTTCTTTTGACCAAAACTTTGGAGACAAAGTTTGCAAAACCGGTAAAAGACCAGAGGTAAGAAAGATGTCAGCAGGTTGCTGAGAGCTGCGTTGCCCCAGGAAACACTGGCCTGAGGCACACGCAGAAACTCGCAGCCTCCGCCAGCTCCTGCCCTGCTTGGGAAAGTCCAGGTCAGGCCTGATGGACACACCCAGGGAGGAGAGAGGCCTCGAGGCTGCTGTCTGTCCACAGAAGCGCAGGGCCTGGCCTCCTCCATAAGGACGAGGGCTGAAGGCTGCAGGTGTGGGAGGCTGTGAGGTGGGCAGCAGGGATGGTGGGGGGCTGGGGAGGGGAGGGATATGGGGTCCCAGAGCAGGAAGCTGTGCCGTAGCAGGAGGCCTGGCATCCCCTTACTGGCCCCTGCCCAGCACTAGCATTCTGCAAACACTGGCTGCTTAAAAAGAATGGAGACAACAGTGCACTTCCTGGTGTAGCCTCACGGCTGCCCTGAGAACTCTGGCTGCCTCTCAAGCTGCGCGGGAGTGAAGGTGAGGGCGTGGAGCGGCTCTGGCCCCGGTGCTCTGTGAGGTGCTGCTCCTCATGGCTGCGATCCCTGCAGCTGCCGTCCCACTTTCCAGCAGAGGAAGCTCAGGCTCCAACAGGGGAAGGAAGGTCCCTGTGGCCACATGGCTGGACGGAGCATTTGAACCGACTTCTGTCTGCCCCAGTCCGTGCTGGGGTGTGCAGGTGCTGGGGGCTACACAGAGCTGAGGAGGCCGTCAGGGCTCCCGGGCAGATGACTGGGCTGGGTTTGCACCCCAAGTCTGTGCCTAGACTGGGCTGGGTTTGTACCCCAAGTCTGTGCCTAGAGCCTGAAGGGCATGCATCAGGTCAGGGTCTGGTCAGGACCCTGCAGGGGAGTGAGGGGCCCTGGGGACTTGTGTGGGTGCCGTGCCTGGGCCTGGGGACAGCAGCCTTACCTGGACTTTGCCTCTGTCTCTGGCTCCTGATCTGGATAATGGGCCAGCACCTGGCTGCAGGGGTCAGAGGTGAGCCTGGAGTGTGCAGAGCCGCCTCCTGGAGTGCTCACGAGCTCAGGGTGAGAAGACTGGATGCCACCTTGGTGCGGAGAGACTGGGAAGGGCCCCCCTGCAGTCCCTCCAGGCTCTGCCCTGGTCTCCACCCTGGCGTCTCCAGGACTGGCCAGCCAGGCTCTCCTCTCTCTTCACCCCTCAGTGTGTGCCGCTACTCCTTCCTCTGCTCCGCCCCATGGGAACAGCTCTGGCTCAGGGGCCCTCTTCTGAGGGAAAGTGGGAGGCCCCAGGCCTGGCCTGAGGAGCCCCGACTCCTGCCCGCTGGCTGTGACAGCTGCGGGGATTTGGGGCAGGGGGTGAGTGAAGGAGCACGACGCTGGGGTGGCGAAGCCCAGATGTCGTGTGTCTGGATGCCACACAGTTGCAAGCAAGGCCTCTGTGGAACCCCCAGGCCGCTGTGGGACTGGAGGGCCCCACAGGGTGGTCCCTAAAGGGGCCAGTGGGAGAGCCTCATGCCCCTCTTAGACCAGTCATGGGGTGGGTCATGTCCCTGGGAAGGGCACTGGCATGGGCCGGGGGCATCTGGTTGAGAGCAGTTCATGGAGAGAGGCCTGGCTGTGAGCCCTCAGCAGCCCAGCTGCCAGCCACTGGGAGCCCCAATGTCCCTGTGGGGCTCCTGGTCTCTGATGCGTGGCCCAAGGCTGGAGAGTCTGTGACTTCCCCTGACTTCCCTTCATTCACAGCCACCTTTTCACAGGGAACGTCTAATCCTGAAAAACAGAAGGATGACTGCAAAGTAGTGGGATTACTTTTTTTTTTTTTTTTTTTTAAGAAAATCGAGACCACAATAGTTATGTATCAGTGACTTCCTTCAAAGTAGGTACCCCAGAGAATACAGAGAGAGGCTCAGGGGTGCCGGGAGAAGACAGAGACAGAGAGGGAGGCA
>NW_012104698.1:274531-276768 GCF_000951045.1 Mandrillus leucophaeus
AGCTGGGCTGCGGAAGTGGAATCAGACTCAGAGCCGGCCTTTCCTCCCTGCCTCCTTTGACGCTGAGACCTGACGTCACTCCCGTGCCGTTCCCAGCCTTCCTTCAGAGCCCCTGCGTGCCCCCAGGAGCTGTGTGGTGGGGTTGAGGATGGCCACATCCCAGGTGCCTCTGACTGCTGCAGGCCTCCCAAGACCACTTCATACTTCTGCACTGACCAGGCCACGAGCCAGCATTGCCTCTGCAGACCACTCGGCCGCTACTGGGGTGTGCACAGCAGCAGGCTTTCTGCACCCAGAGAGGCGGCAGCAGGAGAGCCGCAGAGAGCACGGGAGCTTCTCCACCTCGCCTGGCCCCTCACCTGTGGAACGCGTCCCCTCCAGACTGAAGGGTGCACATCTTGGGTTGCAGGACAGGTGCCCCCAGGGCTGGGCTGCGTGGTGCAGGCCAAATGCTCCCGGCTCACCTGAGCACTGTCCTGTGGAGGTGACCACAGAGAAACGACCTGATGGCCAGAAAACCCACCGTGATATTTACCAACTGCACTCAACTGAAAAAAGCAAATTCCCTAAACCGTCTTGTTTGTCTAATAAATGGAGCGACATAAATGGCTAAGACCAGCTTCTAAACAAATGCCTGAACAGAATGAAACCCAGCCATTGTTTAGGAACAAAGGTATAATCAAATCCTCATTTTCTATTCCAGTAAACTCTTTGAATTAATGTCTATTCCGCTCATTATGAGGGTTTTTTTTTATTAGTGCTCTCCATGATTACTAACGCACGAGACACAGGCTCCGTCTAACGTGGCCGGTGCTTCCCCAGGGAGCGCCCTGGGCTGGCTTCCTGCCTGCGCTGAGCAGCCAGGGCGGGAGGAGCCCAGCAGAGACGGAGACAGTGGGGAGGGGAGCGGAGAGAGACAGTGGGCGTGCAGGTCTGTTTTTAAAAAGTATTCAGTTAATTTTATAGACAAATAATTAAACTTCCGGGAGCTGTCCTATTAGTTTACTCGGCCCAGTAACATATATTCACAGCATCCATTTCAGTCCCAGGTCTCCGCAGGAAAAACCCCACACGTACACAGTGGTAGGCATGCTGGTCTCCGCGGAGTCTGGACCAATGCTCTGACCTGCCACCTTCACTTTAGATGCTTCCCAGGCCCATGCTCTTCCCAGTCACCCGGCAGCAGGGTGCTCGGGGCCACCACACCCAGCTGTGCTGAAGCAATGTGTGCAGGACCCCGGCCACAGAGGCAGACAGACTCCGGACAGCCCACTCACCCACCGGCGGGGCTGCGGCGGCTCCCAGGTGGGGAGTGTGACCGCGAGCTTTCAGAGGAGGCTGGAAGTTCCGTACTGCCACCGATTGCACGCGAGAGCAGGTGTGTGGTGTGGGGGAGTGGTTCCTTCCCGGGGTAGTCGGGAGCTGGTGGTGCAGGCATGGGGCTGGAAGAGTGACAGCAGAGGCAGGATGGCCCCAAAGGAGCCAGAGTCAGAGTTAGGCCCTGGAACCTCACACCTGAGGGCTCAGAACAGCCACGAGAGGTGGGCATCTTTAACGAGACTTCATCTACCCATAAGGCGTGTGGGCCTCTGTGCACGCGTGTGCATTTCCAAGGAATTCCAATAAACCCCATTCCAAGACCCCGAGGAAAACAGATTTACGGTCTCATTATTAAGTTGGTGCATTTCTTTTTTTGTGTTTTTATTTTGAGCCAGGGCCTCACCGCAGCCTCAGACTCCCTCCCAGGCTCAAGCAATCCTCCCATCTCAGCACCACCTGCCACCTGGTAGCTGGGCCTGCAGCTGTGTGCCACCATGCCTGGCTTTTTTTTTTTTGTAGAGACGGGGTTTCACCACGTTGCCCAAGCTGATTTTGAACTCCTGGGCTCAAGCAATCCTCCCTCCTCAGCCTCCCAAAGTGTGAGCCACTGTGTCTGGCCTGGTGCATTTCTTATGCATAGAATTGCAATACACAGATCTTTCGTTTTCTTTTTGTAAGATCACGTCTCACCACATTAAAAAAAAATCAGTCTTAAGCAACAACTTTGTAAAAATCATCACTGAATCGCTTGACGAGAAGTCCCGTTGTGTTGAAACAGTGAATGGCTACGAGCCCGTAAGGCAAGCCCCAGGTGACACGTGTGCAAGCCCCAGGCCCCGGTGACACGTACGCAAGCCCCAGGCCCCGGTGACACGTACGCAAGCCCCAGGCCCCGGTGACACGTACGCAAGCCCCAG
>NW_012104698.1:279953-281900 GCF_000951045.1 Mandrillus leucophaeus
AGGGAGGCAGAGAGAGACAGAGAGAGGAGAAGAGACAGATGGAGACAGAGAGGGAGGCAGAGAGAGACAGAGAGAGGAGAAGAGACAGATGGAGAGAGAGAGGGAGGCAGAGACTTTGTGTGTAACACATCCTCCCTTGAAAGAGAAGCAAAAGGAATCGGAAAAAATGTTTGCAAACTCTTCATCCAACAAGGGACTAATGCCCAGAATTTACAAGGAACTCACCCAGCTCAACAGCAACAAAAATAATCTGATTTTAAAATGGGCAAATTTCAGCAGGTCATGGACTAAAAAAGTAAAAAATAAGAAAAATGGGCAAATGATCAGAGTAGATGTTTCTCAAAAGAAGACCTACCAGTGACCAGAAAATATACGAGAAAAGACCCAGCATCACTCAGGGAAATGCATATTTAAACCACAATGAGCTACCACCCCACACCTGCTAGAATGGTTTTTATCAAAAAGGCAGAAGATCACAAAGGCGGGGAGGCGGAGAAAAGAGGGCCGTGGGCACTGTCGGACTGTAAGTGAGGACGCCTGCTATGGAGAGCAGCTGGAGTTTCCTGAAAACAGTAAACATAGAGCCACCTTAGGATCCAGCAGTCCTGCTGGGCATACGCTGCAAAGAAAGGAAATGTGTGTATCGAAGACGTATCTGCATGTCCCTGTTCGTTGCAGCAGTATTCACGACGGCCAAGATTTGGAATCCACCTCAGTGGCCATCAGCGGATGCACGCATAAGGAAAATGTGGTGCGCAGGCACAGTGGATGCTATTCAGCCAGAAAAGAAAGGAATCCTGTCATTTCAGCTGCATGGGTGAGCCTGGAGGAGTTGGGGAAATAAGCCAGGCACAGGAAGACAGACACCTCAGGATCTCACTCATGTGTGGATCCAGCGAAAAAAGCTGAGCTCGAGGCGATGGTGATGGACTGGTGGCTGCCAGAGACTGGGAAGGGGGTAAGCGTTACAGCCAGACAGGAGAATAAGCTCGAGTGTTCCTGGCGCTCCACGCAGCTGTGGTTGGTCGACAATTTATTCCGTGTTTTCAGATAGCTGGAAGAGGGGCTTTTGAATGTTCCCAGCACAAAGAACTGACAAAGGTTTGAGGTGATGGGCACGTGAACCGCCCTGATCTGACTCTCCCACATCATACAGGGGCATCGAAACGCCACCCTGTATTCCAGAAACGTGTGCAATTTTTGTGTGCCAATTAAAAAAAGCAGAGCAAGGAGAGAGGGCGGGCGAGCTGGGCTGCGGAAGTGGAATCAGACTCAGAGCCGGCCTTTCCTCCCTGCCTCCTTTGACGCTGAGACCTGACGTCACTCCCGTGCCGTTCCCAGCCTTCCTTCAGAGCCCCTGCGTGCCCCCAGGAGCTGTGTGGTGGGGTTGAGGATGGCCACATCCCAGGTGCCTCTGACTGCTGCAGGCCTCCCAAGACCACTTCATACTTCTGCACTGACCAGGCCACGAGCCAGCATTGCCTCTGCAGACCACTCGGCCGCTACTGGGGTGTGCACAGCAGCAGGCTTTCTGCACCCAGAGAGGCGGCAGCAGGAGAGCCGCAGAGAGCACGGGAGCTTCTCCACCTCGCCTGGCCCCTCACCTGTGGAACGCGTCCCCTCCAGACTGAAGGGTGCACATCTTGGGTTGCAGGACAGGTGCCCCCAGGGCTGGGCTGCGTGGTGCAGGCCAAATGCTCCCGGCTCACCTGAGCACTGTCCTGTGGAGGTGACCACAGAGAAACGACCTGATGGCCAGAAAACCCACCGTGATATTTACCAACTGCACTCAACTGAAAAAAGCAAATTCCCTAAACCGTCTTGTTTGTCTAATAAATGGAGCGACATAAATGGCTAAGACCAGCTTCTAAACAAATGCCTGAACAGAATGAAACCCAGCCATTGTTTAGGAACAAAGGTATAATCAAATCCTCATTTTCTATTCCA
>NW_012104698.1:283495-285080 GCF_000951045.1 Mandrillus leucophaeus
GCAAGCCCCAGGCCCCGGTGACACGTACGCAAGCCCCAGGCCCCGGTGACACGTACGCAAGCCCCAGGCCCCGGTGACACGTACGCAAGCCCCAGGCCCCGGTGACACGTATGCAAGCCCCAGGCCCCGGTGACACGTGGGAGGGAGGAGACCATCATCTTGGCACCTGAGTGTCCTGCTGTGAACTCAGGGTGCCAACCTGCCTTGCCTGTGATGCGTACACACAGGCTGCATGGCCAAGGTTTGCAGCTCAGTGCCTGCACACTGTAAAGTGGGGTGACACAGTCGTGCCTTCCCCACTCCTTGGTTAGCCCATTGCTTCCTTGGTGCCTGTATTTTCTAATCCTGAAGCCCCTCCAGGCATCTCTGCGTCTGTGGCCTCCCAGTCAAGGCCACGCTAGAAATCCAAGTGCAGAGCCGTGTCGGTGGACGAAAGCCCCCCTGTGGCTGGGGTCTCGACGCTATCTCAATGCCCTCTCAACCCGGACAGGGTGCATGTCCCAGGCCACACGCGCCAGCCAGGAAGGAAGCATTGGGTAATAGAAATTTCCGACAAGTCTCCTCCGCCCAGTTGGAACTGGAGCTGGCTATGGGGACGGATGCTGAAATAAGAGCTGTCCCTGGCTAGGACCCACCGTGGAGAGGGGCCCAGGAGGCCCACAGAGCCCGCCTGTGCCATGAGAGGGACTCCAAAACGGCCTCGGCACGGACGGCCCTCCTCTTTTGGCGCCCATTCCTGCCCTTTGTAGTTCCCCAACCTCTCTTGCATATTTTCGTTTTACGAGTGGATTTCTCAGCCCTATCTTCCATTTCACTGAGTTTCCCGCTCTAGCCAATCTTCCCTTTTACCCAGACATTGAGTTTTTACGGTCAGCTTGTATCACGCGAACACGTATCCCTTAATTTTAAAATAATTGTTCCTTTTCGGTTTCTTTTCTAGAAGTTTTGTTTGGTTCTTTTTCAAGTCTAGTTGTTCTTTTTCAAAATGCAGTTATTCTTTTTATATACCGTTTAACATGGTAAAACCGGTTTTATCACCTTTTCCACATTGGACGACTGTCCCTGAGGGAGTCCATCTCCCGTGGGCTTTGTGACTGTTTCTTAGGAGCTCATCTTCAGGGGGCGTCTTTTCTGGGGGTTGCCGAAGGGCATTGAGTGCTTTTGCCTTTACTCATCTTGCGGACCTAAGCCTTTCACGGGGTGTGGATCAGTTTCAACCTTGATATTTCGTCTTGGCTTTCCTGGGCCACGTGGGGAGGGGAAGCTTGATGCCACACCCTCCTGTGGTATATAGGACTTTTTTTTTTCCTGTATGGCGGGATGGGTCTGTCCTCCAAACTCTACTCTTTGTCACGGAGTCCTGAGGCAGAGTGTGTGGCAACCGGCTCGGACCGACTTGCAGGCAGATTGTTAAGTTTATAGGAATCTTGTAGGCAGCTTGTTAAATACAGCCATTATTAAAATTTAATTATATTAGCCGACAAATTATATTAAAACACAGATAATAAACACGATGTTTTTTGCTTACACTTGTCATCGTCCCTAGTGGTTGTATATTCTCCGGTTATTTCCAGCTCTTGTGCCT
>NW_012104698.1:285195-287329 GCF_000951045.1 Mandrillus leucophaeus
TGTTGACATCACGGAAATCGGCAGCCATGATAGACGGGGGCCTGTCCCATCGCACCGAGATCATTCACAGAGGGCGTGTTGACATCACGGAAATCAGCAGCCACAACAGACGGGGCATCACTTTTGCTTTGATTGTCTAGACTTTAATAAGTGATGAAGAAGACATTCCTAATGCTGATTACACTTAAGTGTGTGGTGTCTGTAGCCCTTCGATTGTGAGCAGCATGAGGAAATAGAGACCTTCTTCCCTCAGGATTTGACAACTATCATCCCATTTGGCAAACAAAGTTGCTCAGGTCACTCATGAGTGACCTGGAGTAAGTTCTGACGTATTCTGTTTTATCTTCTTGCCTTTTCAGGTAAATGATGTTAACCAACACTCATGTTGGAACGACACTCATTCCCCAATTGCAATCATAGGTTGGATACGGATACCAGAGTTCCATGAAAATCGGAGGCAGCATTCTGTGAGAACCCGTGGGCTGCATGAAATTGTCAGTAGAGCACCGTGTGTGCTGTTGTTTGTAAGCCACGTGCTGCATCTCGTCTATCTGTAAATCGCATGATCTCTGGGAGTCGGCTGTCTGGGGGAGTTGGTTGTTAAACATTCCCTGAAGCTATTTATGCAGAAGCCAGTGGACGTGTTTAGCACCCGGCCGCCTGCCCCCGTGGGGCTCAGTCCTGACCACCTTCCCGCACTGACCTCCATCTCCCTCTTTGGAATAAGACCTTGAGGAGTTCTCTTTCTTTAGAGTTTGGCTACACATTTTAAAAGTTATTTTAGTACACTCTGTCCAGCATTTCTAAATAATCATATCAGGAGTGGAATATTTTACATGGCATTTCAGCCTGCGCTATTGCCCTCAGCCCTAAATTCTGAAATGCATTCATCCTGAGAAGCTTCCATATTGTCACTCATGCTCACATAAGATGTTCAGTGGCCGGGTCTCAGCAGCCTCTCCCGACACACGGAAAGCGGAAGCTTCCTGGAGGCGTAGGCACGGTTCCGACGTGGCTCACACTCAGGAAGGAAAGCCTGAGAAACTGCACCAACAGGAACGCAGCTGGGAGTCAATCCACTGAGAATGAGAATCGGGCTTCCTAAGAAAGGAACACCAGCATGTTGGTGGACACTGACAAAGACCCTTTGCTCGGTCCGACTTTATTTATTTATATTTTTAAGAATATTTTACCTTTTATTGTAGGATCAGAGGTGTGTGTGCAGGCTTGTTATACAGGCAAACTCGTGACTCGGGGCTTTGGTGTACAGATGATTTCGTCACCCGGGTACTAAGTGTAGTACCCACCAGTTTTGTTTTGTTGTTGTTTTGTTTTTGCTCTGGGCCTCTCCTCCCATCCTCCACCCTCACGTAGGCCCCAGTGTCTGATGCTCCTCTCTTTCTGTCTATGTGTTCTCATTATTTGGCTTCCACTTATAAGTGAGAACATGTGATATTTGGTTTTTTGTTTCTGTATTAGTTTGCTAAAGATAATGGCCTCCAGTTCTATCCATATTCCTGCAGAGGACATGACTTCATTCTTTTTTATGGCTGCACAGTATTCCATGGTGTATATGTACACACTTTCTTTATCCAGTCTCCCGTCGATGGGCGTTTAGGTTGATTCCATGTCTCTGATGTTGTGAATAGTTCTGTAATGAACATGTGTGTGCATGTGTCTTTATGGTTGAATAATTTATATTCTTTTGGGTATTTACCAGTAGTGGGATTTCTGGGTCAAACGGTAGTTCTGTTTTTAGGTCTTTGAGGAATCTCCATATTGCTTTCTACAATGGTTGAACCTAATTCACATTCCTACCAGCAATGTGTAAGTGTTCCCTTTTCTCCACAGCCTCATCAGCATCTGTCGTTTTTTGTTTTTAATAATAACCGTTCTGACGGGTGTGAGATGGTGTCTCATTGTGGTTTTGATTTGCATTTCTCTGATTAGTGATAGTGAGCATTTTTTCATATGCCTGTTGGCCGTATGTATGTCTCCTTTTGAAAAGCGTCTGTTCATGTCCTTTGCCCACTTTTTAATGGAGTTGTTTATTTTTTGCTTGTATATTTGTTTAAGAGCCTTATAGATTCTGGATATTAGACCTTTGTTAGATGTATATTTTGCTTTTTTTTTT
>NW_012104698.1:287439-294796 GCF_000951045.1 Mandrillus leucophaeus
CCGCCATGCCTGGCTAATTTTTTTTGTATTTTAGTAGAGACAGGGTTTCACTGTGTTAGCCAGGATGGTCTCGATCTTCTGAACTCGTGATCTGCCCGCCTCGGCCTCCCAAAGTGCTGGGATTACAGGCATGAGCCACCGTGCCCAGCCAGATGTATATTTTGTAAATATTTTCTCCTCTTCTGTAGGTTGTCTGTTTACTCTGTTGATGGTTTCTTTTGCTGTGCAAAAGCTCTTTAATTAGGTCCCATTTGTCAATTTTTGCCTTTGTTGCAATTGCTTTTAGCATTTTTGTCGTGAAATCTTTGCCAGTTTCTATGTTCCAAATGGTATTTCCTAGGTTATCTTCTAGGGTTTTTATAATTTTAGGTTTTACATTTAGGTCTTTAATCCATCTTGAGTTGATTTTTGTATGTGGTATAAAGAAGAGGTCATGTTTTGATCTTCTGCATATGGCCAGCCTGCTATCCCAGCACCATTTATTGATTAGGGAGTCCATTTTCGGTTGCTTGTTTTTGTCAGTTTTGTCAAAGATCAGATGGTTGTTGGTATGCGACTTTATTTCTGGGCTCCCTATTCTGCTCCATTGGGTCTATGTGTCTGTTTTTGCACCAGTACCATGCTGTTTTGGTTACTGTAGCCTTGTAGTATAGTTTGAAGTCTGGCAATGTGATTCCTCCAGTTTTGTTCTTTTTGGTTAGAATTGCCTTGGCTGTTCGGGCTCTTTTTTGGTTCAATGTGAACTTTAGAATAGTTTTTTCTATGTCTGTGAAGAATATCATTGGTAATTTGATAGGAATAGCACTGAATCTGTAACTTGCCTTGGGCAGTATGGCCATTTTAACGATATTGATTCTTATATCCATGAGCATGGAATATTTTTCCGTTTGTTTTTGTCCTCTTTGATTTCTTTGAGCAGTGTTTTGTAGTTCTCATTGTAGAGATCTTTCACCTCTCTGGTTAGCTGTATTCCTAGATATTTTATTTTTTTTTTGTGGCAGTTGTGAATGGGATTGCGTTCCTGATTTGGCTCATGGCTTGGGTGCTGTTAGTGTATAGGAATGCTACTGATTTTTTGCCTTTTATTTATCTTGCCTGATTGCTCTGTTGGCCCAAATTTAGTTAAGCTCTTCGACCTTCTCCTAGGCCCATCTGTGCCCTTCTTTGTAAAATCCAGTTTTAGCAAAGAACCATGTTAAGTCAGTTTAGCAAGAACCGTTCCCCCACCCATCCTTGATATCTGGTCACCCTCAATGTCTGATTGGGTCATGCTTTACCACCTCCCAGGTAGTGTCAGTCACCCTGGCCTGCCTGCAGCAAGAACTCTGTTAGGGGGTTTATCCAGAATCTCCTGACCCTGACATTTCCTCTTAGTAATGCTCCATCCACTCACCCCTACCTTGCTTTTTGGTTATGGATCCCCAACCTCCTGTGCTGTGTTTGGAGCAGAGTCAGCCTCCCTTCCCCGCCGCAAGGCCCCGTTGTCATGGCCCCTACACCTATTGCGTTGGTCCTGAATAAAGTCTTCCTTACTGTGCTTTTAACAGGTATCACTGAATAGTTTTTTCTTTAACAGTCATGGTGTTGCGATCCGACAGAAACAGATTCATCATGGGACCCCTGGGTCTTTATCCAGGACCCTAAGGGTGCGCCTTTGAAGCTTTGTCTTCACTCCTGGCTGAGTGGGGTCCATTGGCGAGTCAGACTCTTGAACCAAATGTCTGTTGAAGGTAGTCAGTACAGATTTAGATTCTTCAGGTATGAGTATCTCTCTGAGGTTGTGTGAGTCTCAGGCTTCTTTAGAAAGGTAACTGTGGGGCTGGAAGTACCTTCCCCCTGGCTGTCTTTCCTGAGTGAGAATTATTCTCTCAATTTCTGGGCTGGAAGTCCCTTCTCCTGGCTCTCTTTCCTGAGTGGGGATTTTTTTTTTTCTCATTCCCTGGGCTGGAAGTACCTTCCTCCTGGCTCTCTCTGAGGCCCCCCTCTTCTCTCTGTTGTCTGTTTCCTACCAGCTCCTGCTTCTCCCATGGGGACTTCTCTGCCACTTGGAATCCCTCTTCTCGCACCCCGGCTGACTCTGAGCTCTGCTAACTCTGTCCGCCTCTGCCAGGCCCTTTCCTCCCCCTCCCCACTCCAGCCCCTCACCCACCCACGTGAACTCTGGACTCCTACTGGGGTCTAAAGGGCTCCACTGGGGGCTCCAGGGACTCAAGAGTGAATTCCACTTGAGGCAGACAAGAGGAAAAAGAAACTCTTTGGAACTGAGCAAGTGAAAAATCTTAAAGGCCTTCTCCACAAATGTTGGTAAATAGCTGTATCCCTTATTAAGTAGGTAACCTCAACTTGTTCCGTTTTCATCAGAAACACAATTTATATAAAAATATTAAGTGAAGATAAACCAATGAGTTTGTATGTATTGGTCTGTTTTACTGTCTCATGACTAAAATTTTGAAAAATTAAAAGATCTGCTTGCATCCATCTGTACATTTAAGTATGGATCTCTATATATATGTTATGTGTATGTGATAATTTTCTATCTCTGCATGATGCTGTCAACATATATAAAAGAGCTCTATCTGATTAGCTTAAAATAAGCACTGTATAAAGTATTATCTCAGAAAATAGAAACAAACTTAATTGCCCTTTAGCTCATGTGACTTGAGTAATTCTTTAAAAATAAACTAGTTTTACAATTACTGACAAAAATAAAAATAGAAATTCTTCAAAATTGTCAGCATTAAATATAATACAGACATACAATTTTGTCTGTTTTTGCTGGACAGGTTTGTGTTGTCTCTATTAGATGTTTAAAGCCATAAGTTATAAATCCAACTATACAGTGGAATGCATAGTAAAAATGAGTTGCTTAATTGCTTGATGCATGTCAGTTGTGAAAGGAAAAAAAGAGGCTGTAAAAGTGTTGTGAAAATCTTATCTTGTGTGGTCAAAACTGACTGAAAATGGATAACTTCACTTATAAGGTTTTATGAAAAATTAGTTTTAGTTGTACATTGATGCAAAAGTAGAATTTGGTCTTATCTGTTAAAATGACAAATTTTTCTTGGAGTATTGGTCTGAGGACATGAAGGGTTTTCCTTGTTTTTTAAGTAATTGACCTAGGAAACAAAGATTTTTTGTTTTATCTAGATAATTTCTTGTGTTTCATATTGTCTTTTATTAGGTCTTTACTTAAGAAAAGCAAATCTTCTAAATATTAAAAGAACTAAGTTCTTGTTTACAACTATGTAAACTTTTGTATTTGCCTTTAAATATTTTATCGCTTTGATTAATTAATATCATATTTAATAAAGTGTTTTAAACTTTTTGACATTTTGTACAAACTTCCCAAAATCAAATTCTAAGTTAAATCTTTCTGATCTCAAATTAACTTTGGGATTTTCCAGTTGGGCCTCTGGAAGGTCAAGAGATGTGTCTCTCACCTTGTAATAGAGTAATATTAAACAATTATTCTTATTTTATATGTTAAATTATACAGGAAGCATTTCCAAATAAATCTTCTGTGAGTTATATTTATGGGTATGTTATTGATATGAGTGTTCCAAAAATTGTATGAGATTTCTAGAAATCGAATGTGTTAGTCAAAATTTTGGTTATATTAAAATGTTGTATACTACACAAATAACCACGTTTCCTTGCCAGTTGCATCATTATTAAAACAAACTCTCATCCGATTTTTAACCACGATTGTTTCAAGTCTCTGTCATTCATAGCTATTCTTTTACTTTAATTCTTCTCTAAAAGCATTTGCCATTAGTTGCAGTCCAAGATTACTTCTTCAAGAAAAAAAAAAAAATCATGGCAAACACTCTGACAAGCACTCTGAAATACTGGTTTCTGACAACTTTAAGATGCCACTGGGCTGAGTAAGAATTTCCAGAACTCTAATGAAGAAACCAATGAGTTCATAAGATTGCTAACTAAGATCACGCAGGACAGAATTAAGTACATGGGACTAAATCCACCGATGAGGATATTTTAAAATGATTTTTTTGCTGGAAATATTGGTGGTTCTTTAAATTTTTTGTTTTAATTGATTTAAGATTTTTTTACCCTATCTATAGTTTACAGAAGTTCAGTAAAGTATACTTTTGTGAATAAAAACTGAAACAATTACTTTTTCTACTTACCTGATCCATCTAGAATTCAGAAACCGAGTATTCTTATTTTTGTGGCAATACAGTTATTTGCATAAGTTCGGTAAGAATCTGTTGTCCTTGTACTAAGACAACTAGAAACGCTGGTTATATGGCCAAGGCTTTGACTGGTATGTCATATTTTCAGATATGACTAGACAACTTTAAGAAACTGAGGTTGACCTTACGGGGCCAATAAAACCCCACTGGAAAAGCTGCCCCGTTTCCAGCATTACCAGTGGTAAGGGATGTCACTTCTTGGCAGGCCCAGGAAACAGGATATTTTGGGAACCTTGAGAAGAGAGAATTTGCCCAAATCTATAGGTGCTACACATGCAGCCTGAAGCAAGGCCTTGGTGTGGCTTCGCAGCCTCCAGAGTCTTTACCAGTCCGATCTGAGACTCTTTATCAAAAGTCCCAGCAAAGCAAACTTTAAAAAGCTTGTCAGTCACTATTCTTGTTGCGGTGACACAAATAATCAAGACAAGTGTATGAGACTAAACTTATTTTGCAAACAAATCTGTCTAACTTTGATTATTTTGTTTAGAAATGAAGGTGATTTGAGAGAGGAAAATTATGTTTCAGGAGAAAACTATAGTGCACCCACTGTTAGATTCTGGCCTCTTCGAGGTTTTGCTACCTACCTGCAACCTGAAATGGATCCTGAATTCTTCTTGTTTCCTCCAACATCTGACTGCGACTTTCCAAACTATTATTTCCCATTTTCTTCCATTCTTCAAATTTGGAATTGTTGCCTCTTTGCTGAAGTCTTGCAAGCTGGAGCTGGATGACTTGATATAAACCTCAGCAGCTCATATGGACAACTTTCATGGCATTCAAACTGCAAACCAGGGAGCTCTGTCGTTTATAACGGCCTGCTCCCCTCCAGCCAAAGGTGCATCAGCCCAGCATCTAGAAAGCTTCTGCACTGCCTGCCCTCTGGGCTCAGAATCGGAGTTCATAGTTTGTTCCAACTATTTTTCTTTTTATTTTTGTAGAAACTAAATTCCCCTCACTAAAGGCCTGATGCCTCACACCATCCAGCTGAACCCCTCTACCACCAAGCCCTGGCGGGTGACTCTGCTGGTCCTTACTGAACAAAAGGCAACCAAATAAGAAAGGGAACTTTTATTTTTCAAAAGAAAGAAGAGAGCAAAGGTGTAAAGATTCTCTGACCAACCGTTAGTTGGGTTTCGGAACCTTCTTCTAGGCCCGTCTGTGTACATCCTTGTAAAGTGACATTTTCAGAAAGAATCCTGCAAAGTCAGTTTAGCAAGAGCCCATCCCCCCCCTTCTTGATTTCTGATCACCTTGATATTTTTTCACCCTCAAGATCTGATTGGGTCCCTCATCCTCCACCATCCCCAGGTGATGGCGGTCACCCTGGCCTGCCTGCAACAAGAACCCTGTTAGGTGGCTTTAGCCAGAATCCCCTGACCCTGAGGCTTCCTCTTGGTAACTCTCCACCCACTGACCCCAGCCCACGCCTTGGCTGTGAAGTCTTGCTGCCCGTGTGGTGTTTGGAGCTGAGCCCTGCTAGGGTTTGAGTATTGGACTCTGCAAACCTCATGTTGAAATCTGATGCCCGCTGTTGGAGGTGGGGCCTAATGGGAGGTTTTGGGGTCATGGGGGTGGATCCCTCATGAATAGGTTAATGCTCTGGGGTAGGGGACAAGTTCTTATTCTGGCAGTTCCCATGAAAGCTGGTTGTTGAAAAGAGCCCGGCCCTCCCTCCATGCCATCTCCTGCTTCCTCTCTCTCCATCTGAGCTCTGCACTGCACACACACGGGGCCTCCCCAGATGCAGACACTGGCGTCATGCTTGTTATACGGCCTGCAGAGCTGTGAGCCAAAACCCTCGTTTCTTTATAAATTACCAGCCTCAGGTGTTCCTTCATAGCGATGCGAAATGGACAGAGATGAGCCCAGTCTCCCTCCCCTACTGCAAAATCGCTCCGCGCTCTCCCTGTACCAGTTGCCCTGGTCCTGAATCAAGTCTTCCTTCCTGTGCTTTAGCAAGTGTCATTCAATATTTGATTCTTCAACACCAAGCCCCTCTAGTTGGAGGGCGCTGCTTAGGCGTTACTTGATTTTGGGCTGAGCCGACTCCGCTGTCCTCTGTCTCTCTGTTGCCGGCGGAGACAGCCGAGGGCAGGATGGACGGTCGGCCGCTGCACCACGCCCCGGGGTGCCTGCCTCTCTGGTCACAGTTTGAATACTCCCGCTGCATTTTCCTGCCAGGTGGAGGGTGTGACTGTGAGGCTGGTGGGGACGAGGTCTCCCTTCCCACCAAGGACCGAAGGGCAGTCCTTAGACGGAATCGGAGCCCTAGATGAGAAACATTGTGAGCCTCACTGGGTCAGCGCCCGTTGTTAGCTTCCAGGACTGAGAATGGGGAGGAAGGGGGCATCTCCCACCCCAGGGTGCCCCATCCAGGTGGTGCCAGTGCACGGAGGGGCACTGAGGGCGTGTGTGGCATGGATGTGACCTGAGGCTCCTTACTGAGACTGTTTAATCCTGTTTTAAAGATGAAACCTCAGTGACAGCCTGGCCCTTTGTACACATCTAATGCTGCAGATAAAGTGGCAACATGACCTGGAGTTCCAGGAAACGCCCACGCTTTGTTTCAGCATCTAAGTACCTGTCCAGTGGCTTAGGAAACAAAAAGACGGATGGAGACAATTGTTTCTCCTCCCCAAATAAAGACCACCGGGATGTGAAATCAGAAGTTTAATATGACACAATTAAATATATTTATATATCTCACACCGGAGGTTTCTCTTCAAACATAAGGAGTTAGAAATTACAAGTAGGTATATGCTTCCTATATTCAGATAAATTCATTTCTATTAATTAAATTCCAGATAAAGAGAAGTAATTTTGGAAAAGAAATGATAGCTACATTAAAGCAGATATTCATTACAATACCATGTAGAGACATAAGCAATATTTCGGCATCATTCTGTCCGCTCAGTAGGCCGCGTTCCCTCTGGTGCGGCCTTTGGAGAGTACAATCTATCTAAGATGGAGGAAAGCCGCGGGACGGGCCGGAGGGAGATGCGTTTTCTATCCTTAACCCCACACAGGAAATCTGCAGCCCACACAGCTGCCTCTGCACCGCCTTCCCTGTGATTGTCCTGGGTTTCATGAAGTGGATTGTCCTATTTCCGGGGTAGGGGGTGATCCTGGGTTTAATGAAGTGG
>NW_012104698.1:295181-304811 GCF_000951045.1 Mandrillus leucophaeus
TGTGCTTAGGTTTACATGATGTCAGAACACGTGGTTCCCTTCCAGGCTCTAAGCAGCGTGTGCAGGTGGCCCTGGTCTCCTCTCCTGGGAGGGAAATCCTCGCAGCCCTCTCTGGGCGGCCCTGACCTCCTCCTCTCCTGGGAGGGAAATGTTCAGGGCCCTCTCTGGGGCCCCACAGGTCCGGGATGTGCCTGGAGGAGCCAGCGGGGGCCTGGCAGGGTTCATGTGCTCTTGGGGACCCTCAGAGCTTGCTCAATGCCCAGATTCTTCCTGGTTCTGGTTATCTCACAGGTGAGCATTCACGGGGGCGTCTGTTTTCATAATGTAGAAATCAATATTTTAACATTAAATACACATCTCAATGTTGGGGGTGCATCTGTAACTTTGCAAAGGTGAGGTCAGGGGAGTGCCAGCCTCAAGTGGGCACTATCCATGGGGTGGACAGGTGTCTGTCCCCGGGGAGCCCCTGAATCTTTCTGCTTGGGGTGACAGGTGTGGCTGATGGGGGCTGTCCATGGTGCCCAGGGCAGTGTTGATGGAGATGCAGTGAGGTGCTGTGATTGTCTCACTTGCCCCGAAGCTGCAGGATGTTCAGTTCTGACCCCGCGGCTTCTCCCAATGATCAATTGTCTTAAAGACAAATGCCAAATGTGCCGTGTGCGCCGGGCGGCCTCACTGAGTGCTGCCGGCTTCCCCGGCCCCTCCTGCACAGCAGACCCACCCTCCCAAAAGCGGCAGATGACACGCACACTCTTCCTGCAAACTGCCTTGAACGTACAGGCTACCGCATTGTTCACGCAACATTACTTGCAGCTAAGAATGGGAATGGGTGCTTTAAGAAAAAGTATTTTTTTTAAGCAAGTGAAAATCGATGAACTGATTCTCCTCCACCTATAACTGGATTTTTCCACAAATCTCTCTTTATTATTGTTTGATTAAACAAAAATACACATTTTAACTGCTTAACTGCTAAACTGCGCTGACTACGGGAGAGCTAAGGGCCCTATTACTACGCAGTTATAATAGAAGACACACAATTAAAGTCAGATCACGATTCCTGACGACATCCGTGGGGTGGGGGCTCCCCCGAGGCCCCGAGGCCGCCGCTCACTGGGGAAGGGCCTTGAGGATGGCGTTCACCTCTTCAGCCACGGCTGTCAGCGCGAACTCAAACTGCTCCTGCAGGGCGACAGAGGAGAGAAGTGCCAATGAGATGGCGTCCTTCCCCCACTCCTGCCACAGCGTTGGCTCCCTGCAAATGAGAGCTGTGTCCCCCCTTTCCCAGCGCAGCATCAGCTCCGTGGCTGTTTCGCAGAAAGAAATTGTTTAGCAAAAAAGGCAAAAGGCTCAGATTTCCTTAGAAAGGAAAGTGTACCTTTTGGTGTATCCAACCATGGACACACATTGGAACTTCTCTCGCACTAGAAAGCCTCATCTTTCCTCCTGTGGGGAGAAGCTGCCCACAGAAGCAGCGAGAAGGAAACGGCTCCCTGCGTCCTGCCCCGTCCTCTGACACTACGACTCCACGATTCCTCCTCACGGTCGCCCGCCTTGGTGGACGGAGTGAGGGGCAGGTGCAGACACCAGACAGATGTGGCCATTAAAACTCACAATGAGGGCCACGCTTGGGCGTTTCCTGTCCTCAGAAGTGTGGTGTTTCATTGCTTTCGAAATCCACCTGTTACTCACACCAGACCCACTCCATTCCACATGCTGAGAAACCTCCCCTTGTCCACACCCCTCCTGGCTCAGGGCACGTGCACGTCCACAGCTGCTCGGGCACGTGTGTCCACAGCCACTCGGGCATCCACAGACACTCGGGCACGTGTGTCCACAGCCACTCGGGCATCCACAGCCACTCGGGCAGGCACAGACACTCGGGCACGTGTGTCCACAGCCACTCGGGCATCCACAGACACTCGGGCAGGCACAGACACTCGGGCACGTGTGTCCACAGCCACTCGGGCATCCACAGACACTCGGGCACGTGTGTCCACAGCCACTCGGGCATCCACAGACACTCGGGCACGTGTGTCCACAGCCACTCGGGCATCCACAGCCGCTCGGGCAGGCACACCTGAGGGGCACCCCTCCCTCCACGGACAGCCTGCCAAGAGCATCCAGTGGGCGTGAGGGACGGGTCCACAATGCCAGGACTATTCGCTCCTCCAAAGACCAGGGCTTAGCGCCGGAGAGCGTATCTGCCTCCTCTCCCGCACGTGAGGCAGATAAATGCTCCT
The DNA here is from genome assembly GCF_000951045.1 of Mandrillus leucophaeus. Lineage (NCBI taxonomy): Eukaryota > Metazoa > Chordata > Mammalia > Primates > Cercopithecidae > Mandrillus > Mandrillus leucophaeus. The sequence continues at coordinate 297,422 of NW_012104698.1, forward strand.
TTCCGCTTGCTCTTCAGTTTCCACCTCAAAACACTGCTATGGAAAACCCGAAAGCAGGCCAGCAGCACTCCAGCTACAGCCAAGAACGCGTGGACGGCAACCACATGCAGGCTGTTACCCAGCTAACAACCCTGGGGAGGAAAGCCCTGTCGACGGCTTCAGTACTTGGTCATTTAAGGAATAGGGTAGCCCTGAACCAAAAATGATAATTTCCATTTTTGAATGTTTAGTGCATAACAGAAACATGGAAAATAGCTTGAACCAAGACATCAGAAAGTCAAAATAATGTGATGCTCATTTTGAGACAAAAGACAGTTTCTCCTTTCATATTCCTCTGCCCTGATGCCGACGGAATGGTCTGCTGGGGACTCTACCCGCCTTTGGCAGTGTGGCCACGCGGCCTCTTAGGGGATGTGTTAGAATCTATTATTAAAGGAGTCAACTGAGTGTGGCAGCCACGTCAGGGTGGGAGCCGGGGAGATGCGTGTGCCTGCGCCCTGTCTCTCTCCCCTCTGCACTGCCAGAGAGCACCTTTCTGCTCCTCAAAATCATGTGGGAGCCACCCCTGCGGGGGCACGGGCTCAGGTCGGGCTGTGCCGGGAAGGTCTGCAAACGTTCTGTCTAAATGCTGACCCTCCCACAAGGAAGGTGCCGTTTAGGGGATGCAGGCTAAATACGCATCAACAGTCACCCAGGCCATTTCTTCCCCAGTGCTGGGCTGCCAGTGCCCTGAGGCTTTGTGAGGGCTTGGAAATGCCGAAAACTAAGCGTGGCTTTTCGGGAAGCGAAATGTAAGTGTCATCTATCTATTTACATCTTCCGACACACTGGAAATCTAGCCTGAGAAATGATCTTTAAAGGGAAGAATAGAGAAGTACCGCCGTCCCGCCCCCCGCAGTGCAGTGGAGGCTGGAAAGCGCTTCCACCCCCAGGGCCGGGTGCCCATCCCGCAGAGCTGCCCGGCCTCTCACACAGCCACGTGCGGCGTCCAACAGGAAAGCCCAGTATCCATGCTACGGGGGAGGGGACGGGCGGGGGAACCCCACCAGGTGTGGATCGGAACTATTTCCAGGACTGCACAGTCACCGGACAGAGCAGCAGGAAGGGAACCGGGCCGTGGAGACACGCGCTCTACTCACTGGCCATGTTTGACAATTGTTACCGCACTGTTGGGCTCAAAGGAGAAGCAGCCCCGCTGGGCGTCTGGGCTGGTGTGTGCCGAGCACCTTACTCAGAGCCCGCTGGGTCCTGTGGGTGTCGGTTGGCAGGAGGAGGGGGCGCTTCCCGGAGGGTGCTGTGAGCCTCACAGCTGGCGTTTGAGGGGACGGGGCTTGTGGATCATCTTGTCCTTTATTGTGAGGGGTCAGCCGCGTGCAGCGCCGGGATGCAGCGCCCATGCCCTGTGGGTCCTTGAAGGCCTGGGGCCACGTTCTGAGCAGCATCTGCTGAGCAAGTGTCACCTAGACCCGCACCCTAGATCCGGGGTAGGCGGGGAAAACCCCAGCCTTTGGAGAACTTCTATGATAGGAGTTTATTTCAAAGGAGTAAAACACAATAGCAATGGATGACCAGATGACCGTCTTAGCCTAAACTGCCTCTCAGTGCCAGCAGTCTGAGCGGGAGGGGCGCACAGCCTCCTGGGTTTGCAAAGACAGGACATTTGAGAGGCCGAGTCAGGGCATTCTAAGCAAGAAAGCATTTTTGAACATATACTAAAATAAAATTTGAGGCCTGCTGGAGAAAGATGCCACGGCTTCTTCCAGTGGAACTGCACCCCTTGGAGAAGTGGCTGCGGCGGGACGGCCCAGCCAGGCTCAGGCCAGGTCAGGCTGTCTGGTCACTACCCCTGTGTCCACACTGGACGGCGAGTGGGAACGCCCCTTCTCAGGCTGTCCTGGGGCAACCACAGGGTGCCCACATAGCTGGTGGAGGGATGGAGGCTGCAGGAGCCGCCGTGGCTCTCAGACACCTGCTGCTGGAGTCAGGGTCGGCCGGGGGTGGAAGCTGTGGAGCTTTGCGGAGGCCACTTGGATTTCTATTTGTGCTTATGTTTATATTTGTAATTCTTCAGGTGTAAACAAAGGCCTGGGTGGAGATAGGAACCTTAAAGGGGGCCTCAGTGAACGTGTCTCTGAGCCACCTGTGCCCTCCAGGAGGCTGCACACACCCGTGTGGGGCTGCTTCCCCCAGCACCTCTCAAAAGGGGGTGAGGACGACACACCTTCCTATGTCTGTCACCTTCAGCTTCTCTTTTCACAAAAGTAGACCAGCTCCAAGCCACACTGTGAGAGTTGAGCCCTGCCCAAGTTAGGGACTAGGCATTGTGTGTGTGTACACCGGGGCAGAGGACAGAGATGGAGAGATGGAGAGAGATGGAGACAGATGGAGAGAGACAGAGAGAGGTGGAGACAGACAGAGAGAGGTGGAGAGAGATGGAGAGAGGTAGAGACGGAGAGAGGTGGAGAGAGACAGAGAAAGGTAGAGACGGAGAGAAGTGGAGAGAGATGGAGAGAGGTGGAGAGATATGGAGAGAGATGGCGAGAGGTGGAGAGAGGTGGAGAGCCACAGAAATGAACAGTTTCAATGGCACAGGAGGCCTTGGGAGAGGTGGGCTGCGGGCCTGAGGCTGATGGGTGAGTGTGGACTGCACTACGCATGACGGAATCCGTGTCTGTCACTCCAGTGCTGTGCTGGGTTGGGAAGATAGGATCATGTCTGGGCCATGCCCTGCTTCTGGGACCGAGGACTACACTGGGTACATCTGAGGAGGAGGCTGAGGTCAGGCTTTAGGACAAGGGGCTGGCACAGAAGAAAATGGGGAAGGAAGAAACTAAAATGCAGATGTGAGACGACAGGTTGGGGAGAGCGACGCACGGGCAGCACGTGGACATGCACGGGGTCTCCCGCCCAGTGAGAAAAGCACGGGGGTCTCCCGCCCAGTGAGAAAAGCACGGGGGTCTCCCGCCCAGTGAGAAAAGCACTGGGGTCTCCCGCCCAGTGAGAAAAGCACGGGGGTCTCCCGCCCAGTGAGGGGGGCGCATGATCTCCCATCCAGTGAGGAAAGCACGGGGGTCTCCCGCCCAGTGAGGGGGCGTGGGGCTTCTTGGGTGTGGGACACACCCATCACTGGCTCTACTTCTGGAACTGACAAATGTAAAAGAGGAAACACCATTGTGGGCAGGAAAGTGTTAAGGTCTTTGGTTAAATGGGAAACTCTTGAGACGTGTGGCGGGAAGGAAGGGAACAACCGCTCTACCACAGATGCACAGATGGGAGAGAGATGTGATTTCAGCCTTGTCTGCCATCCCTCATGTCTGCTGAGGGTGTGTGCACACAGCGATGTGTGTGGGGGTGTGTGTGTGCATGCAGCTGTGTATGGATGTGCACCGTGTGCGTGGGTGCGTAGGTGTGTGTGGGTGTGTGCAGTGGTGCAGGTGTGCATGGGTGTGTACAGGTGTGTGGGTGTGTAGATGTGTGTGGGGGTGTGCACCGTGTACAGCTGTGGAGGTGTGTGGGTGTGCGCAGTGTCTGTGGCTGTGTGGGTGTGCACCCTGTGGGTGGGTGTGTAGGTGTGTGTGTGGGGTGTATGCATGGGTGTGTGCAGGTGTTTGGGTGTGTGCAGTGGGTGTGGCTGTGTGCGTGTGTAGGTGTTTGTGGGTGTGGGGGTGTGTGCAATGTGTGGGTGTGTGCAGTGTCCATGGCTGTGTAGGTGTGCACTCTGTGCAGATGTGTGGGTGTGCACAGTGTGCGTGGCTGTGTCGGTGTGCACCACATACGTGGGTGTAGGTGTGGTTGTATGCATGGGTGTGTGCAGGTGAGTGTGTGCACCGTGTGTGGGTGTGTAGGTGTGTGTGGTTGTATGCATGGGTGTGTGCAGATGTGTGTGTGCACTGTGTGTGGGTGTGTGTGGTTGTATGCATGGGTGTGTGCAAGTGAGTGTGCAGTGTGTGTGGGTGTGTAGGTGTGTGTGGTTGTATGCATGGGTGTGTGCAGGTGAGTGTGCACAGTGTGTGTGGGTGTGTGTGGTTGTAGGCATGGGTGTGTGCAAGTGAGTGTGCAGTGTGTGGGTGTGTAGGTGTGTGTGGTTGTATGCATGGGTGTGTGCAGGTGTGTGCGTGTGCACAGTGTGTGTGGCTGAGTGTGTCGCCTCTGGCAGCTCGTGTGGTGTCGAATCCTGAGCTGCGGTTCAGCCTCTGGGTGCCTGGACTTTTTTTCTAAGATGACGGAGTTTGTGGTCAGGGACTGAGTGAAATATTTTCTATTCCACCCAAATTCCAGGGAGGAAACAGCTCTCCCGAGGGTCTTTTTTACTGTAGCGATGGTGTTTTGCTGTCGGGGCCTGTGGTCATCCTGGTCTCCGGGCGCTCACATCTACGGCTTGTTCCTTCCTTGTCTTCAGTTCCAAACGAGGCGACGTGACTTCCTCCGTTCAAAGGAGCTGCAGACGCCTCCTCTTGGCTTCATGGAAGAAAAGCATTCAGACTGGACAGCAGCATTGTGCCCAAATAATTTTTCTATCTTTGTGAAATTGAACTTCTAGGGGAAGTTCAGTCTCGGGGCAATGTTGGGCAGCGCAGTCATGGGTTGACAGTGACTTTCGCATGGTTCCCATTTCCTTATGCCTTGAAGTTCCAGGAGCTGAATTTATGTGCATGCTCCAAGACGGCTCCTGAACACAAACCCTAAGGAAGACGGGGAACTCCTCGGGACGCCCAGTCCAAGAAGGAAGCAGCTAGGAAGCTGACTCTGAATCTGGAGTGCAGAAAACGGAGCTTTGGGTCACCAAGTGATCTGGGCAACAGGGCAAGAGTGTGCACGTGTTATCATCTTGCCATTTATTTATTTATTTTATATTGAAGTTCTGGGATCCATGTGCAGGGCGGGCAGGTTTGCTCCATAGGTAAGCACGTGCCATGGTGGTTTGCCGCCCCCATCAACCCGTCACTGAGGAATTAGGCTCCGCATGCATTAGCTATTGATCCTGATGCTCTCCCTCTCCCTTCCCCACTGACAGGCCCCAGTGTGTGCTGTTCCCTTCCCAGTGTCCATGTGTTCTCATTGGTCAGCTCTCACTTACAAGCGAGAACAGGCGGTGTTTGGTTTTCTGTTCCTGCATTAGTTTGCTGAGGACCTCCAGCCCCATCCATGTCCTTGCAAAGGGCATGATCTCGTTCCTTTTTATGGCTGCATATTATTCCACAGCGTATTCGCACCACGTTTTCTTTATCCAGTCTATCACTGACGGGCATTTGGGTTGGTCCCAGGTCTTTGCTGTCATCTTACCATTTAAAAATAGAGTAGAACGGAACACCTGGCACGTCACGATCGTGATTGTGGCTTTCTCTTTCTCTGATGAGTCCCGAAGCACCTCACTTCACGAAGGGTCTTGGGACCACCCTGCACGCCTCAGTCATCAGTGTGCCAGGAAGGGCTCGTTCTGGCAAACAGGATACACACAACGCAGGCCTGGAGGCTTTGCTCTTTGCAATGTTTTTTCACTTTTGGCAAGAAGATATCCCCTTGAGATGATTTTGCCCAGACCCATCCTAAAACCAGTGTGTGTTCCGGGCAAACTCACCCGTCCAGAGGGGAAGAGGCTGCCTGAGAGGCAGGCAGACACGTGGGGAGGAAACTAATTCGAATTTAGATTTCCTGGGACTTATCCCAGAGTGGGCCTCGGTGTGGAGTCACCATCACACCTGCCTGAGGTGGCGCTCGCTGTCCATTCCTGGTTATGCGTGCCCCGTTCTCCCAGCCTCCATGGCCTCCTCTGTCCAGTTCGGAGCCACCTGAAGCTCCCGGGACTCAGGGCCAGCCAGAAGGCGGTACGTGCCTGCCTTCACAAGGCCACCTCTTTTGCTGCTAGGCAGCCAGGCCAGGAGGATGGTCAGTGCGGCAAGATGGACCCTTCCATGGATGGACCCTTCCATGGCATGAAACCTGGGAACTCCTTGGTACAGAGAGGCCAGACATACATCAACCTCACGTCCAGTTCTTGTTGAGACAAAGCTCACCCGAACTTTTTTGTTTTGACCGCTGTTGCTGCTGGAACAGCAGCTGTCCCCTGTGTCACTTCCTCTCTCGACAGCCTCACAATATGTGCCGAGTGCTGTGGTGAACAAGCAGAAGGAAAGACAGACGTGCCCACAGTCCCAGCTTCTCCCCGAGAGACACTGAGGAACCACACAGGGAAAAATCAGCACCCAGCCAGGCAGAAACCTCCAGACACACGCCTCAGTGGGTGCGGACGTGAGGCTCCCTTGTGAGGGACATTCCTGCCCCCCCCGCCCCGCCCGGACCACGGGGGACGTGGGACACACCTAGACAAGAGACGTTCCACAAAGACAGAGTAAGGCTGCTGGCGCTCTAGAAGACCTCACGGCCGCGAAGCGTCCCGGACAGCAGAGGAGCCGTGAGCCCCTCGCATGGCCGCCCCGGGCATGTCCTGCTCCAGGGGAAGTTCCCTGGTGGGGCACGGAGGGCGTCGGGCTGGGACTATCGGTCAGTCAGTGGTTTGTTTAGATGCTGACTTCCTGGGTTTGGTCACTGCACTGTGGTTACGTGAGGTGTTCATATTTGGGGACACTAGGTGGAGGGTTGGTGGATTATTTCTGAGTTTTTTTTTTCCTCTGGAGGCTGAGGCAGGAGAATCGCTTGAACCTGGGAGGCGGAGGTTACAGTGAGCTGAGATTTCACCACTGCACTCCAGCGTGGGTGACAGAGTGAGACTCCGTCTCAAAAAATAAAACAAACAAAAAAAACCAAAGCAACAACAACAAAAAACCGAAGAAAATATACTGTCCCAAGACTTACAAAGAACTTTCACAAAATCACGTGATGGTGCTACCAGTTGCACAGAGAGGGCAAAAAGAAACAGGGGAGTAGAGAGGCCAAAGGCACGCCAAGCCCAGCCTCAGGGCGAGAAGCCAGACACATATCAACCTCTCGTCCAGTTCTCGTTGAGCCAAAGCTCACCAGAATTTTTTTGTGTTGACCCCTGTTGCTGCAAACTGGGTCTCTTCAGCAAGTGTGAGCGATTCTGCGTGCTCCAGGATGCTGTGCCCTGGGTCCTTCACAAAGTGCAGGCCCCAGAGAGGCCGGGCAGCACTCAGCGAGCTCAGAACATCCTCCGGAGGGTTCTGGGATTTATCGTCAACCTGTTTCTACAAAAATACAGCATTCTCCCCCCACCCCCAAATCTAGTGAATGGAAAGAGCCAGTGAATCGAGTTCCTACGACTTGAGATGTGGCTGCATCTGGAGGTGTTGCAGGAATCGTCAGTGGACCTCTGGGGGCCCAGACGTGCCCCTACCCATGCAGGACCGGTGTGGACGAGGCCGGCCAGAGCAGAGCAATGGGTGTGTGGCTCACATTAAACCAGGCCCTCCCC
>NW_012104698.1:304980-307819 GCF_000951045.1 Mandrillus leucophaeus
TAAACCAGGCCCTCCCCGTGCTCCTGTGGCTCACAGTAAACCAGGCCCTCCCCGTGCTCCTCTCGGGAACACGGCCACAGAGAAGCACCTTTAATGGGTCCATGTCCTGGAGGAGAGACTGACAGTACCTTTGTCTGGACCATGCCGGGTCTCTGGTCCCTCAAGTGCTCCAGGGTTGCTGCGATATCAATCTCTTTAGCACCTGCAACAAACCACAAATTGGGCTGAGTTCAGAGCACAAGATAATCCATGCCACATCTGTCAATCTCCTGCTAGCCACGTTCCCTCTGGGCTGAGAGGCCAATTGAAAATTATTACACTCATCCCTCAGCAGGCTGGCAGGCAGCTGCAATTTCAGTGTTCATATAGAAGACGAAGGCAGGGGCAGCTTTCATTAGCATTAATTCCAGAAAGCTGGGCTGAAAAATGGTTATAAGATGCTCATACAGATACTTACCAACAGCAGGCCGTCGCCATCAGAAACCAAAGCTGGTTTTCTTTTCTTTTTTATTTTTTTTTTGTTTGACACTTCAGGGAATGTCGTAAATCATAGGGAACCACATATAAACTTTACCTTTGATTGCATAGGATTACTTTTTCATTTAAAGAAATAAAAAATCAGATTAATTTAGATTAATGGACTTAACCTTAATATTGGCTTTTAACTGTAGAGTTTCCTGCCTTTTAAACTCTAAGGTTCCACGTTTTGGGTCTGAGTAAAGGTAGCCCATGGCTACTCCCAGCTCGGCAGTTCACTGAGAGCTCCATCCTCCTGTAGACAGCGCCGATCTCACGGCAGGTGTTGCTGGCTGCACTCAAATCATGCTATTTAAGTTTTAAATTTTAAGCTAATAATTAATTCAGCACATATTCTTGTTTTTCCATTTTGCTAGGTTCTTTAGTAGACAGATAATGAGCAGGACAGGGTCCCGACCTCTCCAGCGTGTTGCAGGTGAGAGGGGTAGACAGGACACAGCCGCCAGGATGAGAAACACGGAGAGGTGTGGGATGAGGAGCAGGAGGCACCTCCAAAGCGGGTCAGAATCCCACAGGGAAACCCACATGGGTGCCAGGCACTTCACGTCCCCTCTACCACGTCCCCTCTACCGAACACGGTGAACTGAGAACCGTGGTCACCCCAGTCGCAGATGAGGAAATGGAGACATGGCCAACAGTGTGTCCAAGCCACAGAGAGAAGGAAGCCGCAGTCATTGGAACCCTGACTACCATGGGCAGGACAGTGCTGGCCAAAGACCTGAGGAGGCTCAGGTGGCCCAGAGTCAGGTGGGCCCCGGGCCTTTCTCTCTGGCCGTAACCTGAGTGCACACCACATTCCTCACCCAGCCAATCAGGAGAGCAGGTTTAAAATTCCTAAGGTTCCTCAATTTCCTTTCCCTGTGGTTCTGCAGCTTCATAGGGTGGCAATTGAAAAGCCAGTGCGGGCTCGGGCTCCAGGATCATCCCAGCAGGGTAGTGGGTGCCTGCAAAGCACCTCCAAGTCACAGGGCCTGCTTCAGAGCCACAGGCAGCCAGAGGGAAAGGCAGGGGTGACAGGGAGGCTGGGGAGGACACGCGCTGGAACCAAATGTCATATTTGCATGAAAGGAGAACAAAGCAGGTGGCACAGAGAATCTGGCCATCAGGACAGCCCTGCAGTGGCTCCACCAGGGAGGCCCGGCGCGAGATGACCACCCCACCTGCCCTGCCTGGCTGGAGGGTCTCCCCACCCTTGAACACAGAAGGTGGAGACATTGGCATCCCCCAGCAGGAACAGGGCTTGTGGTGATGGGAGCCACTGTTGGGGCTAAGCCGGCCGTCCCTCCAGCTCCCATCCTCTCGCTAAAGGACCCCATTCTCCTGGGCAGGGAAGACCATGAGGGCCGCCACCTTTTAAGCCAGGCCTCTGTAGGCAGGAAAGGAGCCTCTCTCTTGGGGCAGCCCCTGTGAGCTCAGCCACCAGGGAACTAGCTGGCAGCTCATGTGGGTGGAAGGTGAGGTCAGGTGCACAGGTTTCCTTAATTGCTCCTCTTTGGGTCTCCAAAGGCCTCCAAAGTCGACAAGGCCACAGTAAATACAATCTTGTTTTAAAAGAAATCCATAAATTTAAAACAGCCTGACACGAACGGGTGAGTTTGCCAAATGGTAGAGAGGAAGGGAGGAAGCTGAAGGGAGGAAGCCGAAGGACCCCTCCTGCAGCTACGACTGTGGCGGCCGAGGATGCCGCTTCCTCTCCTCCTCCTCTCACGGGCACTCCGGCAGTTGTGCTCACATAGCAGAATCATGGCAGAAACGATGCAGGGGGACTGGCCTCTCTGAGACAAGCTTGTCTTATGAAAGTCAAGTCCCTGCATGGAGAGGGTGAGGTTAGTCTCAGCGCCATGGCACGAACGTTCGTGCTTCAGCCAAAAAAACTCCTCAGAAACGCCCACATCGTCTCTTGCACCGTGACTGTACCTTTGGTAGGAGCTGTGGCTTCTGCACACATTGTCCCCAGAACTTTGCTGCAGTTTAAATGTGAAAAATACCACAACCGTAGGCAGAAGGATAAATAAGCTGCAATTCACAGCATCTTTCAAGCATCTCAAGTTGGTATAAAGGCTCAAGCTAAACAGAGACCCCAGATGGGGCTCACCCAAAGGAAGGCCACTGGCCAACATGCACTCCACAGACACTGTGCACCCCACAGCCAGCACACACCCCACAGCCAGCACACACCCCACAGCCACCACACACTCCACAGCCAGCACACACCCCACAGCCACCACACACTCCACAGCCAGCACACACCCCACAGCCAGCACACACCCCACACACCCCACAGCCACCACACACCCCACAG
>NW_012104698.1:308314-312668 GCF_000951045.1 Mandrillus leucophaeus
GCACACACCCCACAGCCAGCACACACCCCACAGCCAGCACACACCCCACAGCCAGCACACACCTCACAGGCACCGTGCACCCCACACACCCCACAGCCAGCACACACCCCACAGCCAGCATGCATCCCACAGCCAGCATGCAACCCACAGCCAGCATGCATCCCACAGCCAGCATGCAACCCACAGCCGGCATGCACCCCACAGACGGCATGCACCCCATGACCACCACACACTCCAAGGCCACCACATACCCCCCAGGAACCATTCACTCTATGGCCACTGCACACCCTGTGGCTACCGATCACACACCCCACAGTCACTGCGCACCCCATGGTCACCACACACCCCAAATTCTGCTGGATTGGCTCTTTAGAAATCATCCAGAAGAAATGGCAAGACGTTTGCTGTTTAACTACCACGTGTAAAAAACATAACTAAATAGCTTCCCGATAAAAGTAACACAGTATTTCTATGTACAAGGAAACCTGCCCTCTCATTTACAAAGGAAGTCATTCTGCAAAGCAGCTGGCCGAGTGAATAACAGCTCAGAAACTGGGAATGTATCAGCTCCATCTAACACTGGGTGTTGTAACTCCTCACACATCCCGACTGCTGACCTCAGCACGATGCTGACCTGGACTGTGTGGGGAGGGGACAGGCCGAGGTGCAGGACCAGGGAGGCTCCGTGTGCTGGGGCCTCACATCCACATTTAGAGCACACTGTCTATCTTCCGCTGTTCGCTGCTGGGATTGGAAACCAGGTTCTAATACACAAAATGTATTATAACTAGTCTTGTGTAATTAAAAACGTAACGTGTCTATTGGCTTTTAAGAAATTTTCCCAACACCAAAAAAGGTGAGTTAAGGCAGGAGCGCTGGGGTTGCCGACAGACGCCGAGTTGTGTCAGGTGACACAGGGAAGATCGAGCTACAGAGCTGAGGTGTGGGTTTCCGCTCTGCACCCTATGCTGGGCGTGGCGGGGAAGCTGGATGGGCCAGCCTCACCTCTGGAGGGGTTTTCCTCCCGTTTCCAGGGTCCAGTGAGGGTCCGGTGAGGGTCCAGTGAGATGACGCATGATTACGTGTAATTTACAAAACGCATTTGATACTCAGGCGACCTCACAGATCTTGTGAGCAAACTCTTCTGGGAGAGGGTGAGATCCAATCAGTTATGTTCTCTGAAGCCTTCCAGGCACGAGGACAGCAGCAGCTTCTACGGGGATCCCTCAGCTCTCTGTCTCAGGAGTCACGAACCTCAGGAGAAGCAGGTGTGGTATAAATAGTCTGATTCGAGAGACAGGGAGCTCTCAGCCTTCCCGAGATGTCACGTTCAGGGTTCATCTGGGCCACAGAGTTAAAACCTCTGTCCTTTAGTTGGCTTAGGGTACTTGCTTTTAGTCCCTGAAACTTCTTTTTTAAAACGACTTTCAACGGCAATGTCACCTGAAGGGCTGTGTGTATGATTCTGCTAGTGTGGAATCCTGGGCGACCGTCCCTCACTGGCAACTGCCCTCCTAAATTCTGGCCGGAGCCATGAAGCTGTCAGGAGCTGTAGCAGGTGCGGGTGAGGAAGGGGCTCTCCCTCCGCGTGCACTGATCTCTGGAGATGGTCATCGCTGGCAGCTGCCTCCCAGAACAGCGGCGTGGTCCTCAGATAAAATGCGATGGATAAAGTCTCTCTTATTTCACGACATTGTGGCTCCCTCTCAGACTGTGGTTTGTGAGGAAAAGTGAAAAAAGGAAGGAGAAAGACGCGCTGGGTCATCCCCAGACAACATGGGGAGAACTGGGCTGAAATACAGAACGACACGGGAGCATGCCTCCAAATCGCAATGAGTCCAAGACCAAAACTGAAGAGTGGAGGAAATGGAGTTAATGCTTAAAAAGTGTGTGGCACCAACATTAGGTCCGTAATGGATGTATTAGTAAAATCAGCTGTCTGCTGTGGATAGCTCCCGCTTCTTGCATGCTAGAATTAAGAACAATTCCTTACTTGAAGTGTGGCAGAGAGAGAAGCTTTCATAGAACCCATGCGTGAAATCTTTCATAAGGGACAGACTCTGGACAGCCAGGCTCAGGCCAGGCGTCGGGTCCTGCCTGCTCTCGTGCCCTCCTGAGCATGGGTGCAGCCAGGCCGGGCACCAGATCCTGCCTGCTCTCGTGCCCTCCTGAGCATGGGTGCGGCCAGGCCGGGCGCCAGATCCTGCCCGCTCTCGTGCCCTCCTGAGCATGGGTGCGGCCAGGCAGGGCAGGGGCACAACGCTGGCATTGGTAAAGCACCTGCTGGGTGGGCATGTGTCCCCCTTCACTTGGCTTTTCTTGGTGTCAAAGATTCACTTAAAGCCTCCACTGCATAGAAAGCTCCCTCTAGTGCATTTAAAGTAGAATTCTCTCTTGAAAAATCCAATTTTGCTGACAAGGTGAAGGAGCAGCTAATAAAAGTGAAATTCCAGGTAAACGGAAAGGCCCAGTGGTGTGACGCTCACATTGAAAAGCCTGCAAACAGTCGAGGAGTCAGAGCACACGCAAAGAAAACCCGGATGGAAGGAAGGAAAGGAACCTTAACGATGGTTACCGGGGACAGAGGGTGGGTCCACAGAGAAGCTCCAGGCGTTTTCCACCTCAGAAGCATCGCGGTGATTCAAACACCAGGAAATGAATAGACTCAGTGGAGCCTCTTTCTGCTACTTGATGAGGTTTAATTTGAGTTGTCAATGTTGGGAATATACAGGGAAGTGATGAATGGACTCAGTGGAGCCACTTTCTGCTACTTGACCAGGTTTGAGTTGTCAATGTCGGGAACGTACAGGGAAGTGACGCAGGCTGCCATCTTGGCCAGCACCTCAGTGTGGTGAGCGCTGGCTGAGTCGGTTTCTTGTTTGGATTGGGCTGCACCCTCATGCCTGGGACACCCAGGAAGACCCACCTCTCTTGCTGTTAGTGGACCGGGGAGGGAGCCACAGACACCAGGCTCTGCATGCTCCGCTGGCACCTGAATGGCCGCTGGGTACCATGCCGTGCCTAGCTCAGCAAATGTAAATCGTTCTCATCATTATTTTCTAATCTACTCAGGGCTCATTGGGTTAAAAGTTTATACATTGGTTAAATACATTTTTAAGACAACAGATGGTTTTTTTTAGCTTTAGAGAAAAAATGTTAACCATTAAACAAAAGCCATTAAAAGAATATTAGTATTAAAGTATTAAAACTATTTGTCACAATGAAAGAATCCATTTGAAGTTAAAGAAAACCAAGCAAATATGCTACTGGTGTCTCTTTACAAGGCCTGTTTGATTTCTCCTGTACTCTGGCTCTTGGCTGACCGAGCCATGTGATTCAGCTCATGGCCCTAGACCACATCCTCCCAGTAAACAGAGTGAACGCGGATGGATGGGGTGTGCTGGGAGGACCATTGTCACCGTCTCCCGACTGTCATTCTTCCGCGTGGCTTCCAGCAGCCTGTTCATGGATAATAACTGGATGAGCGCAGGTAAGTTTTATTACAATTTTACTCAGAGGTTTTGCAGACGGCAGGGATGCAATGTACTCTTTTTTTCTTGAAAGTGAAAAAGACAATGTGTGCCAAGCGTTCAAGAGAGAGAGGCCTTTACTTGCAGGAGAAAATTTTCTCAACTCCACCCTCTGGAAGAACTGAAGAAAAGCTTGGTCCTAACTAAATGCATTCGAATTAAGGACACATGGTGATTATTACGAATCCAGATAAGGAACAAAGTGGAACAGTTCCTGTGCCCTGGGAGGCGCAGAGCTCCTCACTCACCCAGGCTGGGATATTTCTGCTTTGTCTGGGATATTTTCATGTGCACACGCACATGCACACACCCAAACAACACACACACCCACACTCATGTCATACATATGCACACGCACACACACACAGGCATACACACACCACACAATACACACCTACACTCACATCATACATACGCACATGCACACACACACATATACACACAGGCATGTGCACACCACACAACACATACCCATACTCACATCATACATATGCACACGCACACACACACAGGCATGCACACACCCAAACACATTCACACTCATGCCATACATACGCACATGCACACACATATACACATAGGCATGCACACACCACACAATATACACCTACATCCACGTCATACATATGCACATGCACACACACATATACACACAGGCATGCACATACCACACAACACACCCACGTCATACATACGCACATGCACACACATACAGGCATGCACACACCACACAACACACACGTCATACATATGCACATGCACACACATACAGGCATGCACACACCACACAACACACACGTCATACATATGCACATGCACACACA
>NW_012104698.1:312718-315597 GCF_000951045.1 Mandrillus leucophaeus
CACAACACACACGTCATACATATGCACATGCACACACATACAGGCATGCACACACCACACAACACACACGTCATACATATGCACATGCACACACACATATAGGCATGCACACACCACACAATACTCACAGCCACACTCATGTCATACATACATGCACACACATACACATGTAGGCACACACCCAAACAACACACACACCCACACTCACGTCATACATACGTACACACAGGCATGCACAGACCACACAACACACCCACACTCACATACACACATGCACACACATGCATATACACACAGGCATGCACACACCAAACACACACACCCACACTCATGTCATACATATGCACATGCATACACATATACATACAGACATGCACACACCACACAACACTCACACCCACACTCACGTCATACATATGCACATGCACACACACACACATGGCATGCACACACCCAAACACATTCACACTCACGTCATACATACGCACATGCACACACGTACACATGCATACACACCCAATCACACGTCATACATATGCACATGCACACACACAGACGCATGCACACAGCAAAACACACACCCCATGTCATACATATGCACATGCAGGCACACACACATGCACACACCCAAACATGCACATCCCACACTCACATGTCGTACATACACACGTCCACACACATATACACGTGTGCACATGCCCACACTACACTCACACCTCACACTAATGTCATACATACAAGCACACATACACATGCACATGTCCATAATATGCACACCCCACACTCACTTCATACATATGCACACACATGCACACAGATATACACACAGGCATGCACACACAACACACCCATGCTCACATGTCATACATATGCACATGCACACACATATACACACAGGAATGCACATGCCCACACAACATGCACACCCCACACTGACGTCACACATATGCACACACATGCACGTCATACATGTGCACATGCAGGCACACACATGCACACACCTAAACATGCACATCTCACACTCACATGTCATACATACACACATGCCCACACACCTATACACGTGTGCACATGCTCACACTACACTCACACCCCACACTAATGTCATACATATGCACCTACAAGCACACATACACATGCACACGCCCACAATATGCACACCCCACACTTCATACATATGCACACACATGCACACATGTATACACACAGGCATGCACACACAACACACACCCACACTCACATGTCATATGCACATGCGCACACACATATACACACAGGAATGCACATGCCCACACAACACGCACACCCCACGCTGACGTCACACGCACACACATGCACAATGTCATACATATGCACATGCATGCACACACATATATATAGGCATGCACGCATCCACACAAGATGCACACAGCACACTCGTGTCACACACACACACACAGATATACACACAGGCATGCACATGCTAACATGCACATCCACACTCATGTCATACATACATGCACGCATACATACACAGGCATGCACACACCACACAACACACACACCCCGCTTATATAGGTCATACATATGCACACACACATACACACAGGCATGCACGCACCACAGAACACTCACATCCTACACACATGTACACACACACCGACACCCCACACTCTCACAATACACCCCACATCACACATGCACATCCATTATTCCTACATTCAGGATCACACACATCATACACACACACACACACACAGAACACTCACAGCTCACACTGCACATTCCACACCCCATATCACACACTCATACGCTGCACACATGCACACAGCCACGTGCATGCACACACGTACACACGGGCATGCATACGCCCACACACCCACACCCATCACACACACACATGCACACACTGTCCTGGGCCTTTGGTGCTGAGTTTTTACTTCACATCTTTCCTGGATGATCTTAACTATGATCTTAACTAAAGAAAATTATAAGCAGGATTTTTTTTGCTGACCTTCCAGATAAATTATATGGTCTATGTTGCGACACCTTGCTGGGATCAAAGGAGGCAAATCTGCATCTTATTCACTTGAAAATCAAGTAGATCAGAATCATAACAAACTAGCTACTTCTTATGTTTTTTTTTCCTTTGAAGAAATTCTAAATCCTTCTTTTGGAGAAACTGAGATGCCTCCAGATCCTTATAAAAAATGTAAGTTAAACAAAATGTAGAAGTGTATCAATAAGTACTGTCGCTTTAAAGTCACCATCCCCTAATACTCCAGGAGGGCAGGGAATTGTGCAAAATATCCTGGTAAGTTTCTATTGACTGCTGGACCATCCCACAATCCTGTTGAGGTGTTGGCAGCATCAACGCGGAGATGCCGGACCTCCGCACCCCTGTGCAGGCCAGCACAGCTTCACAATTCAAGGGGGGATTGTTAAAAGGGAAAGACGAATATGATGGCTCCGCAATTCCGAGTCCCGTCTGTGTGTGAACACATGCACGTTGGTGCAACGCAGTGCCCACTGCAGTTTGCTGCCACCCCACCCACCTGCCCTGCACAACCAGTGCCAGGGCACCGGGGCAGGACCTAGACGCAAACGTGGCGTCTGTGCTGACAGAAGAGGTTTGGGAACGGCATGAGAGCCCCAAGGCAGGGGATTGCTGAGGTACATCCTGGAGCGTCCGTGTGATGGGGTAGGGCACGCAGCCATTCCCGGGTCGGTGCAGAGCACACACACCCACACGGGGAGCTCCAGAATGTGGCTAGGCCCTCGACACCTACGTCAGAATCAACACGCATGTGCGGTAAGTGGCATTCAGGAGGCGTCTGCAGCTGAGTAACGATCACACCAAACTGTGAATATTGAACACGTGGAAGAGAACAGGGGGCCCG
>NW_012104698.1:315647-321004 GCF_000951045.1 Mandrillus leucophaeus
ACACACACACACACACAGAACACTCACAGCTCACACTGCACATTCCACACCCCATATCACACACTCATACGCTGCACACATGCACACAGCCACGTGCATGCACACACGTACACACGGGCATGCATACGCCCACACACCCACACCCATCACACACACACATGCACACACTGTCCTGGGCCTTTGGCTGAGGTTTTACTTCACATCTTTCCTGGATGATCTTAACTATGATCTTAACTAAAGAAAATTATAAGCAGGATTTTTTTTGCTGACCTTCCAGATAAATTATATGGTCTATGTTGCGACACCTTGCTGGGATCAAAGGAGGCAAATCTGCATCTTATTCACTTGAAAATCAAGTAGATCAGAATCATAACAAACTAGCTACTTCTTATGTTTTTTTTTCCTTTGAAGAAATTCTAAATCCTTCTTTTGGAGAAACTGAGATGCCTCCAGATCCTTATAAAAAATGTAAGTTAAACAAAATGTAGAAGTGTATCAATAAGTACTGTCGCTTTAAAGTCACCATCCCCTAATACTCCAGGAGGGCAGGGAATTGTGCAAAATATCCTGGTAAGTTTCTATTGACTGCTGGACCATCCCACAATCCTGTTGAGGTGTTGGCAGCATCAACGCGGAGATGCCGGACCTCCGCACCCCTGTGCAGGCCAGCACAGCTTCACAATTCAAGGGGGGATTGTTAAAAGGGAAAGACGAATATGATGGCTCCGCAATTCCGAGTCCCGTCTGTGTGTGAACACATGCACGTTGGTGCAACGCAGTGCCCACTGCAGTTTGCTGCCACCCCACCCACCTGCCCTGCACAACCAGTGCCAGGGCACCGGGGCAGGACCTAGACGCAAACGCGGCGTCTGTGCTGACAGAAGAGGTTTGGGAACGGCATGAGAGCCCCAAGGCAGGGGATTGCTGAGGTACATCCTGGAGCGTCCGTGTGATGGGGTAGGGCACGCAGCCATTCCCGGGTCGGTGCAGAGCACACACACCCACACGGGGAGCTCCAGAATGTGGCTAGGCCCTCGACACCTACGTCAGAATCAACACGCATGTGCGGTAAGTGGCATTCAGGAGGCGTCTGCAGCTGAGTAACGATCACACCAAACTGTGAATATTGAACACGTGGAAGAGAACAGGGGGCCCGTCCAAGGCAACCCTTCTCATGCTGCCTGGAACACGCACACACCAATTGCACCTTTAACTTGAAAGGTGCTCACACACTGGTCCAGCGGGGATGTGTGACGAACGCAGCCAGCTCCCCTCCCAGGCTGCACTGACCACTGGTATTGCTGCTCCTGGGGGCCCGGCCTTTATGGGGGTCTGGTGGGATCCCTCCTGCAAGGGCACAGGCCAGGCTCTCCTCCCCCTTGCTCCTGCAGGGCCAGCAGCTGCCTTGGTCCCCCTGAGTCTATTTTGGGTTCAGAAAGTGCCTGGGCTGGGGACAAGGCCAGTTACACATTGACTCAGTTCCGTGGCTTATAGTGCAAGCATGGAGACCTTGTCCCACGCCTGTGGGCTCATGGCCAAGGACACTTTGCACCATTTGACCTCAGAAACAGGAGAAACGGAAGCACAGGGGAGGCCGAGGAGGGAGCCGAGCGGCCGTGTGACACTGCACGGGATTGCTGCCCTTCCCACACGCAAGTTCTGTCTCACGTAGTTGCTGTGCGTCTGGAAGAATCTTGCGTGAGGATTACTGATTCCACGGGACAGTGTGCGACCCCCTGCCGCACCCTGACTCCATCGGGGGACCCCCAGCATCCTACTCAACACCACGAGGGAGCCCCACTGCCAAACGGCCAGGCTGCACGAGCCTGGATTTCAGGCGCCAGGAAAGGACGCGCGGGACCCGCTGCCTCTGGGGACAGCCCCTCAGGGTCTGGACGGAGGATGTTGGGCCTGAGGGCTGGGCAGGGACGATGCTCTGGGAGATGCCTCCAGGACAACAGGGAGACCCCTGCAGCCCTCCGCACGGGCCTCTCGAATCCCAGGACAGGGAGTGGCAGAGCACACTGGTGGGGGCTGGACGAGCAGAGGAACGAGGGAAGGATGGAGTGGGTAGGTGTGAGAGGAGGGGAGATGGAGTGGGGGACCACAGACTGTGTGGGGTGGGCTGCACCGCAGGAAACGGAGCAACCAGGCCGTGAGCAGGATGTGCACAGAAGAGGAAGGAGAGGATCCAGCAACTGAGACGGAGGAGTGACTGCTGGGCAGCAGGGAGCAGAATCAGGCAGGGGAGTGCGCACGCTGGGCCAGGTTGGACTGTGGAGCTGTGTCTGCAACCGGAACCTCGGAGGGCAGGACTTTGATCCCCTTCTGGATTTCCAAATAGGAGTTTGAACAGAAACACGTGGACTCAGGGACCAGTGCTTGTGGCATGCCCTGAGGGCGACACAACTGGCCCTACAGGGCTGTGGCCCCCCAGCCCCGTCTCTCTCCTGTGTTCTCTCCCACATCCTCAGCGGCTGCCTGCTGCCAGCTCCCTCGCTGTGGCCTCGTCCAGCTCCTGCTGGTGTGGTCTGACCCCTAAATGTGTGCCAGCAAGGCCTGCGTTGGAGGGAGGGGAGGGCCTGGATGGGCCTGGATGGGCCTGGATGGGCCTGATGGGCCTGATGGGCCTGATGGGCTGGTGCCAGCACCCGGGACCAAGGAGGGAGCTTGCAGAAGGGACGGCCCTCGGCCAGGTGGGACCTGAACGACATCTTTTGGCATTCAATGGGCCCGAGGTGTCTGCGTGTCCATGAGGAGAAGCAGAGGACTGCCCAGGTGAGGACATCAGACCCTGGAGTGGGTGAGGAGCCCCTGCAGCCAGGCTGTGTGAACCCTGGCTCAGCAGGGCCGGCCTGACCCCTTGCAGGTGGGAGACCCATGAGCTGGTACTCAGTGAGGACGGCCGCATGCACAGGGACGAAGACCCCCAAGGAGACCATCGAAGGATGGTGGGCAGTGCCACCCACATGGACACCCAGAGTGTGTTTCCCAAGACCAGTGGGTCTCACACTGTCCACACGCTCCCACCTGGCGATCAACACCAGGGCCCGCCTGTGCCCCGCCGGGGTGGGGTCAGCCACACCCCTGGGTCAGCCGCGCCCCTGGACCGCTGCTCCAACCAGTGTCCATCGTCTGCCCCTTACACGGGACAGGGCACTGTAGTCCGGCCCAGGAACCTGGGGACACCTCACGCCCCACATCCCGCACTGTTTCTCTTGCACCAGAAAAGCTCAGGAATGAAAGGCACGGAAAACAAACAACGAACGCGCAGTGGACGAGGCCCTGCTGCTGCCCGACGGAAGGCAGTTCCTCCCTGGAAGAGAAAGGCGCAGACAGGCTCCCTCTCCCCTTCCCTTCTCCCACCTCACCCAATTCTGGGCACTGTCTCAGCCTGAAACTTGCCTGAGCGAGACAAGAGACACCGCGGGCCGAACGTGCCTGTGAGGTCCCTTTCCCGCTGACACTTCGTGTTTTCACGTTTCAGCCAAACATAAAAGCGAGACGTCTCCCGCCCAGCTCTCCCGTTTCTGCTCAACCCTCGTGTCCCTCTAAGTCTCGTCTGCAGAAGGCCGAACCCCATGTACCTGCACATCCTTCCCTTGGTGCCCAAATGTGCGGCTCTGTCCAGCTCAACCCTCTGCTGGGCCCCGCGGCTGAGCCGGCCTGTTCTTCAGTTCCAGCTCCATCCCCCAGCCCTCTCGGTCCTGCACTGCCCAGATGGTCCCCCGGCTGTCTGGTTCTGCACTGCCTGGCCATGCCATCCCCTCAGCCCTCTGGTCCTGCACTGCCTGGCCGGTCCCCCAGCACCTGCCTGGGTTCTCCCACTTCCCTGTAGACTCCAGGCTGTGCCCAGAGAGAGCTGAGCTCAGTGGCCCAGGCCCTTCACCATTGGCCCTCAGTTTCCTCTTCCTCCAGTAGTTTCCATGACAGCCCCAAACGAACTCCCCAGCTAAGCTGCCCCTCTGTCCCTGGAGCCCTGGAACACACCACGCTGTGCCTCTGAGCGCCATCCCTGGGGTCTTGTGCCTTCCACCATCCTCCCTCTGGGGCCTTGAGCCTTTGCAGACTGAGCAGGGTTCTGCATCTGACCCTGGCTGGCCGGAGGCCTTGAGGCAAGTCACCCAACCTCCCAGAACTGCTTCCTCAGCTCGCAACAAAGTGGTCAGAACGGACGGCCCCTAGGGCCCCTCCATTTGGTGAAACGCGTTCTGCGGGTCTGTTCTGCGGGTCTCCTGAGCCCCGGCCCGTGAGTGAAGCTGCCGTCTCTACATCTGGGAGTGTCCTTGTCTGCTCCCCACCACCCTGCAGCCACAGACCCCTTACCTGTCTCTCGGCAGTGCAGGAAGATGCGGCGGGAGGATGGGGCTTCCCTGTTTTACTCTCGGAACCCGTGCGGGGCAGGCAGCAGGTGCCAAACCGGCGTCAGCATGGACCCAGCATGCAGTGGACGCTGCCCTACCACCAGCTGGAGCCACACTTTCACGGTTTACCCTGGCATCTGCCAGAGAAGGAATGGACCAGTGGGACTCCAGAGAGGACAGACGGTGGGGGATGTGCCCTGGGGAGGGGAAGGCTGCGCCCCCCACGCCACAGAAAGGAACCTGCAAAGCCCGGAGTCCTGGGGCCGAAGGATCTGGCGTGACCCACCAAGGGGGACTGGCAGTGGCCAGCCTGCCCAGGGCTCTGGGGACAGCTCTGGGCCGAGGCAGCCACCCAAGGTCTTTCTGTCTAAAGCATCTTACTGACAGCTGTGTGAGACCCGATCAGGAGGGGAAAATGGAGCGAGGAGACCAGCACAGGAGGGGTGACAGGGCTGGGCCCGGGGAGATGAGAAGAGGGTGAGGGTGCAGTCAGGAGCCACCGTAGTGCCACCTTGGAGTCGTGTGGCCCACCAGGACCTGCTGTGGCGGCGGGAGTGGCTTCCAGCTTCACCACCTGGCGTAGCCATGGTGGCTATGTCACGCAGCTGGTACAACTGAAGAGCTGACTTGTAAACTTTATCCAATTTTAGCGACTCTAAGGAACCACATGTGGCTACTGTACAAACCAAGGCGGCTCTGGAGGGCGGCTGGCCTTCAAAGTCCGGGGAGCCATAAAACATGATTCCGCAAAGACGTTCTGCTGTCACCACGCACAGCAGATCAGGACCCAGGTGCTCCCACGTCACCACGCACAGCAGATCAGGACCCAGGTGCTTCCACGTCACCACGCACAGCAGATCAGGACCCAGGTGCTCCCGCGTCACCACACACAGCAGATCAGGACCCAGGTGCTCCCACGTCACCACACACAGATCAGGACCCAGGTGCTCCCGCTTCACCACACACAGCAGATCAGGACCCAGGTGCTCCCGC
>NW_012104698.1:322064-326147 GCF_000951045.1 Mandrillus leucophaeus
GATAAACTGGACTTCATCAAAATTGAACACTTGTGTAACAAAGACACTATCAAAAGAGTAAAAAACCCTGACGTAATGGGAGAAAATGCTTGCAAATTACGTATATGATAAGGGAGTAGTATTCAGAATGTATAAAGAACTCTTAGAATTCAACAAGAAAAAAACTAAACAGCCCACTTCAGAAATGGGCAAGGGACTTGAAATGTCTGTTTTGCTCAAGTTGATACACGAATGGCCAATAAGCCATTAAAGGATGTTCAGCGTCACTAGTTGTTAGGGAAATGCACATTAAAACCACAGTGAGATCCACTCACATCCACTGGGATGGCTGTAATCAAACAGCCAAGAGGTAAAGAGAATTACGGTCGATGCGGCCGTTCCGCCCCAGGGACAGCTCCAGGGATGCGAGTGGACATCTACAGATCCACATTCACAGCAGGAATTCTCACAACAGCCCAAAGCTGGAAACAATGGCAATGTCCATTAATACCCAAATGAATCCTCAAAGTGTGGTCCATCCGTGCCATGGAATATTAGTCAGTCATAAAAAGGAAGTTAGTGCTGACACACACCACAACACAGGCCAACCTTGAAGGCATTATGCAAAGTGACATACACCAGTCACAGAAGCACAGATGTCGCATCACTCCACTTAGATGAGGTGCGCAGTATAGTCAGATTCATGGAAACAAAGAACAGAAATGATCCCTCCCCACAGGCGAGGAGATGTGTATCCACACACACAACAGTACCCGGGTCCAGTCGCTGAGTCTGAGAGCTGGGGCTGGATCTACACCTGTGTGGACACCCCACCATCCACTCACATTCATGCCGTGAGGTTACTTAGGAACGTACTCCTAACTAGCTGAAGTTTAAAGCTCACTCCAGCATGGGCTTGCAAGCTGTGGGGATTCATGTTGGAACACAAAATTCCCAGTCTGCGACTCCTGCCAGACAAAAGAAATGAGTCCCCCCAGATACACTCTGCATCTTGTCAACGATCACAGCCGCGGGGGGTCCATATGGCATCTGCTTGGCACAGCCTCCATGGCACCTGGGGCCCCACAGGCACCCCCTTCTGGCCCAGGCGCAGACCCTGGTGGGAATGCTGTGGCAGCGCGGCCACACTTCTCGGCCACTGCATTTCTGTGCTGGCCCCTGGGGAGTGAAGCCTGACTCCGCCTGGCATAGGCTCAGCCGACCTGATCTCTGGGGAGCCCCCCCCCGTGCTGGTTGCTCCTTGTCCCTTTAAAAAATTTTGGGGGATGTAATCCCAGCACTTTGGGAGGCCGAGACGCGCGGATCACAAGGTCAGGAGATCGACACCATCCTGGCTAACACGGTGAAACCCCGTCGCTACTAAAAAATAAAAAAAAACTAGCCGGGCGAGGTGGCGGGCGCCTGCAGTCCCAGCTACTCGGGAGGCTGAGGCAGGAGAATGGCGTAAACCCAGGAGGCGGAGCTTGCAGTGAGCCGAGATCTGACCACTGCACTCCAGCCTGGGTGACAGAGTGAGACTCCGTCTCAAAAAAAAAAATTGTGGGGGAGTAGAAAAATACCCTCAGTAAGTGAGGTCACTGACAAAAATGTAAATGTAAAAAGCACAACCTTGGACAATATCTTGCTTGAAAAAAACATTTTTTGCTACATGTGAGCAAAGCCCTTCGATGAGAGAGGAATAGGCTACCTAAAAACAGATTCCGGTGCACTTATCTAGTATCGATGAGTTAGAAACGTATCTGCTGCAACAGAAATGCCATGTGCAAGCGCTTCACAGATTGGTGCCTACTTTCCCTCCACACAACCCTTTGCAGAACATGAGCCTGTTGACTTTCATTCCAAACTGCATCATTGTCTACTTGCTGCTAAACTAGACAGTGGAGAAAGAACTTCAACTATTCCAAGTTGGCTTTTAAAGGCCCTTAAACTAGGCCCAAAGGCCTTAATCCCTGACAGGCCGTGTGGACAAGTGCCGCTCTGCTGTCTGCGGCCACAGCTGGTGGAGCTGAAAGCACGCAGAGGCCCTGCACGCAGGACTGGAGGACCCTAACGTCAGCGCTGGCACTGCCCAGGAAGCTTGGGAAGGGCGTTCTCCGGTCTTCTGCAACGCATTCCTTTACAGAAAGGAAAATGGGAAGAAAGGTTTCACGTCCAGGGCTCTGGGCCTTTGATCATTTGAGAAACGCTGGGTCTGCAACAGGGGCCTCCGGCTTCTCAGGCCAGACAAAGACGCCCGGCCACACGGGCAGGGCCTAGCCTGCACCAGAACAAAACCCTGGCGCCTCTCAGTGTGGAGGCCTGGGAAAGGCCCACCTCAGCCGGCAGAGGGGCCGCCTGCCCTTTGATCTCTCCTGAGACCATGGCCTGGGCCCCGGGTCAGGGAATTTCACACCGCACACACCCCAGGGAAAGAGGAGCAGGTCAAGAACAGGAGGGGGGTCACCAATCTCAGCAAAGGCCCCAAGCCGGCCCTCTCTGGCCAGTTCCACATGGCTGCATGTGTATTGTCCAAAGCTGAGCCCATCTCAAAGTGGAACTGACATTACATGCCACAATGGAGCCAGTGAACGGTGGCTCAGGTGCCTGGACAATATGCCAGCCCTGCCCCCCGCATCGGGGTCTCGAGGCCAGGACACGCTTCTCCATGTTTCCTTCTCTGTGGAGTGAACCTGAGCCACTCAGAACCCAGGCTCCATCCCATCCTCGTGGAGATGCGCACTGGGGCCACCTGCATCCAGCCGCCTGCCCGTGCTTCTGGTACCTGGATGGGCAGGTTCCATTGGAAACACAGGTGCCCCCAGCAGCTCATCACGTCACATGTTCACAAACACAGGCTTGGTCAGAAACACATCAAATGATCTGTAACGTTCTGAAGATATTTTGGTTTAAGAGAAGGAAAATCTTTATGTGTGAGAGAAAGAAGGGAGGGCCCGTGATAAGGGGAGAAGTACAAATTCCACGGATAGCTCTGAACTCCAATAGCTGTAAATTTGGAAAGAAAAAGAAATATTTGATAAGATACAGCAGCATTAATGGACAAGGAAAAATGGACTTTTAAATGACAAAAAGGATTGTGTCATGTCCAAAACAAACAAACAAAAAAGGATTAAAAGTATTACCAGAGTGTTTGCATTTTGTTTTTGTTTGCCCATTCCCACCACTAAACGAATCTTGGGTGTTTAAAATGATATTTGGTGGCACAAAAACTGATTTCATTTCTCCCCAGCAGCCAGTAAAGGATGCTGGTGGTGTCAGGTGGGTGTGGGGTGTGGGGCTGGGCTGCAGCCCTCCCCTCCACTGCAGGACGCTGGAGAACTCGCCCAGGCTCTCCAGTCCTTCTGCATAAAGTCATGGCTGATGTTTTATCTTCACGCATTTATGTCTTTTTTTTTGTTAACCAGAAGAAACTGAAGTAAGGAAAATGCTTATTTTAAAGTTGCTGGCATTCGTGGAAGTGCACAGAAACTGGTTTCTATGATCGATGCCTGCTCCTGTCACTGGGCCAGTGAAGAAGAATGGGATGTTCTGGAAGGTGGAGGTCTCCATATGAACACATATATGTGCGTGTGTGTTGAGACGAAGGGAATTGTTGATTCACGCTGGGAAAGAGACTGTGGGATGCTGCCATCTCAGCGCCTCCCACCTTCCATGGGACGCTAATGGGTATCGCAAGGCTGACGCAGACTCTTCTCAAGTAAGTGTCAGAGGCGCTGAGTCAGGGGAAGCTGGACACATCTCTCTGCCCCGGACTCCTCAGGGCCTCTCCGTGTGCACCTGCCCTGTGATGCTCAAGGAGCAGACTCAGTGCGTGCCTCCTCCCAAGCTCACCTGTCTGGGGAGCCCTCCATCTGGCCCCGATTCAAAGAGACCACCTTAGAGGTTGGGTGTTCTGGAGACCACCTTTTGAGAAATGCCAGAGCTCAATCCCCACGCTTTTGTAGGAGAAAACTGGATCCCAGAGAGGTTAAAAGCTCTGTCCAGAGTGATAAACCTCATTGCTGGCAGAGCCGGACCCGTGTGCAGATCCGCTCTCCCACGCTGCTGCTGGACCCGTCCTCGCACCCCGTGCCTCACGTCTGAGAC
>NW_012104698.1:326327-335264 GCF_000951045.1 Mandrillus leucophaeus
CCCCACGCCGTCTCCGAGAGGAAAGCCTCCCATAGCACACACAGAGGTTCCCTAGATAAGAAGGACATTCACAAAAAGGGCTGAAAGGCTCATTTGAGATGGGGTGATTGACATTTGATGGCAATTACTAACGGATATTTTTAGTGTGACTCTACTGCAAATACCGTTTTAACAACAGTGAAGTTACATCGAATACTGAGCAACGTTCTGCACCGCAAGGACACTGAAGGGCCCGAGGGTGGCTTCTCCGCGGCTGTGAGGTTAACGCTGCGGCGTGTGCGGCAAGCACCTGTCAAGGACCCACCGTGTGCTCGGCACACAGAGGCAGGTAACGAAGGACCAGTCTCAGAAGCAAATGTGCTCGCTGCAAACCACCTTCCTATGGCCCAGCAGAGGGACAACAATCAGCGAATTTTTTCCGGGGCCTCCCGTGAACACTGCACCCTACGTTGCCACAGCAACGCCATCCCAGCTCTGAGCCACAACAAAGCCGCAGTGTCTGCGTCTCACCTTTGGCCATCTTGTTGAGAACCATGTCGATCAGGACGTAGGTGCCGCTCCGGCCTGCACCGTCACTGCCAACAGAAGGAGAGAAATGACAGTTGCCGTCCACACGGAAGCCCGACCCACCGCACAGCTAGTGACAGTCCATTTCCTTCACGCTTAAGTGGGGCCGGCGAGAGGAAAGAAGGATGGCGGATGAGAGCGGGGGAGGAAGGACGCGGGCTGGGAGAATCCAAGTGAGGGCGAAGGGAGGCCGCTGGGGGCTTCGAGCCTCTGAGCAGCTGGTGGGACGAGCTGCTGTGCTCAGGTCTGTTTCCCTCTTGCTTGTTCCCACCTCTTTGGCCAAAGACGTGGAACATTTTGCCGGAACAAAATGAACTAAGTGTTGGACTGTGTCAGAGTTGATGGCATTTGTATGGAAGATATCTGCAAGGTGCTTTCTCTAGGGTTGCCGGGCAACCTCCCGACGAGAGGGGAGGGTGCTGGGCGGCTGGACTCCACTGGCTCATGCAGGCAGGGACACTTTGGGCACATCCCCCTAGGCTGCCTGCCGCCCTTTCCAAACGCAGGTCCTCCCTCTCAGAAGGAGAAATTGACATAACAGTCGTTACTCAATCATATTCTTTAAAAAGCACTCTCATTTCATCTCTTTCTCATCCCACCAGCTATAATTGGAATATTTACCATCTGGGCTAGAGTTGTAAAAATGTTTTGAATAATACCTCAACAGTAGCAAAGGGAAAAAAAAATCCGTTTTTCTTCTGGAAGAAGAGTAGCCTCAGCACCATCCTTTCCTCAGGGGGAATGTGTGAAGCCATTTCCTCCCCCCGTGCAGACACTGTCACTGGGTTGCACGAGTTTGAGAGGCCTACTTAAAAGTACATGGGGCTTGGGCTCACACCCACGACTGGCTTTTAAATGGAGGACCTTTTACGTTTACAGTCCTAGCAAAGTCAATTGTGACTTTCTGGAAAAAGAATAAATGTTTCCCTCTCAAGACTTCAAGAAAGACGTGACTACCCAGCAGATGCACGCTTTCCGTTCTGCTTTCTATGCTGTCTATAATCCCAAGAAACGGTGGAACCCTAGAGGTGAGTTTTTGAGCGTAAAGAATCAGTACATTTTGGCTTTAACCTGTTTCCTCAAACAAATGGTTGAAAAATGCTGTAGTTGGGACGGTAAATGTTTCAAAAACATCTCGTTCACATCCTCACACCCTCACTGCATCACCAAGGAGGAGAAGTGGTCGGCCTGGGCCGCATGTAACCCTCACGGCTCATTTCAAAGGGCCGCGGCGAGCATTGTGGTTGCTGAGTGCGTTTCTCACTTGTCTTCTGTGCACAGCATATATTCACATGAATATTTTAAGATCTACTACAAAAATCTTCCAGCTAAGTGTAGCTTGTCTTGATACATTTGTGGGTAAAAGATGTTCTACTCTACTCTTTGAGGACAACAGACCATAATCTATTTTCATCCTCCTCTCTCATAGACAGGAATGTGCACACAAAACACACATGCCTCTTGATTGGATTTGACAGATTTGGTGTTTGTTCTTTGGAGACAGATTTCCTTTTTATTCCAGGCAGGAGGAACATTCTATAAGACACTTCTAGAAAAATGGAATATGAGTTCTTCACCAAAAGTAGTTGGGTATCAAGTCCAGCAGAGACAGTACTATTAGGTTGAGTTTTCGTTGCATAAAAATCTATTCTTAATGGTGTGGTTTTAACATACTTAAGGATATGAGTCACTGAATTTTTACCAAGAGGCCTGAACCCACATGATAAACTGGAGGTGGCTGTACCTCCTGTAATGACAGATTTCGTCCCTGTTCGTAACCGGTCCCCAGCATTTCTCACCATCTGCAGAGGGTTCTGAGCCTCTGCTGAACATCCTGGTGGCTGAGACAATGCAACAGGCTGAAAACATTGTCTCGATGTTTCTGTGTCACGGCACCATAGGGTTTAAGAACAGTTAAGGTGGCAGGATATGCTCATGGGTGAGTAGAAGGCAAGATACTGCACCGTGAGCTGCTAGAAAATGTGCTATGTGAGGCCAGGCGCGGTGGCTCATGCCTGTAATCCCAGCACTTTGGGAGGCCGAGGTGGGCGGATCATTCGAGGTCAGGAGTTCAAGACCAGCCTGATCAAATGGTGAAACCTCCTCTCTACTAAAAATACAAAAAGATTAGCCAGGCGTGGTGGCGGGTGCCTGTAATCCCAGCTACTCGGGAGGCTGAGGCAGGAGAATCGCTTGATCCCAGGAGGTGGAAGTTGCAGTGAGCCCGAGATCATGCCATTGCACTGCAGCCTGGGCGATAGAGTTTAAAAAAAAAAAAAAAAGGAAGCCATGTGCATTTTAGCAAAAAAAAAGCAAGCCATTATATACACATAATACAAGCAACGCCCAGTTGTATTTACCCAAATGGCACAGAAAAGTAAGTTTATATGTTTGGTTTCCTTTAGAAGTGCCAGTTAGTTATAGTTATTAAGCAATTAGAAAGTTAAGCTTCTTGCATAGATTGTTTTTTGAGGTAGCCAAAACTTCTTAATTCATTAAAAGTTGTACTTGCCTGCAATGAACAATGATTGGACAAGAACGGCCCCTGTAGCACTTGTTTACTTTTCTGAAATAAAAAGAGAGATAAAAATTTTAGTTGTGTACTAAGACTTTGCGTTAATCCAAAACAACTATTAAAACAAAGCCCAAGGTCTGTGTGTTTGAAATCATTTTGCAATCGCTTGTTTTGACAGAGAAAATGAAAATTATACACATAATATCAAACATTTATTCTTCTTCTCAACATGACGTTATTAATCGGAGCTTTAAAACCAATGTTACCCCTTTACACTGCTTTCTCCTTTCAAGGAGGGGTGCCAGGCTTTGAACCAGTGGACTCCTGGCCTGTCCCGCCCGCCCCACCCCTGCAGGCTCTCCTCTTTCTGTTTCTGCTTATGTTGTCTTGACCTTTCGTTACACTACATCTTGATTCTTCACTAAAATTTTTGAATTTTGCAATTTATGCTCAACATTTCTTACGGTCCAGACATCGTATTGGAAACTGTTATTTCTGTACTATCTAAAAACAGCATCTTCAAGGGCATCTGTGGCCTGCCAGCTTTTGGTAGGGATATCTAAATTACGGAGAAACCTCCATGAAGTCCAAGACAAGTCCTTTCCATGTTTACAGCTTCGAGTATACAAACAACTTCATTGTGCAGAGTTCAGATCAGAAGTCGTGAAAATTAGAAATGAGCATACATTTACGATTTCATAACCAACCCCTAAATCAAAACAGAGGGCTGATTTAAGATTCACTCTGTAAACTCCAGGTTTTTTTTTTACATTAAGTGAAACAACTAAACCTGTTTATGTAGTCCATTAAAGTTGTCAGTGAACTATTTCTGAATAAGTAAAATTAAAGACAGAATCTCAGGTTATTGGAATAAAGCATGTGTGAAAGGGATGTGTTCTAAAATGTGCTGCGTGAACTCCTACAAGAAACAAATGTAAAAAAATGGAAGTATGGACCGTAAATGGGAAAATGTCACGTTTCTTTGCAAAGGCTTGCCTATTCAGCACCAAATAGTCAGTGGAAAGTAAACATTCCATCAACTGGTTGCTTTTCTACAAACCTTTGAAGCCAGAAGGGGCAGGGTGGCCGTGGAGGGAGAGGGGAGGTGAGTGTCCAGTGAGCAATGAGTGGAGGGATGCTTGAATACGCCGGAACCCAAACCACAGAGCTTTCTCCTCCTCTCTTCCTATTCCCCCAGGAGTTATCAGAACAAGGCCCTTCTGACGGGAGTGTGAATGCCCAGTGTGGAGGGCACAACAGGAGTTAAAGGAGCAGCTGCGGGGCCTGGACTCGGGATGCCCACCTGCAGATGGGCCGCGGTCACAGCCTAGCCAGGAGGCACTTGATCTGTGCTGCCCTCTGGTCTGTGAAACACGAGGCTGATGCCTGAAAATGGGGCGGGCTCAGACACAGCACAACCAGCAACGGCCTCCAGGGCCGCATCGCCGTTTCTGTTAGAGGTGTCTGTTGCTTCTGGGGCACATGGTGGTGTGAAGGCTTTGGGGAGAGGCGGGGAACACAACAGTGAACTCCTTAAAGGTAATAGCACTTGTATGCCAGAAGGCCTTGAACATTCTTGGTCCCTGGAGAATAAACAGGTTGGAAAACAGACCCACCATGTCTACTTCTAAAATGTCCCATTCCTGACTCAGGCTGTAAAGCATCGAGGGCTCCTGATGATGGAATGGATACCAGGCCCCAGGGGTGCACCCCAGCATGGGGATGGGAAGCCCTCCAGCTCGGTAAAGACCATGTGTGTGCGCATGAGACTGCACGCATGTGCATGACATGAGCACGCATGTGCACACGTGTGCACATGTAGAATCAAGCAGGCTCAACTGTCAGACCAAATGGTGAGTGGCTTTGCTTTGAAAGGCCTTTTGCCTTTGGCAGAGGAGTTTACTGGCCATGGCTCAGCCTCTGAATCTTGCAAATGAGAACGACCTCAGTTCTGTTCCTCCAGCTTCCTGCTGTGTTTCATGCCTTGTGGTCCACTCTACGTAGAGACTAAACTCAGCTTCTGGAAGTCCACACCTGTCAGTCACCAGGGGTTGCTCATTTTTTCCTCATGAGACCAAGTACACAAAAAAAGGAACAGTAAAACAAACCAACCCCCAACCCCCAAACCAGGTGCGCTTGAAGAACGTGTGCTGGTTTGAGGAAAGGCCAGTGTAAGAAGTCAGTAGACAGCGGTGGCTTATGGCCAGCTCCTGCTTTGGCAAAATGCAGTAATAACCCCCCTGGCTGGGAAATGCTCCTAGTGAGTGAATTTGTGGCTATGATGGCCTCGACTTGCTTCCCCACTCCTGAAACTCCTGTGTCTATCTCACGGTGTACGTAAGATACCATTTTCTCTGACATATTGTGCCTGGTGGCCTTGGGAAGGTTTCGCTGTAATTTTCATATCCGTACCAGCCCCCACCTTGTGCTTAACTTTTTTACAAAAACCCGCAGGCAGTCAAGGACATGTGCAGTGTAGATACAGGGTGTGGCACAGCTGAGGACTTTATTTACAAAGATCTGCAGTTGTATTGTTACACGCAAAGCATCACAAATAGAGAGGCAAAACCACGACATATTGAACACAAGAGTTCATCCAGTTGACCCAAGCTGTAGACCATGGATTATTCAGGAAGGTGACACAGCTGCCTCATTTGACTCCATCAGAACAAAGTATCAGTGAGCAAAAGGTCTCCCACAGTAAGAAAAGTTGATATTATAGAAACTTCCGCAACAGGAATTCACTGAGAAAGAACGATTAGTGATACAAACCAACCCCCGGGTCACCGGGCGAGAGTGCACCGTCATGCAAAGCACCAGCAAGCAAGGTCAGAGGTCGTTAGAGTCTCAGAAAGGGGCTTCCCACATCGCCCCCTGCAGGACAGTCACAGTTTCCAATGATCACTTTTGTGACTATGCAACTGGGCTCATATTACTAGCTGCAACATCACAAAAATGACACTGGCCACCGCTAATTAGCTGGCAAGGTAAGGGTTTGTCCGTTTTACCGTGAGCAGCGTTAGTGAGCGCCATTGCACACAGCAAGAAGGGAGAGAGTAATACGAGAGAGAGAGAGAGAGAGAGAGAGAGAGAGAGAGAGAGACAGAGAGAGACAGAGAGAAGTTTTTAAAGCAAAGCCCTCACATGTGATGCTAATTATCTCTTAGCAGTTTCTCTTTAAAGTGTAAATGTGCTCCCTCTGGGCTCCAGAAATATTTAATTACACATCTCGGTGCCTGGCGAAGGCGCCAGGCCAGAGTGAGAACGCCTTGTCTATTGTTCAAAGATAAGAAACCCTGCAGCATGAAGATGGCCGGTGTCTTCAGAAGTGGTCTCACCTCTCCGGTTGCAGAAATCGGGGTGGCTATTTTATAGAGAAAATCCACCACCGGCAATGCGTGTCTAAGTGTGAAGCTTTCACTCAAACCCGCCGTCCAGGTAACACATGAAAGGCGGCCTTGGCTGAAATGCTGGGCAGTGCCAGGTAAGGCAGGCAAGAAAAGCTTTCTACTCTGACGTGGCTTTCAAAACCGTGTCTGGGGGTTCATTAGCTTTTGAATTTAACAAAAACCTTAGGCTGTATCTCCTCAGACTGTGGAACAAGGGAAATTTGGGAATTCAATTTTTCTTGGTGATGAATCGTAAACACAGAGGGTTGGTGATGTATATGTTCCAGTCCATATATGGATATGGACGTCGCAACGTGCCCATATGCATATATGTGCAAACACACTGGATGAACACAAAGACGGGGTGTTAAGATGAATTGCTGTCTTTGTAGCTACATCCATTTTGCCAGGAATGACCGCTTTTTGAAGACTCTATTTCAGGAAATTATGTAAGATTTCTACATAGTATGTCTTTAGAAATAAATCTGTGTTGAGAAAATGCACATAATGGCCAGGAAATTAGGGTGGGCAAGGAAGGAATTGTGTGCAGTAGTTGTTTTAGGATGTACTCAGGACTCTGGATCCACACTCTGCGTCCCCAGGGAAGGTGACGGCAGGCAGGGGCCACTGAGTGTGTGCTGTGGCTGCGACGCCAGATTCGTGTGTCTCCTTGGAGAGGCTCTTGATTGATTGCTATTGATTCAAATTACAAAAAACTGTATTTTGCTTTTCAATGTAGACTAAAAGGCAAAAGAAATTGTATCATAATAAGCGTCAGAACCTGTAATACAGAAATTCAAGAATTCCACAGAGAATTCCAAAATCCCTTCTTTACGACAGTCCTTGTCTTGTTAACCTCCCTCCAGTGACATAACTGTAGACCCAAGGATGAGTGACTGTTAACAATCAAGTCACTTTATGATAGAGGGGCACAGCACTGGATTAAAATGCATTTTGTTCTTATTCTCCTTGTTTGGATATTTATCTCTTTTCCTCAACAGGCAGACTTCTGATCAGTTAAATGTAAGATATATTCTAAACAATTTAGAGTTTGGTCATTGATGCTGTTGACAATTTCATTTTCCTTGTGGTGGCTTATTCACTAAGCACCGCCACCTAGCCAGTGTGGACCGACTGTTGATCACAATCAAAGCTGTGGTCTTAAATGCTGCTTTTTTTTTTCATTGTCAATTTCTTCCTGTAAGACAGAGTCTAGCATTCATTTCAACAGTTCAATAAATACACTCTAAAACCAGACAACTTACTGGGTGACTGGCGGACTGGAGCAATGAACAAAAAAGGTCAGTTTCAAAATAGCCCTAAAAATATAGACAGCCACAGGCTCAGTGTCTCTGGGCTTTCCTGCAAGACCACCCAGGGTGGTATCTGGGCCTGCACTTGTTACCTCTTTCCACCGCGGAGCCAGATGAGAATCCAACCAAAAATCCGAGCTTTATTCGTCAGTATCCTGTGGCTCATACACGTTAGGCTCTTTGTCAGTGGAAGAATCTTATCAAAAATAATGGCCCTATTTCCACAATTCTAAGATGCCTATTCTCCCTCACATTTTAATACGTCTGAAACTAGAAAATCGCTCACAATTAACACGTGCCGTTAATGGAGCCTTCCCACCTCTCGCTTCCCTTCCCTTCCCCCTGCGGTGCTGACACAGACGCTGCCCTTGGCGCGAGGGGCATCTTAGAAGCACAGAAACCTGGCATCACTCCCCCTCCGCCACGCACTCAGCGCACACTGCCCGGCCGGCGGGCTGTGCGTTATACCTGCGGAAGTCCAGGAGGGATCTTGAGGAGGAGGGGACTCCTCGGTCATACCAACTCAGGAAGTGGAACTGGGTCACGGTGCGTGTCTCGTTGGTCTGCAGGTTCTTCAGATAGAAGCTCCTCACCAGAAAGTCCTCGCACCAGATGTGCTCGGAGACCAGGTTCACCTGGTAGGTAGGGAGGGCAGGAGGGAGGGGGACAGAGACAGGTGTGGACATCGTGAACCAAACTGCAGGCACTGAGGAGCCCAGGGCCATGTCTGATGAGAGAAGGGGGTGCTGCAAAGAGGCCCCATTTCACAGCGCAGGGGGGTTCCCTCGGCTTCACGGCCCCCTCCCACCTTCCCAATGTTAACACTTACGCTAAAGATAGCTCCGTGTGAGTGTGTATGCTTAATGTTATTTAGGGGCTTGAGCATCACATAATTTTTTTAAAAGTTACAATCCAAAACTATCCTACTTTTTGTCTTTTGCATGTCCGTGTTATATAAACCCTCAAAAAAAGGAACCAGAGAAAAATTACACTTTTAAACAAAACCAGCGACACAACTATGTGTTCTGCTAAATGGTTCCACTCTAAGTGAGACTCCGTCGTGATGTGCACGCCTGGATCTAGAGCAGGAAAAGCAAAAGGCTCACGAGGCTCGCTGATGTGAACCCGAGCGCAGGCACTTCCCAGCCTAAGC
>NW_012104698.1:335314-343682 GCF_000951045.1 Mandrillus leucophaeus
TTTAAAAAAAAAAAAAAAAAGGAAGCCATGTGCATTTTAGCAAAAAAAAAGCAAGCCATTATATACACATAATACAAGCAACGCCCAGTTGTATTTACCCAAATGGCACAGAAAAGTAAGTTTATATGTTTGGTTTCCTTTAGAAGTGCCAGTTAGTTATAGTTATTAAGCAATTAGAAAGTTAAGCTTCTTGCATAGATTGTTTTTTGAGGTAGCCAAAACTTCTTAATTCATTAAAAGTTGTACTTGCCTGCAATGAACAATGATTGGACAAGAACGGCCCCTGTAGCACTTGTTTACTTTTCTGAAATAAAAAGAGAGATAAAAATTTTAGTTGTGTACTAAGACTTTGCGTTAATCCAAAACAACTATTAAAACAAAGCCCAAGGTCTGTGTGTTTGAAATCATTTTGCAATCGCTTGTTTTGACAGAGAAAATGAAAATTATACACATAATATCAAACATTTATTCTTCTTCTCAACATGACGTTATTAATCGGAGCTTTAAAACCAATGTTACCCCTTTACACTGCTTTCTCCTTTCAAGGAGGGGTGCCAGGCTTTGAACCAGTGGACTCCTGGCCTGTCCCGCCCGCCCCACCCCTGCAGGCTCTCCTCTTTCTGTTTCTGCTTATGTTGTCTTGACCTTTCGTTACACTACATCTTGATTCTTCACTAAAATTTTTGAATTTTGCAATTTATGCTCAACATTTCTTACGGTCCAGACATCGTATTGGAAACTGTTATTTCTGTACTATCTAAAAACAGCATCTTCAAGGGCATCTGTGGCCTGCCAGCTTTTGGTAGGGATATCTAAATTACGGAGAAACCTCCATGAAGTCCAAGACAAGTCCTTTCCATGTTTACAGCTTCGAGTATACAAACAACTTCATTGTGCAGAGTTCAGATCAGAAGTCGTGAAAATTAGAAATGAGCATACATTTACGATTTCATAACCAACCCCTAAATCAAAACAGAGGGCTGATTTAAGATTCACTCTGTAAACTCCAGGTTTTTTTTTTACATTAAGTGAAACAACTAAACCTGTTTATGTAGTCCATTAAAGTTGTCAGTGAACTATTTCTGAATAAGTAAAATTAAAGACAGAATCTCAGGTTATTGGAATAAAGCATGTGTGAAAGGGATGTGTTCTAAAATGTGCTGCGTGAACTCCTACAAGAAACAAATGTAAAAAAATGGAAGTATGGACCGTAAATGGGAAAATGTCACGTTTCTTTGCAAAGGCTTGCCTATTCAGCACCAAATAGTCAGTGGAAAGTAAACATTCCATCAACTGGTTGCTTTTCTACAAACCTTTGAAGCCAGAAGGGGCAGGGTGGCCGTGGAGGGAGAGGGGAGGTGAGTGTCCAGTGAGCAATGAGTGGAGGGATGCTTGAATACGGCGGAACCCAAACCACAGAGCTTTCTCCTCCTCTCTTCCTATTCCCCCAGGAGTTATCAGAACAAGGCCCTTCTGACGGGAGTGTGAATGCCCAGTGTGGAGGGCACAACAGGAGTTAAAGGAGCAGCTGCGGGGCCTGGACTCGGGATGCCCACCTGCAGATGGGCCGCGGTCACAGCCTAGCCAGGAGGCACTTGATCTGTGCTGCCCTCTGGTCTGTGAAACACGAGGCTGATGCCTGAAAATGGGGCGGGCTCAGACACAGCACAACCAGCAACGGCCTCCAGGGCCGCATCGCCGTTTCTGTTAGAGGTGTCTGTTGCTTCTGGGGCACATGGTGGTGTGAAGGCTTTGGGGAGAGGCGGGGAACACAACAGTGAACTCCTTAAAGGTAATAGCACTTGTATGCCAGAAGGCCTTGAACATTCTTGGTCCCTGGAGAATAAACAGGTTGGAAAACAGACCCACCATGTCTACTTCTAAAATGTCCCATTCCTGACTCAGGCTGTGAAGCATCGAGGGCTCCTGATGATGGAATGGATACCAGGCCCCAGGGGTGCACCCCAGCATGGGGGTGGGAAGCCCTCCAGCTCGGTAAAGACCATGTGTGTGCGCATGAGACTGCACGCATGTGCATGACATGAGCACGCATGTGCACACGTGTGCACATGTAGAATCAAGCAGGCTCAACTGTCAGACCAAATGGTGAGTGGCTTTGCTTTGAAAGGCCTTTTGCCTTTGGCAGAGGAGTTTACTGGCCATGGCTCAGCCTCTGAATCTTGCAAATGAGAACGACCTCAGTTCTGTTCCTCCAGCTTCCTGCTGTGTTTCATGCCTTGTGGTCCACTCTACGTAGAGACTAAACTCAGCTTCTGGAAGTCCACACCTGTCAGTCACCAGGGGTTGCTCATTTTTTCCTCATGAGACCAAGTACACAAAAAAAGGAACAGTAAAACAAACCAACCCCCAACCCCCAAACCAGGTGCGCTTGAAGAACGTGTGCTGGTTTGAGGAAAGGCCAGTGTAAGAAGTCAGTAGACAGCGGTGGCTTATGGCCAGCTCCTGCTTTGGCAAAATGCAGTAATAACCCCCCTGGCTGGGAAATGCTCCTAGTGAGTGAATTTGTGGCTATGATGGCCTCGACTTGCTTCCCCACTCCTGAAACTCCTGTGTCTATCTCACGGTGTACGTAAGATACCATTTTCTCTGACATATTGTGCCTGGTGGCCTTGGGAAGGTTTCGCTGTAATTTTCATATCCGTACCAGCCCCCACCTTGTGCTTAACTTTTTTACAAAAACCCGCAGGCAGTCAAGGACATGTGCAGTGTAGATACAGGGTGTGGCACAGCTGAGGACTTTATTTACAAAGATCTGCAGTTGTATTGTTACACGCAAAGCATCACAAATAGAGAGGCAAAACCACGACATATTGAACACAAGAGTTCATCCAGTTGACCCAAGCTGTAGACCATGGATTATTCAGGAAGGTGACACAGCTGCCTCATTTGACTCCATCAGAACAAAGTATCAGTGAGCAAAAGGTCTCCCACAGTAAGAAAAGTTGATATTATAGAAACTTCCGCAACAGGAATTCACTGAGAAAGAACGATTAGTGATACAAACCAACCCCCGGGTCACCGGGCGAGAGTGCACCGTCATGCAAAGCACCAGCAAGCAAGGTCAGAGGTCGTTAGAGTCTCAGAAAGGGGCTTCCCACATCGCCCCCTGCAGGACAGTCACAGTTTCCAATGATCACTTTTGTGACTATGCAACTGGGCTCATATTACTAGCTGCAACATCACAAAAATGACACTGGCCACCGCTAATTAGCTGGCAAGGTAAGGGTTTGTCCGTTTTACCGTGAGCAGCGTTAGTGAGCGCCATTGCACACAGCAAGAAGGGAGAGAGTAATACGAGAGAGAGAGAGAGAGAGAGAGAGAGAGAGAGAGAGAGACAGAGAGAGACAGAGAGAAGTTTTTAAAGCAAAGCCCTCACATGTGATGCTAATTATCTCTTAGCAGTTTCTCTTTAAAGTGTAAATGTGCTCCCTCTGGGCTCCAGAAATATTTAATTACACATCTCGGTGCCTGGCGAAGGCGCCAGGCCAGAGTGAGAACGCCTTGTCTATTGTTCAAAGATAAGAAACCCTGCAGCATGAAGATGGCCGGTGTCTTCAGAAGTGGTCTCACCTCTCCGGTTGCAGAAATCGGGGTGGCTATTTTATAGAGAAAATCCACCACCGGCAATGCGTGTCTAAGTGTGAAGCTTTCACTCAAACCCGCCGTCCAGGTAACACATGAAAGGCGGCCTTGGCTGAAATGCTGGGCAGTGCCAGGTAAGGCAGGCAAGAAAAGCTTTCTACTCTGACGTGGCTTTCAAAACCGTGTCTGGGGGTTCATTAGCTTTTGAATTTAACAAAAACCTTAGGCTGTATCTCCTCAGACTGTGGAACAAGGGAAATTTGGGAATTCAATTTTTCTTGGTGATGAATCGTAAACACAGAGGGTTGGTGATGTATATGTTCCAGTCCATATATGGATATGGACGTCGCAACGTGCCCATATGCATATATGTGCAAACACACTGGATGAACACAAAGACGGGGTGTTAAGATGAATTGCTGTCTTTGTAGCTACATCCATTTTGCCAGGAATGACCGCTTTTTGAAGACTCTATTTCAGGAAATTATGTAAGATTTCTACATAGTATGTCTTTAGAAATAAATCTGTGTTGAGAAAATGCACATAATGGCCAGGAAATTAGGGTGGGCAAGGAAGGAATTGTGTGCAGTAGTTGTTTTAGGATGTACTCAGGACTCTGGATCCACACTCTGCGTCCCCAGGGAAGGTGACGGCAGGCAGGGGCCACTGAGTGTGTGCTGTGGCTGCGACGCCAGATTCGTGTGTCTCCTTGGAGAGGCTCTTGATTGATTGCTATTGATTCAAATTACAAAAAACTGTATTTTGCTTTTCAATGTAGACTAAAAGGCAAAAGAAATTGTATCATAATAAGCGTCAGAACCTGTAATACAGAAATTCAAGAATTCCACAGAGAATTCCAAAATCCCTTCTTTACGACAGTCCTTGTCTTGTTAACCTCCCTCCAGTGACATAACTGTAGACCCAAGGATGAGTGACTGTTAACAATCAAGTCACTTTATGATAGAGGGGCACAGCACTGGATTAAAATGCATTTTGTTCTTATTCTCCTTGTTTGGATATTTATCTCTTTTCCTCAACAGGCAGACTTCTGATCAGTTAAATGTAAGATATATTCTAAACAATTTAGAGTTTGGTCATTGATGCTGTTGACAATTTCATTTTCCTTGTGGTGGCTTATTCACTAAGCACCGCCACCTAGCCAGTGTGGACCGACTGTTGATCACAATCAAAGCTGTGGTCTTAAATGCTGCTTTTTTTTTTCATTGTCAATTTCTTCCTGTAAGACAGAGTCTAGCATTCATTTCAACAGTTCAATAAATACACTCTAAAACCAGACAACTTACTGGGTGACTGGCGGACTGGAGCAATGAACAAAAAAGGTCAGTTTCAAAATAGCCCTAAAAATATAGACAGCCACAGGCTCAGTGTCTCTGGGCTTTCCTGCAAGACCACCCAGGGTGGTATCTGGGCCTGCACTTGTTACCTCTTTCCACCGCGGAGCCAGATGAGAATCCAACCAAAAATCCGAGCTTTATTCGTCAGTATCCTGTGGCTCATACACGTTAGGCTCTTTGTCAGTGGAAGAATCTTATCAAAAATAATGGCCCTATTTCCACAATTCTAAGATGCCTATTCTCCCTCACATTTTAATACGTCTGAAACTAGAAAATCGCTCACAATTAACACGTGCCGTTAATGGAGCCTTCCCACCTCTCGCTTCCCTTCCCTTCCCCCTGCGGTGCTGACACAGACGCTGCCCTTGGCGCGAGGGGCATCTTAGAAGCACAGAAACCTGGCATCACTCCCCCTCCGCCACGCACTCAGCGCACACTGCCCGGCCGGCGGGCTGTGCGTTATACCTGCGGAAGTCCAGGAGGGATCTTGAGGAGGAGGGGACTCCTCGGTCATACCAACTCAGGAAGTGGAACTGGGTCACGGTGCGTGTCTCGTTGGTCTGCAGGTTCTTCAGATAGAAGCTCCTCACCAGAAAGTCCTCGCACCAGATGTGCTCGGAGACCAGGTTCACCTGGTAGGTAGGGAGGGCAGGAGGGAGGGGGACAGAGACAGGTGTGGACATCGTGAACCAAACTGCAGGCACTGAGGAGCCCAGGGCCATGTCTGATGAGAGAAGGGGGTGCTGCAAAGAGGCCCCATTTCACAGCGCAGGGGGGTTCCCTCGGCTTCACGGCCCCCTCCCACCTTCCCAATGTTAACACTTACGCTAAAGATAGCTCCGTGTGAGTGTGTATGCTTAATGTTATTTAGGGGCTTGAGCATCACATAATTTTTTTAAAAGTTACAATCCAAAACTATCCTACTTTTTGTCTTTTGCATGTCCGTGTTATATAAACCCTCAAAAAAAGGAACCAGAGAAAAATTACACTTTTAAACAAAACCAGCGACACAACTATGTGTTCTGCTAAATGGTTCCACTCTAAGTGAGACTCCGTCGTGATGTGCACGCCTGGATCTAGAGCAGGAAAAGCAAAAGGCTCACGAGGCGCGCTGATGTGAACCCGAGCGCAGGCACTTCCCAGCCTAAGCGTTTCTGCAGGAACCCCAAAGCCACAGCTGTGTGGCTTAGGGTTCACACTTAAGCCTCTAACTCACTTCCCCCTGTGGAGCTTCGGCATTCTCACTCCGTTTAATGCCAAACAGAATCAAAGCATGCATTCTAGTGCTGGCTTAATTGCCTGTGTTTATTTAGTTCATTCTTGACATGGGCAGAAAATCCGGCGAGATAAATAAACTGGTCAGCAGGTTATCCTCAAATAAAAAGGTCACATGGTCCAGCCACAAAACTCCAAGCAGAGCCACGGGGAGGCCACACGGCTCAGGCACTGGCATCAAGGAGGGGAGCCAGGTTCTTTTTAAAGACGGACCCCACTTAAAGGCCTGTTATATGGGACCAGGACCATGCTGTGAGGCAAATGTTTTTTCTACTCTGTCAGCATTTGGATTTAGAAAATCTAAAAAATAAAAACCACACCACATTCCCAGGGTTCATGACCACACAGCCGTGTGAAGCATCCACACGGGCAGTATGGCCTCCATCCCCTGAACATGGGGGCGCTGAGCCTCCCTGCACGGGGCCAGGCTGCTGGGGCCGTAACGAATCCCATTCAGAGGAGGAGCGGGGCCCAAGTGCTCCTTGTCCAGCTGGCGGGTCCTGGCCTGGGTGGTTCTGGTCCGAGTACCTCATAGATGTGGTAGAGGTTGGAGCCTTCATCTGGCCAGTAGGACACCGTTCTCCGTGAGGGGCGTCAGCATGACGATCACCACGCAGCCGCTCTCCCACACCATCTGTGGACAAAGAAGGCCCGTGGCCACCGCGTGACTGTCTCATCACCGCGTGACATGTGTAATTACTGCACTCGGAAGCACAGTCCAAATTTATTCCATTCATAGGACATTTATTTCATTTTCTCAGACATGTTTACTCCGCAGCTGCCTAAGTGTCTCTGAATGCACTGGCCCATACTTTGCATGTTCCATGAAATATTAGAAATCCCCGCAAATTTATCCCATGCCATTTAGAGCTTCCTCAGTTCTAGGTTCAGTTGTGTGGCTTTCCAACTTTTGATCTATAAGGGAAACTATAATGCCACACATAACAGCCAGCGCTTCTCCAGGTGGTGCAAGTGGAACTCGGCCGACACCCTCGCTTGCTGGTGGCTGGCATCATTTTGCTCACCTAGAGAAACGTTTTGCTTTGTGAAGCTGCTGTCCTATCAGAAGCAGTCTCCCAAAGGCTTCTTTTCAAAGTACATCACGGAAAGCAGCACTGTACTGCTGCAATTTCATTTGTTTATACCGAAATATGGCAACACTATTCAGATTAAAGCAAATACCAAATTGATTTACTAATTCTTATTAGCC
The DNA here is from genome assembly GCF_000951045.1 of Mandrillus leucophaeus. Classification (NCBI taxonomy): domain Eukaryota; kingdom Metazoa; phylum Chordata; class Mammalia; order Primates; family Cercopithecidae; genus Mandrillus; species Mandrillus leucophaeus. Next base: position 342,758 of record NW_012104698.1, read on the forward strand.
ACATTGAAACACAATAAACAAAAGCACATTTAAACACACAGAAATGACAAAGACACAAAGCCCTCTGACCTCGCTTCTTTGCAAACACAACTGGCTACTTGTGGCTCTAAGCCTCCATCTTAACATTTACAGCCTAATTACCCAAAACCATTAATCCTGTGGGGCACACTGATGTGGCATGTGTAGATTTTTATTAGCATATTAAATTATAGAGTGAAGAGGGTCTGCTTTTTCTGCAATGGGTTACATTAACTTGGCAGAAATGTTTGTAAGCAACTGCATTTAGATGTAAATTTGGTATCCAAGACAGTTTCTATTTCTTTTAAAAACAGATACAAAAATCCAATTAAGATCTTGTTATTTAAAAAACCCTCATATCTCAAATATAAAATGCTGTCATTGTAGTGCATGTTACTGAATTCCACATTCATATTTTAAAAACCAGACATATACATGATATTTTCCTCTTTTAATATTGATTTATGTTCTCATGGGGCTGAAATAGGGCACCTCACTGTGTATCATTTACATTGGAAGCTAACGGAACCAACTGAAGTATTTACGAAAAGCCCACAGATAAATATGAATTATGCTCAAATTCGCGCACTTCCTTTCTCCTTAGTGTCCATCCAACAACAAGATGAGAATTCAAAGCGTGTTTCTTACGCTAAGCTTTTCAGGCTTTCAAACCTGCTCCTCCAAATCGGTACTTCCATCACATAACAATTTAATGTGCCTTCAGAAGGTGGAGAAGCTCATGGAAGCCATTACGAAAATGAGGAAAAACACAGATTTTATGAGTGTAATAAAAATACAATGATCTAGACCATAAACTAATCATCCGGCACTCGGCTCCTTGCCGCCCTAGTGTGACATTACGGAACCCCGTCGACTGGGGGGATCCGCGCGGCCTAGAAGCCGCGCT
>NW_012104698.1:343732-347166 GCF_000951045.1 Mandrillus leucophaeus
GCATCAAGGAGGGGAGCCAGGTTCTTTTTAAAGACGGACCCCACTTAAAGGCCTGTTATATGGGACCAGGACCATGCTGTGAGGCAAATGTTTTTTCTACTCTGTCAGCATTTGGATTTAGAAAATCTAAAAAATAAAAACCACACCACATTCCCAGGGTTCATGACCACACAGCCGTGTGAAGCATCCACACGGGCAGTATGGCCTCCATCCCCTGAACATGGGGGCGCTGAGCCTCCCTGCACGGGGCCAGGCTGCTGGGGCCGTAACGAATCCCATTCAGAGGAGGAGCGGGGCCCAAGTGCTCCTTGTCCAGCTGGCGGGTCCTGGCCTGGGTGGTTCTGGTCCGAGTACCTCATAGATGTGGTAGAGGTTGGAGCCTTCATCTGGCCAGTAGTGGTAGCACTGCCGGACACCGTTCTCCGTGAGGGGCGTCAGCATGACGATCACCACGCAGCCGCTCTCCCACACCATCTGTGGACAAAGAAGGCCCGTGGCCACCGCGTGACTGTCTCATCACCGCGTGACATGTGTAATTACTGCACTCGGAAGCACAGTCCAAATTTATTCCATTCATAGGACATTTATTTCATTTTCTCAGACATGTTTACTCCGCAGCTGCCTAAGTGTCTCTGAATGCACTGGCCCATACTTTGCATGTTCCATGAAATATTAGAAATCCCCGCAAATTTATCCCATGCCATTTAGAGCTTCCTCAGTTCTAGGTTCAGTTGTGTGGCTTTCCAACTTTTGATCTATAAGGGAAACTATAATGCCACACATAACAGCCAGCGCTTCTCCAGGTGGTGCAAGTGGAACTCGGCCGACACCCTCGCTTGCTGGTGGCTGGCATCATTTTGCTCACCTAGAGAAACGTTTTGCTTTGTGAAGCTGCTGTCCTATCAGAAGCAGTCTCCCAAAGGCTTCTTTTCAAAGTACATCACGGAAAGCAGCACTGTACTGCTGCAATTTCATTTGTTTATACCGAAATATGGCAACACTATTCAGATTAAAGCAAATACCAAATTGATTTACTAATTCTTATTAGCCACATTGAAACACAATAAACAAAAGCACATTTAAACACACAGAAATGACAAAGACACAAAGCCCTCTGACCTCGCTTCTTTGCAAACACAACTGGCTACTTGTGGCTCTAAGCCTCCATCTTAACATTTACAGCCTAATTACCCAAAACCATTAATCCTGTGGGGCACACTGATGTGGCATGTGTAGATTTTTATTAGCATATTAAATTATAGAGTGAAGAGGGTCTGCTTTTTCTGCAATGGGTTACATTAACTTGGCAGAAATGTTTGTAAGCAACTGCATTTAGATGTAAATTTGGTATCCAAGACAGTTTCTATTTCTTTTAAAAACAGATACAAAAATCCAATTAAGATCTTGTTATTTAAAAAACCCTCATATCTCAAATATAAAATGCTGTCATTGTAGTGCATGTTACTGAATTCCACATTCATATTTTAAAAACCAGACATATACATGATATTTTCCTCTTTTAATATTGATTTATGTTCTCATGGGGCTGAAATAGGGCACCTCACTGTGTATCATTTACATTGGAAGCTAACGGAACCAACTGAAGTATTTACGAAAAGCCCACAAATAAATATGAATTATGCTCAAATTCGCGCACTTCCTTTCTCCTTAGTGCCCATCCAACAACAAGATGAGAATTCAAAGCGTGTTTCTTACGCTAAGCTTTTCAGGCTTTCAAACCTGCTCCTCCAAATCGGTACTTCCATCACATAACAATTTAATGTGCCTTCAGAAGGTGGAGAAGCTCATGGAAGCCATTACGAAAATGAGGAAAAACACAGATTTTATGAGTGTAATAAAAATACAATGATCTAGACCACAAACTAATCATCCGGCACTCGGCTCCTTGCCGCCCTAGTGTGACATTACGGAGCCCCGTCGACTGGGGGGATCCGCGCGGCCTAGAAGCCGCGCTCATTGGCTCTCGCGTCCGCCCTTCATTACGGGGCGCCTTCCCGGCTCTCTGAAGATTTGGTTAAGATTAAATCCAAATGAAACTTAATTTAAACAAACAATCCCAAAGGCACTCTGGGGAATAATATTTCTTTTTAGGTCACTGTGTATAAAAGCAGAGAGGGGAATTTACTAAATCAAACAAATAGGCAGCCCTATTGGGCACCAATATTACAAGCTGTTCACGGATCTGATTACATTATCTTGTGTTCCTTCGAATCAGTACATAGCAACCCAATCTAGGAGGGAAACTACGGCATTTCTCCATCTGTTTCCAGCCTTCAACAGCAGCGCCTGACCAGTTAACCTCACAATATATCGCAAAAATCCGTTTGGATTTTGGCACGAATACAGAATATCAGTAAAAATCCCAGTCAAGTAAGGTTCAATTTCTAATTGGGGAGAAGTTTCACTATTTTCTTTCTCATTGGCTTGGTCTTTGTTGACAGGTGAAATACAGAAAGTGCTCACCCCTGGCACCTGTGACCTCATTTGGATACAGGATTTTCAGACGTAATCAAGTTAAGGTTGGTTTGTGTCACAAATCTTTGAGAAATCTAAGACTTTCTTTCAGGAAGTAAATAATGACCCAGGGTCCTTGTTTAATCTTAATGCAGTTCATTGGAATAGGCAGTTTACAAAACTGTATTGTTGAATTCCAGAAATGACCATTTCTAGCACTTCCTGTTTGGTGAAGGGTAAGAGAACACGGCCCCCATGGCCACGTGCACAGCTGAGCACCTGCACACCCGAGCACCTGCACAAGTGAGCACCTGCACACCCGAACACCTGCACACCCGAACACCTGCCCACCCGAGCACCTGCACAGCCGAGCCCCTGCACAGCCGAGCCCCTGCACAGCCGAGCACCTGCACAGCCAAGCACCTGCACAGCGGAGCACCTGCACAGCCGAGCACCTGCACAGCGGAGCACCTGCACAGCGGAGCACCTGCACAGCCGAACACCTGCACAGCGGAGCACCTGCACAGCCAAGCACCTGCACACCCGAACACCTGCACAGCTGAGCTGAGCACCTGTACAGTCGAGCACCTGCACACCCGAGCACTTGCACACCCGAGCACCTGCACACCCGAACACCTGCACAGCTGAGCTGAGCACCTGTACAGTCGAGCACCTGCACACCCAAACACCTGCACACCCGAGCACTTGCACACCCAAACACCTGCACAGCCGAGCACTTGCACACCCGAACACCTGCACAGCCGAGTACCTGCACAGACAAGCACCTGCACACCCAAGCACCTGCGCAGCTGAGCACCTGCACACCTGAGCACTTACACACCCGAGCACCTGCACAACTGAGCACCTGCACACCTGAACACCTGTACACCCAAGCACCTTAACAGCTGAGCACCTGCACAGCCGAGCACCTACACACCTGAGAACCGGCACAAGTGAGC
>NW_012104698.1:347216-349076 GCF_000951045.1 Mandrillus leucophaeus
CCTGCACAGCCGAGCCCCTGCACACCCAAACACCTGCATACCCGAGCACCTGTTGTGTGTCAGGCACTTGACTGGAGGTGCTGGAGGGGCAGACCCCGACCTTGGCTGGTGGCAGAGTGTCCCTGGGCACTGTGGGATTTCGTAACCACCCACGACACCCTCAGACTGCAGGGTTAGAGTCTGGGGTTACCCCCTCCTGGAGCAGAAGCAGGTGCCACCATCCACCACCAGCCCTGGATCGAACCAAAGCCACCAACATGGACTCAGAATGAGCCGCAAGTGCCGGATCCCAAGCGCGGACAGCTGGCACCACACTTCAGAGAAGAACTGACACTCCCCCATTATACATGCTTCTTCAATGCAGCGTCCCCATGCCTCGGCATCCCCCTTGAAGGCTCCAGCCGTGCCAGCTCTATGGGCCTGGGGTGGGGAGGGGAGTGACGCTGCGCTTTGCTGTTTATGATTCCAGCAGGAATGGAAGTGGTCAGCCCAGTGGTTCCCAGAGACCACCAAACACTGGGGTTAAAGCCTGCAGCCAGGCTCTGTGAGCCCAACCCATCCCGACGCGCCTGGCAGGGGCACAGCAGCTTGCGGTGGGGTCTCCTGATGGCTGTTCAGCAGCAGCAAGTGGACAAATTCAGTAATTCAGACAGTGATCCAACGAACAAGAAATGCAGACTTCGGCTGTTATTTGACCTGAGTAAGTTTACTGATTGTAGATTTAAAAACCATATTGTTGTTTGTTACAGGTTCAACGCTGTCCTCCCCACAGCCTATATTGACGTCCTAACCCCGGTACCTATGAATATGGCCTTATTTGGAAACAGGATCTTTGCAGATGCAACTGAGCCGAGAGTGGGTCCCAATCCAACGTGACTGTGTCCTTGGAAGAAAAGGGAAACACCTCAAGAAGGCACAGACACAGAGAGTGGCCATGCACAGACAGGTAGAGACGGAGCGTTGTGGCCACCCAAGCCACACCCCGGATGGCAGGCAGCCACGGGAAGTTGCAGGGGCCGTGTGGGATCTTCCCCCGCAGGCTTTGGAGAGTGTGGCCCTGTTCACACCTGGATCTCAGACTTCCAGGCTCCAGAACTGCGAGGGGACGTGCTCCTGTGGTTTCAAAACAACCAGTTTGCCATACCTCGTGATGTCAGCCCTAGTAACAGATGCACCCGCTGCAGCTTCACTCTCTCCTTCACCCATCAAATCACCCACAGGTGTGGAACAATGGCCACCCTGCCTACGCTTCCTATCAACACTGATGGAGAGGAACACAGGGCCTCTTCACTCTAGGTCCTTTTTGAGTGCTAAGTATTTAATCAGCAAACAAACAAAAAACAAATGACCCAACTAAAAATGGGCAAGGGATCTGAACAAACATTTCTCCAAAGAAGACAGACAAATGGCCCACAGGTACGTGAAAAGGGGCTGAATGTCATCAGGGAAATGCAAATCACAACCACAGGCACTGGCACCTCGTGCCTGTCGGGATGGCTGCCACCGAAAAGAGGAGGATGGCAAGTGTTGGAGAGGATGTGGAGGAGAGGGAAACTTACACACTATACGGTAGCAATGTGAGTGAGGGCAGCCTTTACAGAAAACAGTATGGAGGGCCGGGCATGGTGGCTCACACCTGTAATCCCAGCACTTTGGGAGGCCAAGGCGGGTGGATCACGAGGTCAGGAGTTTGAGACCAGCCTGACCAACACGGTGAAACACCGTCTCTACTAAAGATACAAAAATTAGCCAGGCGTGGTGGCAGGTGCCTGTAATCCCAGCTACTTGGGAGGCTGAGGCAGGAGAATCACTTGAACCTGGGAGGCGGAGGTTGCAGTGAGCCGAGATTGCACCACTGAA
>NW_012104698.1:349321-351998 GCF_000951045.1 Mandrillus leucophaeus
ATGAACTCCTGTCATTTTTGACAACATGGATGAGCCTGGAGGACACGACGTTAAATGAAATAAGCCGGACACAGAAGGACAGGCACCCCATGATCTCAATCACATGTGGCACCTAAAAAGGATGAACTCAGGGATGGAGTAGAAGGGGGGCTCCCAGGGCCTGGGGCTGGGGGCTGAATGGGGAGCGATTGGTCCAAAGTTAGAAACTTTCAGTAGAGGACGGCTGAATTCTGGAGACCTGGCATTCAACATGGTGACTGTAGTTAATAAGAGTGTTGGGCACAGAGATTTGCCGGGAAAGTAGACTTCAGATTCTCTCATCACACACAAAGAAAAGGTAACTACGCGAGGAGACATGTACTCATTAACTTGACTGTGGTCATCATTCATGATGTCTGCGTGTGTCAGAATATCTGGCTGTACACCTTAAACATATACAATTAAAAATAACTGGGTGCGGGGGCTTGCACCTCTAATCCCAGCAACTGGGCGTGGGGGCTCGCACCTCTAATCCCAGTACTTTGGGAGGCCGAGGCAGGCGAATCACTTGAGGTCAGGAATTCGAGACCAGCCTTGCCAACATGGCAAAACCCTGTCTTTACTAAAAATAGAAAATTAGCCGGACGTATTGGTGGGTGCCTGTAATCCCAGCTACTTGGGAGGCTGAGGCAGGAGAACTGCTTGTACCTGGGAGGTATAAGAGGTACAGAGGTTGCAGTGAGCTGAGATCATGCCACTGCACGCCAGCCTGGGTGACAGAACGAGACTGTCTCAAACACACACTCTCTCTCTCTCTCTCTCTCTCTCAAAAAAAGCTCTTTTGAAGCTCCACTAAGATCTGATTTAAGGAAAGATGATCAATCTGAAATACTGAAACATTTGAGCTGGATGTGGTGGTGTGCACCTATAGTCCCAGCTACTTGGGAGGCTGAGGAGGATCATTTGAGCCCAGGAGTTCAGGACCAGCCTGGGCAACACAGTGAGATCCCATCTCTGAAAAACAAAACAAAAAACTGAAATACCGAAACCCCAGGCCATTTTCTCTACAAAACATCCCTGGGCCCCTTCAGAAGGAAAGCTTCTCCTCCTTCTACTTAGATCTTTTGTGATGCGTCCCTTCCTGCCTGTATTAGTCCTGTCTTTGCCATTATGTCTTTCCTCTGCCAGACGATCATCTCTTTAAAGACTCCATCCTAGACCAGTTACCTTTTCTAGCCTCCATGGCATCTAACAGATGCTTCATTGAAGACAATTCACATTTCTAAGAGGCCGCTTGGATATTTATGTAAAAAAAAAAAAACAAACGGAAAGAAAATGTTATCAAAGGCTCGCATGGCAGAAATCCTCCAGGACTTGCTTAAATGTACAGGCAAGTGTTCAGTTAAAAAAAAAAAAACAAAAAACATAGCCGGGCGCGGTGGCTCACGCCTGTAATCCCAGCACTTTGGGAGGTGAAGGTGGGCGGATCACAAGGTCAGGAGATTGAGACCATCCTGGCTAACACGGTGAAAACCTGTCTCTACTAAAAATACAAAAAATTAGCTGGGCGTGGTGGTGAGCATCTGTAGTCCCAGCTACTCAGGAGGCTGAGGCAGGAGAATGGCGTGAACCCAGGAGGCAGAGCTTGCAGTGAGCTGAGATCGTGCCACTGAACTCCAGACTGTCTCAAAAACAAAACAAAACAAAACAAAACAAAACAAAACAAAACAAACAAACAACAAAACCAAGCATAGTAACTGCATCCTGCTGAAGCGGTTGCCATGAAGACGCATTTCCTCCAGAGCAGGTGCAGGGCCCGCGCAGTTCTGCTACACAACTCGTTTCTGCTCATTTCTGTTGTGAGTGTCCTCTCGTGGGCTGAACAGAGGTTTAGCCTTATAAAGACGACGCAGCTAAATTTAAAAGGATGAGGAGTCAGTTAATGGGAAAACACTTGCATTTCACTCCTTAGGAGCTCACCAACGCCGGGAAGTTAAACTGTGTGGTCTGAAACAGATTAAAGAGGAAGAGATAGCGTGTGTGATATCTTTTGCAGGGGAAACCCTTCAACCCTGCTCTCACCCTGCCTAGAGGACAGTCCTAAGAAATAAAGCTTCAGCCTTCACAGCTCTGGTTCCGTGAGAGTCACAGCTCCAGGCCACGCTGCGCACCTTTGGACACGGTAATATAACCCAGCGCAGGGTGACAAAACCTTTGTGATGCTGTCCATCTGGCTTTTTTTTTTTTTTTTTTTTTGTAAACAAATATGTCAGTGTGGGATTTATTTAGGGATGACATGGTGAGGCGACGTAGCCCACACACACATATCAGCAGTGCTGATGGAAAGGCTGATGAGGGGGTGACAGGAGGAACCCCCCTGTGCTGCCGTCAGATTGACGCCTATGCCACCTTGCAGCCCCATCCCAGGGTAGAGGAGCAGCTGCAGCAACCTCAGGACTTTTCCAGCAGCAGAATTTCTGCCCAGGAGGAAGAGCAAGCCTCAGAACGAGAAGGACTTGCCACTCCACCGAAGTCAGGTCTGCATCCTCTGGGAAAGACTCACAGCCTGCTTGTGTGCGAGCAGACCCCGTGTGGCTTGGTGTGGCCACCCTGCCGCGCAGGGGTTCCCACAGTGGGAATGCACACTCACACACTGGACTTCCTCTCCACCCAGCCTTTGTGTGACCACCGTGGGTGC
>NW_012104698.1:352048-355000 GCF_000951045.1 Mandrillus leucophaeus
CTTCTACTTAGATCTTTTGTGATGCGTCCCTTCCTGCCTGTATTAGTCCTGTCTTTGCCATTATGTCTTTCCTCTGCCAGACGATCATCTCTTTAAAGACTCCATCCTAGACCAGTTACCTTTTCTAGCCTCCATGGCATCTAACAGATGCTTCATTGAAGACAATTCACATTTCTAAGAGGCCGCTTGGATATTTATGTAAAAAAAAAAAAACAAACGGAAAGAAAATGTTATCAAAGGCTCGCATGGCAGAAATCCTCCAGGACTTGCTTAAATGTACAGGCAAGTGTTCAGTTAAAAAAAAAAAAACAAAAAACATAGCCGGGCGCGGTGGCTCACGCCTGTAATCCCAGCACTTTGGGAGGTGAAGGTGGGCGGATCACAAGGTCAGGAGATTGAGACCATCCTGGCTAACACGGTGAAAACCTGTCTCTACTAAAAATACAAAAAATTAGCTGGGCGTGGTGGTGAGCATCTGTAGTCCCAGCTACTCAGGAGGCTGAGGCAGGAGAATGGCGTGAACCCAGGAGGCAGAGCTTGCAGTGAGCTGAGATCGTGCCACTGAACTCCAGACTGTCTCAAAAACAAAACAAAACAAAACAAAACAAAACAAAACAAAACAAACAAACAACAAAACCAAGCATAGTAACTGCATCCTGCTGAAGCGGTTGCCATGAAGACGCATTTCCTCCAGAGCAGGTGCAGGGCCCGCGCAGTTCTGCTACACAACTCGTTTCTGCTCATTTCTGTTGTGAGTGTCCTCTCGTGGGCTGAACAGAGGTTTAGCCTTATAAAGACGACGCAGCTAAATTTAAAAGGATGAGGAGTCAGTTAATGGGAAAACACTTGCATTTCACTCCTTAGGAGCTCACCAACGCCGGGAAGTTAAACTGTGTGGTCTGAAACAGATTAAAGAGGAAGAGATAGCGTGTGTGATATCTTTTGCAGGGGAAACCCTTCAACCCTGCTCTCACCCTGCCTAGAGGACAGTCCTAAGAAATAAAGCTTCAGCCTTCACAGCTCTGGTTCCGTGAGAGTCACAGCTCCAGGCCACGCTGCGCACCTTTGGACACGGTAATATAACCCAGCGCAGGGTGACAAAACCTTTGTGATGCTGTCCATCTGGCTTTTTTTTTTTTTTTTTTTTTGTAAACAAATATGTCAGTGTGGGATTTATTTAGGGATGACATGGTGAGGCGACGTAGCCCACACACACATATCAGCAGTGCTGATGGAAAGGCTGATGAGGGGGTGACAGGAGGAACCCCCCTGTGCTGCCGTCAGATTGACGCCTATGCCACCTCGCAGCCCCATCCCAGGGTAGAGGAGCAGCTGCAGCAACCTCAGGACTTTTCCAGCAGCAGAATTTCTGCCCAGGAGGAAGAGCAAGCCTCAGAACGAGAAGGACTTGCCACTCCACCAAAGTCAGGTCTGCATCCTCTGGGAAAGACTCACAGCCTGCTTGTGTGCGAGCAGACCCCGTGTGGCTTGGTGTGGCCACCCTGCCGCGCAGGGGTTCCCACAGTGGGAATGCACACTCACACACTGGACTTCCTCTCCACCCAGCCTTTGTGTGACCACCGTGGGTGCCTTTGTGATCAGGCATTGGACCCGCACAGGAAGTCACCTGGCCCAGGCGTCACTGAGACTCCTTGTGGCCTCTGCCTGTGCTCGCGTTCCCGGTTAAACATGCGCCTGGTCTCCTTGCGGGGAGCTGCGGCACTGGGTGGCCTTTCCTTTTCAAGATCACGACCTGACATAAATGCATCAGATCCAGTTGTGAAGCGAGAGAGGAAGAGGAAGAGGAAGAGGAAGTGCATTCCCACTGTGGGAACCCCTATGCGGCAGGGTGGCCACACCAAGCCACACGGGGTCTGCTCGCACACAAGCAGGCTGTGAGTCTTTCCCAGAGAATGGAGACCTGACTTCGGTGGAGTGGCAAGTCCTTCTTATTCTGAGGCTTGCTCTTCCTCCTGGGCAGAAATACTGCTGGTGGAAAAGTCCCAGATGGAGGAGGAGTCCCAGGTGGAGGAGGAGTGGGGAGGGGAGGAGCTGGGTGGAGGCTGGGAAGCAATCACACACAGGAGCAGCAGAGCCTGCTGTTCTCAGCTGGGAGCCGTAAGAATCAGTCGGAAAGGAAACTTGGACCTGTCCTTTCTATTTGAGTCCCACTTTAAATTCTGCACGTGTGTGGCGAGAACCAACTGACCATCTTTGCACTGTCTCGAGCAGAACCACGGATAAGCTTCATGGTCACAGGTTTCAAACCCCAAATTTAGATAAGATAACGTGAGAAACAGTTTCTTTCACCTTTAAAGGTTTGTGAATTTATGAATGAAAAACATCCAGCAAGACCAAACCTTTGGAATATAACAATGTCCTGGAAAGTCTCGGGCATGTGCTTAAAGTACTTACCAATCACGGACATGAAAAATCAAGTTTTTCCTAAGAAATTAACTAAGAACACAACTCTCGTGCTTCCCTTTAATCCAGTAACATGCCTTAAAATCAACCCAACTGTGAGGTGGCAGGCTCCGAAGTCACTTCCCTCTGCTAACCTCCTGAGCCTCTTCACTCCAGAGTCAGTGAGATCTGCAGACGGTTCCCTCTCACGTCAGCCACTGTCCGGGGGTGGAACAGGGTGATGGCCAAGCTGAGTCTTCACCCACACTAGGGAGCCGCAAGGACTGAGGGACATTCTTATGCTCTTGGAGTCAGACCACTTAAGGTAACCACAGACCCAGAGCAGACACTGTGGCCCCAGGCTGGACACATCTGACAAGAAAGGAGGCTGCCAGACACTGGGTCTGTCCTGGAGACTCAGGGCCCCCACTGCTGGATGCTGAGTCTGTCCTGGAGACTCAGGGCCCCCACTGCTGGCCACTGGGCCTGTCCTGGAGACTCAGGGCCCCCGCTGCTGGCCACTGGGCCTGTCCTGGAGACTCAGGGCCC
>NW_012104698.1:355055-360413 GCF_000951045.1 Mandrillus leucophaeus
CCCCGCTGCTGGCCACTGGGCCTGTCCTGGAGACTCAGGGCCCTGCCTCCCACATGCCGAGGGAACATTACAACGGTTGTGAGTAGCTGGGGGCCATGAACCAGCTCGGGCTGAGCAGATGCCATCTTTGGAGGATTTAAACATTTTTAAAAGTTAGGTGGTGTGGGGCCATCCCCTCTACTGAGGCCAGGCCAGGGTCATCTCTGGATGCTCTGAGGTTTGCTTGCTGGTGGTACTGACGGTGATGCCAGAAGGTCATCCTGCGCTGATCAAGGAAGCTGCCCAGAGACAGTGCATGGTGTGGAATCCAGGTCTGCCATCTTCCCACCCACCCCTGCCTGGACCAGTGCAGTGGCTGACACAGCAGACAGGCAGATACACAGACAGACAGGCAGATAAGACAGGCAGGCAGACAGACAAGACAGGCAGGCAGACAGACAGCCAGAGACAAGACAGGCAGACAGGCAGGCAGACAGACAAGGCAGGCAGACAGACAGGCAGATAGTGACAAGACAGGGAGGCAGGCAGACAGGCGGACAGAGAGGCAGACAAGCCACTGGTACTGGGTGGTGGGTGGCCCTGCATGGTGACAGTCAGCTCTGAACTGTCATTCTCCTGCACCTCAGCCTCGTCGCCAGTGACTGGCAGGCAGTTGGAAGGAAACATCTTTAAATTCTTTGGGTCTTCCGCAGTTCCAAATTCAGGTTTTTTTCTTAACCATAGTAAGAACTATGATCTACAGATGCCAAATAATAAAAAGCTGTATTTACATCAAGCCTATCAATTTGGAAATGAGAAAACGTATCCCCCCAGCTGAGGCTTCATCACAGAATACTTTTAGAAAGCGGAAACTAGAAATTGATAGTGCACCTTTTTCTTGGTAAAGTGTTGATGCAATAAGAGTCAGCAAGCATCCGATGCCAGCGGACACCTGCTGACTTCAGCGAGCGCTTTGGGCTCTCCCTGGGGGTCAGGGGAGCTGCTTTGTGTCGATTCCATCCTGAAAGGCAGCCTGTTCGTCAGACAGGAGAGGCAAGGCTAGACTCTGCAGTCGTCCTCTTGGCTGAGCCTCCCATATGGGGAGTCAGTTCCCGCGGTGGCTGTCCCTGTGCCTGGGCTCCAGGGCCCTGGTTTTCCATGTCACATCTGCAGACATCCACTCCGCACCTGATCGTGACAGACCACGCTGCCTACATTTCTGGTTTAGAAACAGCTGTTGTGTATCTCCTGGGCACAGCCAGTGTTTGGTGGTGACACACAGAAGCTCCCTCTGGAAGAAGAGCACATAATTCTGCAGCTCTTTCTAAAGATAGGAAAGGGGGGATGGCGGGTGGCCAACTCCCTTCGGTTGACACGAGCCGCGTAGCACAGGGCGTGGTGGAAGGCGGCACAGCAGGGGCAGGCGGTAGGGAGGTGGTCCGCGATGGATTGTCGATGCCTGCGCCCCCTCCCCTGCCTCTGCGGCAGTCATTATCCTCCAGCTACAGTCCCGCCTACAGGGGCTTCTCTGTGACAGCTGCCCTGTGCACCAGGACATGACTGGGCCAGGGACGTGCCGCGGGGCCACATCCCCGGGAAGGTGCAGACCTTGCTTCCCCATGGGGAAGTCTTGGCACCTGGAAAAAGTGTCACTTTATTGTCCGTCTCTGAGGAGTTTGACTTTCACATATTCTGTGCCTTGAGTCTAAGCACACGTAGATTTTGGTAAACAACGCCTACTCTGGACATGCCGAGGTCACCGCAGCCGGATCTCTCTTTTCTGTTTATAGAGATGTGTTCATGAATCACTGTGCCTTCTTCGTCTGTAAGGAGCATGCGTGGTGAAGAGACATCCTGGCACTACACACGTCTGGGTCTAGAATGGGCTCTGCCTCCCACTAGCCGTGTGGACCTGGGTGGGTCCTTATGGCTCTCTGGGCCACAGCTTCATCCGGGGTAGAATTGGGCTTGCTCTATATATCTCTATTTTAATTGTAGTAAAACATATTTAACATATAATTTACCATTTGTAAGTGCACAGTGCAGGGCAGTAAGGGCCTTCTCCTCACTCTGCAACCGTCACCATCACCACACTCTTCAGGGCATTCTCATCTTCCCAAACGGAAACCCTGTCCCCATCAAGCCCCTCCCCGGTGTCCCCTCCCTGAGCCCCGGCCACTGCCCTCTACTGTCTGCCTCTAGGAATGTGACGCCTCCGGGGACCCCATGAGGTGGAATGATGGGAGGCTCATGACGGCTTCATCCCAGGGCCAGTGGCTCAGCCAAATGAGATCCCATGTGGGAAGTGCCTGCCCAGGGTCTGGCACCAAAGAGTTCAGTAAATGGGACTTCCTTTCTTCCCCCAGCCCCCTTTCCTTACGCCAACTGGACTCGGATATCCCCTCCAATGGGTGTGTGTCTTTCACTCAAGGTGGCCCCATTTGGCAGGTGGGAGGCATCTTTGCAGATTAAAATACACTTTCTAGAGAAAGGCTTTCTAGAGAAAGGCTATCTGACAGGTACCCAGAGCCGCAGGGATCCAGGAGTAGACCACGGACCCCTGCCTCCTCTCCCCTTCCTTCCTGACATTCAGCCTCCCTAAGCAGAGTGTTTACAGCAACTAGCGCTCAACACCTGGGGGTGCCAACAGATGGGTACAAGGTGTTAAGACTCCTCATTTAGAAGCATTGAACAAAATAGTAAAACCTCACAAAGCCAAACTCGTGTTCCTAATTTAAAATTTATTGGAATATTATTAACCCTCCTTGAGATCTAGAGTTTTAGGATTTTAAAAAGAAAGTTTTATGCACCATGAAGTCCAGACGCCAGCTGAGGCCAAGTTCCTGTGTGACGTCTGGGCGGACAGCGGCGGCGTGCATGGAAGAGGGAGCTCGATGCCGAGGACGGCTTTTCCTGCCTCCTGCAGTGATGTTCACGACTCTCACCACCCTGGCTGTTTCCACCAAACTCTCTGGCTTCTTTTTCTTTTGTGTTTTGGATGTCAGCACCCTTTTTGAATTTGTGATCCCAGAATGAACATCATATTCCAGATACGATCCCAGAATGACCAGCATAGAGGACAGTGGAAATGTTTCTTTCTAAGATCTTGAGATGACTTCAAATGATGTAGCACAAGATTGTCCCATACTTAAGTTTCCTTTCCATTCTTCCTTTAAAATTGTTCCACACTTAAAAAAAAAGTGTTTATATGACAAAATGACACCCTCAACCCCAAATGGGTATTTTCTTTCCTTGAGGTATGTTTTATTTCTAGGCCAGTTTTCTACTTACTAGTAACACTGATTTCTGAACTGTCGCTCAGACTTCCACAGACCCCTCTGAGATGGAGTAAGGACCAGGAATTAAGCTGAATGATTTGAAGGGCACTCACAGACAAGGAATTAATTTGGGGTACATCTTCCTTTAGGTAATGAATTTATTTTTAGGAATTTCTTGATGTAAGTCAAATTTTGGAAATCAAATTCTTGAAATGCATCCAGTGTCCATATAGAGCTGATTCACTGCAGGAAAGCGCCGTGTGTGCAGTAGGCGGTGACCCTCTGTGGATTTTCGTGCACGTTCTGGGCTTTGCTCACAGCCGCAGCGTGGACAGAGGTGCTGTGGGCCCCACGGGAAGGGGAGTTGACGGGGCCTCACGGTGCCATGCTGGGGGAGAGGCTGGTGTGCATGGAGTGACCTTGATGCCCCATGCTCACTGAGGGGACCTCCCCTGAACCCCTCTTCCAGGCTCCTCCTTTCTGGACCCATGGGCCTCCGTACAGCATTTCTTGTTGAGGACCTTGGGGCCCTCCTGGCTCCTCTGCCTCCCAGCCTCCCAGTGCCCTCTGAACAGACTCTTGACCCATCACCGTGTCATGTGGGTGCCAATTAGCTGTTTGGAAAAGGTATTTTTTCTTCTTAGCCATTGTACTGGGTAGAATCATGTACCCTCAAATCCATGTCCACCTGCAACCCGTGAATGTGGTCTTATTTGGAAATAGGGTCTTTGCAGATGTGGTCGAGTTAAGGTCACACAGGCTAGGACGAGCTCTCAGTCCAATGACATCCTTAGAAGAGGAGGGAAATGTGGACCCCGACATAGATCCACAGTGGGGAAAGGCTGTGTGACAGGGAGGCGGAGATGAGGGGGACACTTCTAACCCCCCAAGGAGTGCACGGGCTTGGGGCAGACACAGCTGTCTTTCCCATCACGGCCTTTCTCACGCTTGTGCTTTCTTCCTGGAATTCGCTGATTACCGACAGAGAAGAAACACCTGTGGACCCACCCCAAGGAGGAGCTTCAGATGAGCATCAACAGCCAGAGATAAAAGGAAGGTGCTTTGGGATGATCCATAACCTTCGGTCTGTGTCCCGATCCTTGGTCAGCATCTGGGAATGGTCCAGACGGGGGATGCAGGAGGAGACGATGCTGACTCCAACTCAGCCTGTTGGCTTCGTCACCATCAACTTCACGTTTCAAATCCAGCTTTGTCCTTAAAAGTACACGTTACTGTAGGTTTGGAAAAGTTCTGCTTTTTGTGGGTGGTTTTAAAGACAGGTGTTGCTTCCTCTGCCTGCATTCTGCTAAGCCAGACAGGGCAAAGAGAACCCTAACTTTGAATTCTTAAGAATGTCAATCTTGGGGCTCACTGGTAATTACTCAATAGAGAGCAACGCCTGAGAGATGCTGACATTCTAAAATACACGGTTTAGAGGCCCTCAAGCAAACGTGACTGTGCTAGGAAGCAACTCTCCTCCATCCTGCTCTGTGTGGATTTAGGGCATCGACGGCAGGCAGCTCCTGTGTTCTGCACAGAGGGATCCCCAGGATGAGGGGGGATGTGGAAGCAATGATGTCGTGGTCAGGGAAGTCTGCAGGAAGCAAAATGAAGCAAGTTTCTTTAGTTCAGGATTTCTCGGAGGCTCTGCTGGGCTGGCGCGCTTGAGAACATCCTGGGAGGGCTGAGACTACTGGCTGTGAGCTCTTGTCTTAGAAAAGCTGTGACCAGGTTGAGGGACGCTGGGGTTTCCTGGAACCACCTGATACCTGATGACCGAGATGCGTCTCAAAATTATCTTGCATTTCACCTTGCTTTAAAATTTGTGTCTACTTATTTCATTTAGAGATGCATTATTTCAATTTCAAGAATGTATGCTCTTTGATAATCACTCTGAAACAGTTTATAAGATGTAAACACTGATCAAATGAATTGCCTCCAACAATTGCAACTATCCATAACAAACAGTAAGAAACATGGTTCACGCCTTATATTCACTAGCCATGTGAATCTGGACACGCTATGAGCCTCTGAGTCTCACGGACCACAAAGACTACAGGTCAGCACGTGAGAGCTTCACACAGGACCCGGCATCTGCTGA
>NW_012104698.1:361308-363528 GCF_000951045.1 Mandrillus leucophaeus
GGTTGGGCGACTCCCCAGCAGTGACAAGGAGGGAACTCAAGTGCCCCAGGGTGCTGGGACCAAGAGCCCCCAAAACCATCCAAGTGTCACAGGTTCGCCGTGCCACGCCAGGATTACAAGCTTCAACAATGTCACACAGAGATACAGTTTAGTTTTGTTTATTTATTTATTTTCAATAGCATGAAGACACAGGCAGACACAAAGTGCAGGAGGTCATACCGACGTGTTTTAGATCCTGCTGTCATCCGAGCTGTCCTGGGTAAGTGATGCCATCTCTCCAATACCCACGTGCCTTGCCCATAAAATGGGACGATGGCACCTGAGGATTCAAATGCTCACCATGCAAGGGTGCTCGGAAGCCCTCAGAAACCCTGGTCTGTTCCTGACTTTTCTGGGAAGCCCTCAGAGACTGTTCTCAAGGGCGGAGAGAGGAGGCCGTCCTTCCCGTAATCGGAGTCATGCGAGGCTGACGGGAAAGCCGGGAGAGGGAAGTACAGGGAATAGGAAGAGCCTGGAGCAGAAGTGAATTTACCGACTCCGGTGCACGGCGACATCAGGAAACGTCTCACCCCAGTGCTGCACGGGCGCCCGTGGATCGCCAGGAGGCCCAGGCTGTGGATCGCTGGGAGGCCCAGGCTGTGGATGGCCAGGAGGCTGCAGCCTGGTCCCAGCATCACTGCTGCGACAGGCACCTCCCTGCCTGGATTCTGCCACGTGGGATTCTGCGTTGCTTCCCACCTTTGTCCCCAGCTCGAATCTCCTTAGGAGCTCCTCTCTGCCAGGCTCGGGGATGGCTGGTGTGCCTGACATGTGGCCAGCGCCTGTGCTCCTGTGGTAACTCACAGCCACGTTCCAGGTTCCAGAACCCATTCCTATTCAGCTTTGTCATGTGGCTGGTGAGGGAGGACCCGGAGGCAGCTGGAGAAGCAAGACCCCCCTGCCCTCTGCGTGTTGCTCTATTTGCTGACGTTTGACGTTCACATCAGCCCTCGTGTCTGTGCCTCCGTCTGTGTGACCTGGGCTTGCGCCGAGTCGAGGAGCACCGCCTGGCCTTTAGATGCCCTACGGGACTCCAGGAGAGGAGGATAAACTGCACGGGGGCCCTGCTGTGACCGTCATCATAACAACACCATGGAGAACAGGCACATTTTTCAATAACATGGAACGATGTAAACACTTACTAACTTTATCCTTGCTGTTTTATAAAATGCAAATGTAAAGTGGCTTAAAAGTAATGATCTTGAAAACATTACACCTCTCAAAGGGAATTTTTTTCATACTCAAGTTTTGGAAAACAAAAGATTGATAATAAAAAATACGAACAGACTGAAATTCTGATATAAGTAACATTTGATGAGTGTCTGCAAGAAGTTTGATTGGCTTAATCAGATTCAAGACACGATTTGTGACCCAGCTATTGGGATCTTCCTTTCAGAGAGATTTTAATTTTAAAAAGTTCACCTGCCAAAAGTCGGCCACGGTGGCGGGCAGCGGTCCCTGGGTGGCGATGTACGCGGGGTTCCTCGGGTCGTGATCCATCTGCGGAGACAAGACCACATGACAGCGGTTAGCCAGGAGGTTAGGAAGCCCAGCGGTTAGGAAACCCAGAGGTTAGGCAGCCCAGAAGCAGAGCCCGGGTTCAGGAGGAGGGAAGGGTGGCGTCTCCTGAGCTGAGCAACACACAACTTGCCCTTTGCTGATTCAAACGAGCACATGGCACAGATGGGGACCCAGCCGTCCCGAGCTGAGCCACCGCGTCTGAAGGCCCAGCCGTCCCGAGCTGAGCCACCACGTCTGAAATGCTTTCCTTATACCTGAGGTTGAGGTTCTAAGAGCGGCATCAACAGAAATGAAGACCAGTAGCCCAAAGAGTGCAGACAGCTGTCATTAGCCCACTCAGCAGGAACAGCCCCATGACATGGATGAGCTTTCCAGCCTGCAAGTGACCCCAGAGCTTCCTGGCCACGGAGCCCACCCAGGCTGCCCCGTGTTCAGGAGAATGAGCCTCTTGCTAGAGACACAGGGCTGGCTGGGCCGAGGCTGAGCTCCAGGCTTTCAATGGAGAGTGTGAACGTGGTTCCTCCAGGCCCCAAGGACAAACTTGCCAGCGTCCTGGGAGAACGAACCAGCGCTACCTCCTGCTTCCCTGCTGGAGTTAACTTGTCGTGTGTGGGGGCTTGTTTTTGTGTATCCTGGAAAGGGGGCATGGGCAGAGCCGGT
>NW_012104698.1:365484-366832 GCF_000951045.1 Mandrillus leucophaeus
CATGAGGACATCGGTGGTGGCCCCCGTGTCACCTTGAGCACTGCTGCTTTTGGGAAGCTGACGTGGGGCACATTTTCTTTAACAGCCAGCCAGTGAGTCCCCGTGCAGCCGTCACCAGCCCCAGAGATGATGGCTGTCAGCACAAAAGAAGGCACCAAATGCACCTTATAATTATGTTCACCATAAAAGAGGGGCAAGCATAAAGGAACAGATGTAAGTTATTCTCACAGAACAACACGGTGACGCTAGCCGGGGGCTGGGGGAAGGCAGGGAGAAAAGCTTTTTGTGCATCTGATTTAGTGATTCATAATTAAAACCGGACCTCGTTTTGAAATTCGCCACAACACACACAATACAGGTAAAATTATGTTACTGCCACTGAAAGCCCCAATTAGAATGTTTCAGTAGAAAAATGCTTAGTAGAAATAAGGAGTTTTGATTTTTTGAAATATGCATTTGTTGGGGGTGACAGCTATTTACAGAGACCCTGTCTCTTCTCTGCAAATAGTAATGCATAAAAAGGAAAACCCCACCTCCTTCTTAAATGTGTGTGTGTGTGTGTTTTTTTTTTTTTTTGCTCAGAGCAATTTCTACAACAACACATTTTAAAATTGTAAGCATGTTCAAACTGGCACATTTAGTTGCTTTCAAAATGAGAAAAAGGTGATTGAAAGTAAAGTTCTGGACAGGGTTGCAGGAGGGTCGATAAGGTGACTATTGAGTTAGGTCTGAATTGTTAAGGTGTCCTAAAGTCCACACACCCATCACCTGTTCCAATGCCCAAGACAGGAGCAAATGCAGTCAGGGTGCTGCAGGGGGATGGCTGAACACGAAGTACGGGCTGCGCAGACTGAGTGGGGACCGGCCTCACCTCCCTCCTGCCCACCTGCCGTCCTGTGGGGGCCACTGGGAAGGTGGGAACAGCATGATGATCCGAGTGGTGACATGTGTTATCAGTTTCACAATAATTCAGGGGACAATTACAATCATTTAATTCCTGGCACATTCTGTTGAACAGAAAATGATTCTGGGAGGAAGGATTTTGTGCAAGCAGCGACTGTGAAGGCCACAGGCGGCCTCCTTGTGGTTTCTCACAGCCTTCAAGGAAAAGTCAAGCAAATACTTAACTGGCCACACAGAGATTTTATTACATTTAATGTTTTCAGGCAGGATAAGTGGCTGTGGAGGAAATCAAGTGAGTTTCTACTAACACTGCTTTTTCCAGTGAGGGCATTTGCCTGACAACCCGACGTGGCAGGTGTGTGTCCCTCTATCTTCCTCGCCCAGTGATTACACAGCACCCACTCCGGCTTCCTCCGATCTTCGTTCTTAATCTCCGCCTCCTACT
>NW_012104698.1:368152-375862 GCF_000951045.1 Mandrillus leucophaeus
GGCCTACTTTTTAAAAATAAAAATAAAACCCATTTGTCTGTGTTGACTCTATTATCCCTTAGTCAACTGATTCTTAGGAAGACGTCATATGAACTAGGAGACTAATGAGGTGTGTTCCTCTGTCTCTCTGAATACACAGTGTAAAGACGGCCTAGTGATACGCCTTATGCTATCGGAGGATAATTACTAAACAAGGATCTTTAGAAACTCTAATCTGCATGAAAAACTTAGCCACATTTTCCCCAATATTCCAAACAAAGTTCATTTTAGAAATGAAGCACTTAGCATGTCAGGACCACTGGACTGTGTTCTGTAGTCCTCAACAGCCTCGATGGTGGCAGAGGAACCCACTGCGGGGCAGGTGAAGGGAACGCCAGTTTCTGCTCCCAAACCAACCCCGGCCTCGGGCAGCCATGACCTAAATATCTTAAAAGGATCTGGCTGACTTTGGGGAAGGACACGGCAGGGGGTGTCACGTCTTTAGGCTGAAATCTTGTGCAAAGGATAAGTACATGCCTCATCTGCAGGTATTTCTACCTGCCCATCTCTCTACCTGCCTTTCCTAACATTTAAAGCAAATTTCATGAAATGCTTTCTTGAAAACAACCATCTTACTTGTCAAGTCCCTTTTCCAAATACTAAGTCTTAATATGGGAATTTATTGGGAAATTGTATCTTCGGTAATCAATGGGAGATTGACTTGTTTTTTTGATACAGGGTCTCTTGTTCTTTAGCCCAGGCTGGAGTGCGGTGGCACGATCTCAGCTCACTGCAACCTCTCCCTCCTGGTTTCAAATGATTCTCCTGCCTCAGCCTCCAGAGTAGCTGGGATTACAGGTGTGAGCCACCACGCCTGGTTAGGTTTTGTGTTTTTAGTAGAGATGGGGTTTCAACACATTGACCAGGCTGGTCTTAAACTCCTGAACTCAAGTGATTCACCCGCCTCAGCCTCCCAAAGTGTTGGGATTACAGGCATGAGCCACTGCACCTGGTCAGGAGATGGACTTTTGAACTTGAAATATTTTTATATTGTATTCTTAGGAGTTGAGATTTACTTAAGTAAAATACTGAATATAAACCATTATTATACATAGAAGTTTGATTGTAAATAACTGAAGTGGTTCCCATATTTGGCCAATTTCTTATGCTAGTCAGAACATCCAACCTCTCTTCCTTTTCTGAAAAGCCACTCTGTCCTTACATAGGTAAATGCATTCTGAATTAAAACTTTAAATGATTTTTTTTCTCCCTTAATAGACAGTGAAATGAAGAATTAAGCTGATTTTTAAGTGTCATTGGGAGTTTCAGGGTTGTCCTGGCAATAAAGCTTGTGTGCTGTCTTTGAGTGGGCTGTTACATGAACACCATTTCTCAACTTGGTGTCCTCAGTAATAACCAGGCTGTTTTAAATGTAGCTCATGGGTTTCTCTCTCAGACAACCTATGAGGGAAAACAGAATTCCCATTGACTTTCATGACCTCTGATTTAAAAGCAAAGATTGCACATTATTTACTATTGGATGCCTTCCCTGAAATGTAATGAGGACTAAGTACAAATATGACAGATGTAATTATCATAGTTTTATCCTGCACAGCCAGGGCCTTCCTTTGCTGTAATTGTAAGCTTTTCATTCAGCTGCCACTAGGAAGGTAATTATCATTGTACCTTCAGCTATTTCATAAAGACAAGTCACCACCGATTTCTTCTGCTTCATTCTTACAACCCAAATTTGGAAAAAAAAAATTGTGGTATGAAATAAAGGCAAGACATAAAAGGTACCATAGAATTACTTCTCCCTCCTGGCCTCACCTTCTCACCCAAGCTCCTGCCCAGTAAGGCCTGGAGAGGGAGCGGCATGAATGTGCAGGAATTCATCCCCCAAACACACGCCTCCTCTAGTTCCCATACGAGCGTGAAAGTTGTCCATCGTTTCCAGCTTGACACAGTTGCTGCCCTGGGCACTGCTGCCCACGTTGGCTTGGCTGTGGCCTGGAATAGCGCAGACATCTGCAAGTTGGAACCCATCAAGTGGGGGAGAGTTGGGCCCAGCTGCAACACTGAACTCTCGTCTTTTAGGCTTGTGAATCATGGCTTTATTCCTCATTTTGGCCTCATCAAATGGTTCATCTCAGGGAAAAGGGACCTCAACATGGCTTTTCTTTTCCTTCGGACAGTTTCGTGTTGCCAACTCTGCTGCACATGGTACAGGAACGGAATCCAGGCATGCACACCTGGCTCTACCAGAACGCATGTTCTGTTCATCAAGTGAGAGGCTGGCACATCAGTGAGGCTTTGGTTTGATGTTTTTGAATTAGAATTGATGACAGAAAAATATTACGTGCATCACATCTTATTAAGGAAGATGAATGAGGATCTTTGAAACCCAGACGGAACCAAGGTTGGGAGTCAACCTCTGCTGGAAGGAAGTGATTCCTTCTTAAGAATGAACACATAAATAGAAACCTGGGTTCAGGTGGTGTACACCAAGTACACTAGACCAGTTCTTCACTTTGAGTTCACTCTCTCAAAGCCGAACATGCTCACTGTGTGGGCCGTGAAGTGCCGGAAAACGGGACTGGCTCAGGCATGTGGGAATCTTCCCAGTGTGCTTTATCCCACGGGTGTGCTGAGACCAGCAGAGCCGAGAGCTGAGCACCATCCACCATCAGTGGCCACTGAGACCAGCACGGCCAAGAGCTGAGCACTGTCCATCATCAGTGGCCGCGGCCTGCAGGCAGTGGGGCCAATAATTTCATCCAAAGCTCCCTATGGATGAGCAAAGAAACTTCAAGATACCGTAGGGTATGATTTGTGCCTTGATCACCTGCTCTGTCTCACTCAGCCCTAGAACAGTGTCGCATCCTGCAGGCACCGTGTTTGATTAAAGGCGAAAGTGGAATTTTAGTGAGATGTCCTCATGCTTCCCTGAAGACCAGAATTGAGAAGAGTTGTTCAAAGGGGCAAACATGACAACCAGTGTCTGCCACAAATCCGCATGGAGCCCCAGCCTCTCCACTGCTGGTTTAAAATGCCATCCACCAGGTCTCCAAAGCCCTGGCCCTGGACAGTGTCCCATCCCACCCCCGCCACCTGCCACCATCTGAACAGCCAGTCCAAGTGTCCCTAGCCTGTGGCTTCAGCCTTCTCCACGCTCATTTCTCTCCCTCCTCTGCTCACCCTGGAAGGGCTGCAAGCCCCCCCATTCAGCCCTGCTCCCCCCAGAGGTCATGACAGGGAAGGGGGATGCCCAGAGTTAAATAGGGTGAGAGCCGCATCCGGCATGGGCTGAGAGGAGCCCCTGGGAAGTGAAGGACCACAGGCCACAGGGACTCACACCTCATGGTGCAGGAGCTGCTGCTACACTTGTCCACAGAAACACAGGACAGCCTGATCTCCACTGCACCTGTGTCTATCCCAGGGGGAGGACCAGCCAAAAAACGGTCTCTTTCTTAAGAAACAGGGTCCCATTCGCTGGAAAAACTTCAGGAAAACGAATCTAGAATTCTGGACCTGCCTCCGTGCTACTGATCATTACAAAAAGCAGAGACCGAGGACTCGTGTGCCCATGCCCAGTGAATAAACAGGAAATGAGTAGCTCCAGGAAGAGGAATGACACCCACTACGAATCTCTCCTAAAAGCCATGTCTTCTAGTCAGGCAACTGTCCAGTCGCCACTGCTGGATGTTCTACAAGTCATGGAACCCACCGCCCAGCGTGAGCCGGGACCCACACAGCTCATAAACAGCCCCACTGGTGAAGGAACAGAGGAGTGGCGGGAGTCCAGTGGGCAGAGTGGGTCCCGTGCACCACAGAGGCGCTGAGCCAGGCGGGGATGCGATTTCCCCCAAGAACCTTCCCGCGTGATTTGCCGTGTCCATGATGCCCGATGGAAAGCCTGGGGCCACTGCCCTGGCGACACACTTACGATGGGGCTGGCGTTGATGTAGTCCGAGTGGCTGTGGCTGTTCTCCGCCTTCAGTAGGACCCGGGAGTGGTCATCTGCAAGGACACAGTGCAGGGGTCAGCGGAACGTTGGCCCACCCAGCAGCATGGGACCCCCACCTGGCCTCCGGGGCCCACCATCCAGCAGCGTGGGACTCCCAACCAGCCTCCAGGACCTATAGCGCAGCAGTGTGGGACCCCTGCCCAGGCTTCAGGGCCCACCCGTGTCCTCTCCCAGGACTCTGCTCACACCCTCCTGAATGTGGTTTCTAATGTTCCTGTTCCCATCCTCCTCTCTCTTTGTGATCCTCCACGTGGGAGGCAGACGAACGGCATGTGGGGAAGTGGTACAAAGCTCCCATTCAGCAGAATGGAGATATCCTGGTGTTTTCCCCCACGTGGAGTTCACACACCAAGGTCAGGGGGTTCTCTGCAGAAATTTTACACCATGTTGGCCTTTAAATCACAGACACACTTGGCAACACACAGCAGGTAAATGGAAATAGGAACGTTAAGCAATCGGCCACCTTCCAAAATAAAAAGTTTCATAGTCAATGAAGAGTTAAGTCCTCAAGATTACCGGAATTTAGTTTTAAAAGGAGAGTAAGAGATAAATAAAATGCAGATAAAGAGGAAATAGAGGAGAAATGTACCAGTGGAGACTGGCATAAAAACTCGCTTGGACAGGCCGAGTAACCTGATGGCTGCTGAAGCCGGGCACAGCACGGGGGACGTTCGGCACTTGTGACGTTGTGATACACCAGCTGTCTTGGCTTTGGTTCTAGGGTAACCCCCATTCTGCTTACTGCGACTGCCCTCCTCTTTGCCCTGTTTTTAGAAACTTCGATCAGCAGAGCTCACAGAGGAGGAGAAGCTGAAAGAGCCCCTCCTGCATCTCCCACCTCCCCGGTGTGCAGCCACTTCCTTTTCTCTGCAAGGTGCTCTTTGTATTATGGGATCTTAGGGGTGTTGTTTTTCTGTCAGAAATCTCTGTGGCCAGTGGCACCTTTGCCCAAGTTTTGCTCAGGCTGGGCCTGGCAGGCCGTGTTTGGCTCACACTACCAGCCTGGGTCCTACGCCTGCCAAGGGCGAGTCAGGCATGCAGCGGCGAAGGGTGTGTGAGGAGCGTGGGGTCTGGTCACACCAGTCAGGCACACTGGGTGCTGCAGCAGGGTGGGCAGCTCCAGGTGCCAGCATGGGCGCTGGCTCTCTGTGAGGCTGCGGCCAGACCAGGCAGGCTGCAAGCAGCTTCCATGGTTGACACTAAGGAACATGGTAGCTCCTGGAAGTCTGGAGATGGCAGGAACCACAGGGTCCCAAAGATGGAATCACAGGCCTGGCTTGGGGAGCTCCCAGTTCTGGGCTCCCTTCTCAGAAGGAGAGAGCTATTCTCTCCTTCTCTTTACCCACAATGTGGCGAGCAAGGGGCATGCCTCAGCCCTGTTTGTGCCGCAGCTCTTCTAGCCCCACCATTAGACAGGTCCCGAGTTCTTGTTCTGCAACCAGGAAGAACAAGGTACGGAGACAAGCGAAGGGTGAGCGAGATGAAGAGGAGCTTCACTGAGCAATTCAACAGCTCAGTCTCCCACAGGGGGCAGCTCCTTTCTGCAGCCAGGGGGTCCTGATGAGTGTTCAGCTCCTAGCAAAGAGGAGGCTCTGGAGTGGGTAGCTCCTCTCTGCAGGCTGCTTGTCCCATTGTCTCTACAGACCTCAGCCGAGAGGAGGCCTTGGAGAGGGTAGCTCCTCTCTGTAGCTGGTCATCCCCATGTCTGCCCAGCTCTGGCTGAGCCTGAGGCATTTATGGGCCTCAGAGGGGAGGAAATACATGCTGATTGGTCCATGGGTGGCCATGGGCAGGCCTGGAAAAGGCACCATGAGTTCCCACTCTGATCCACAGGACTCGCAGTCCAGCCCCCAGCCTTCAAACCCTCCCTGGCCTGAAGGTGGTTGAAGGTGGTGCCTCATGGGGACCTACTCCCTTTTGCCCAGGAATCTCTGCCTCCTGCTGCCATTCATGGCACCCAGGCTGTTTGTGCCAAGGGGCACCTGCCGGCCAGAGCTGAGCTGCCCTTAGCCCTCCCTCAGCTTCCCTCCCATGCTTGTTGGTGCCCAAAGTCCAGAGGGGGCTGAGGTGGCAGGGGGCTGGTGTGTCAGCACTGCCCTGAGTGTGCCCACACCTGCTGAGCTGTGACAGCGCCCGGGCTCGGCCCTGACTTTGCTCCAAGATCAGCATGGGTGCCAACAGCAGGGAGAATCCAGGCAGCAGGAGCAGACACTTCCTGCAAGGGCAAGGATCTTCTTCCTGGGTCCCCAAGAGTGCAGGGCTGCCTGGGTCTGCAGCTACGGTTCGGGCAGCTGCAGCTGCTTCCCGGGGTGGGGGTGGGTCCTGCCTGCTTCATGGAACAGGATGCCCAGGTCACGCCTCCCTGCTGCAGCCGGTGTGATGGTAGTGACCACTTCAGAGGGCCTGTCACTGACATCCCTGGCTGAAATCTGAGAGACAGCGTCTCAGCTCTGCTGCCGTTTGTCCCAGGGAAAACTTTTCAGTGCTGCACACAACACAGATTTCCTTCTCTTCTGAGAAAACAAAAGCACCCTGGCTGGAGCCCTCGGAGGCCAGTGCTTGGAGGCCATGGGTCCCCTCTGGACCTGTTTCCCAACTCCAAACTCACCAGGCACCTCCTGCGGGCGCTGGCACCAGAAGGAAGTGGCCCTAATCATGGAGCAGTGTGGTGGTGGTGAAGCTGCGCAGATTCTGCTTTTCTATGTAATTCTTTCGTTTTTCTTGGAGATTTTACTTATATTTTTTAAAACAACAAATTCTAGGGCTTGGGAAACTTAGTGTTTTAACTGATTTAACTAGGAAGGTACTGTGCACTAGAGATCAATACAATCCAGGTTGGATGCCGTCCTGACACCCTCCTTCAGGTAGGAATGTCAGCCTCTTTCAGGGGTGACAAGATGGGGTAAGATAAAACATCTAGAAAGAGGAGAAAAATGCATATGTACATATGCACATGCCGTATGTAGCTGAATGCCTCAGGAATGTCGTGAAGCTGCAAATCATCCCGTCAGCTTTGAACGCAGGTGTGAATGACGCAAAAATCCCAGGGACTCAATGGCTTTTAGCTCCTGCACAAATTAGTTCTTGGAGAGTGAAAATTGGCAGTGGCAGGAAATTGTAATGCGAATAATCAGAAAAAAATTGGTGGACTCTGACATGTGAACACCCCACAGACACTACTCCAAACATTGATTCCAGAAGCCCAATTTCACAGTGGGGCCACACAGAACACAGCCAGAGATGAGGCTGTGGTCAGAGGTGCTGGGCTGGGCCCGGTGCTGCAGCCCACACAGAGCTTGGGAATAAAAGCAGTGCCTCTGGCTGCTTCCAGGGGCCTCCGGGCCCTGCCTCATTTTCAGCACAGCCACCGTTAGGCACTTGTGAGACCAGCAACTGGGGACCGCTCTTACGTGTCTTGAGAAGGCTTTATCAAGAGCAGGGTCACGAGGGAGCAGGGCAGGGAAGAGGCAGCGCAGCTCGGAGCCCCCAGGCTCCTGACCTGGCTTGGTCTGGTGCTTTGACGGTACCCATTGATCCCTGAGACCAGCGGCCTGGTCTCCGGTGTGTGTGTGGGGTGGGGCACAGAGGAGGCATCAGGGCAGCGTGCTAGGAGCTCCTCCTCAGCCGAGCGGTCCCTGCCACCAGGTCCTGTGAGCAACAGGCCATGGGGAAAGTGGCCACTGCCACTGGACTCAGCAGACAAG
>NW_012104698.1:377347-381093 GCF_000951045.1 Mandrillus leucophaeus
GAGTTAACTTCAGTGGGTTAAATTAACCCACTGTGCACATTCCTTTTCTGAACCTTTACTATGTTTATCATGTGTTAGTGCATTGTTCAACAATATTTCAGGCCGGCTGCAGTGGTTCACACCTGTAACCCCAGTACTTTGGGAGGTTGAGGCGGGTGGATCACCTGAGGTCAGGAGTTCGAGATCAGCCTGGCCAACATGGTGAAACACCATCTCTACTAAAAATACAAAAATTAGCCAGGTGTGGTGATGGGCGGCTGTAATCCCAGCTACTTGGGAGGCTGAGGCAGGAGAAGTGCTTGAACCCAGGAGGCGGAGGTTGCAGTGAGCCGAGACCAAGCCATTGCACTCCAGCCTGGGCAACAAGAGTGAAACTCTGTCTCAAAAATATTTTTTTGACATTAAAAAAAAGAGTATTTCAAATTACTCAGATGTTCCATATTTTCACGGATTAGATCCTCTTCTCATCCTGGACCCAGTGGCCATCCTGGGCCATGGACAGAACGGGGACTACCTTACTGTTTTAGGCTGAAGAAACTAAGGCTCAGAAGGATGGAACGACTCATGTGGCCATGGCCTCGTGGTCCACAGGGGAGCGCAGGGTTTGACTCCCAGCCCCATTGCTTGCCAGCAGGCGATCTTGGGTAAACTGTTCAGTGTTCAGAGAATGCAGGATAACACACAACTCACAGGACTGTTGTGATAAATGGCACACAGCAAGCAATGAGGAGCAAGGTTGAGATGACGGTGGACACACACCCAAACGGGTAGGTCAGCCAAGCTGGTAAAGTGTGTTCTTGCTGCCCTGTGGTGGCAGAACATATGGAGCGATTTTCATAGGTGCCAACAGAAGAGACACATCCCAGTTTCTTCTTGAGTATTACTAGGGCAAAGAGCCTTGGAAGATGGCCAAGCTAAGCATGTTAGAGGACACAGTGGTGTAGCCATTAATCATGATCTAGAACCTCCCGTGCTCCCCCCGCCCCGACTGCATCCGAGGAAAGTGTGTGGAAGACTCCTCTGCCTGGAACATCGTCTTGCTACGTGGATCTCTGAGGATGGCATTCCCCCAGGCCCCCCGGCTTGCTGTCCACACTCAGGAAGCTGCTCTGCAGGGCCAAGAATCTGCCTCCCACTAGCACACAGGCTCCATGGTGCTGCTGTTTGGAGAATGCGTGAGGCCATCTGTGAAGCCACTGCTGAGTCCTGGAACTCGGCAATGGGGTTCCTTCCTCCCAGGGGCCTGACAGAACTCGGCAATGGGGTTCCTTCCTCCCAGGGGCCTGACAGAACTCAGCAATGGGGTTCCTTCCTCCCAAGGGCCTCAGGGAACTTGGCAATGTGGTTCCTTCCTCCCAGGGGCCTCACATGTTCTCTTGGGCTCTCCAACTGCCTCTGCTTTCTGTGAAGGTTTGGGCTCAGTCATTTATGCCGGCGGGAGACCCTCTTCTTCACGTTGATGGTGCGGCCTGTGGAGAGGTTGAGCCAGCATCTTCCTCCTAGAGGGTCTGAGTCCTGACTCTTCAGTGGACGACATGTTCCAGGCTGTGCTCTGCAGCTGGCACCAGCACCCACAAGCTCCTGCTCCGAGTTCATGGTGTCCATCAAGGTCTGAGGGCTGCAAAGGCACATCCTGGGGCTGCTGTCCGTCAGCAAGGGCCATCAATGCTGCTTAGGGGGTCCCACCTGGTCACACACAGAAAGGACTTTGAACTTGTCAGAGTTAAGGCAAAGGAATAAATGATCAGACCACATTTGTTTCAATACTCTGAGAAGCTACATGGGCTTGATTCTTCGCAGACCTGGGCACTGGAAGACCAGCAACAGTGAGATGACGGAACGCATTCTGAAGGGGCAAGTTCTCTTCCTCCCACACACTCCCATCCTTAGTCAGCAGGCAGACATTCTGCTTCCAATTATGCCTTCAGGAAACGCTCAGCTCAAGCTATAAAGATCATCTAACATTTAGGTAAGTCAACTGAGTGTCATTCAGGGGCTTCCGCAGCTCAGCAAACAATGGTGCATCTGGGCAGACTGGGACGGGCTGGGGCTGATATCCAGAAAGCCCTGCCACATCCAGAGAGGGTCATGAAAACGAGACCTATCCCAGCCACCGCTCAGGAGGCACGCCGCCCACCACTGAGCTGAAAAACTGAGCGTGAGGCTGGTGGCTGACTTCCAAACTGGATGCATCAAAAGCAGGTCCCAGAGGAGCAACAGTGGCCCCAAATAGCATGGTCATGAGGCTGATTTTGTGTCTCATGTCTTAAATGGTTTCAATGGCATCCCCCACAGATCTTTCAGAAAGTTGCCCCCCAATGGGACTGGAGGCGTGTTGGGCAGGTGACCTGGGGCAGGTGGACTAGAAGGAGCCTCAAGCCCCGGGGGATTCCCATACCTGAAGCAATTTTAATCCGCACTAGTCTCATTGCGGGCATCTGTGTAGAAGGAACTCCCCAGGCAGGGCTGTGTGGGGGCAGGATGCAGCTGGAACAGATGCCAAAGGTATGTGGGTTGCCGTGGCCGGGCAGCGCCCACCCAGTCACTGAGCTGACTTGGAGGCACCAGGTCCCAGGGTTGAGCTGCATACCCTCCCCCAAAAAGACACACTGGAGTCCCAGCCCTGGGAACATGACCTTATTTGGAAATAGGGTCTTTACAGAGGTAAGCGAGCGGAGGTCATTTGGGCGGCCCTAATGCAATATGACTGGTGTGCTGTTAGGAAGGAGGAATCTGCACACCCACACGTGGAGGGAGAGCGCCTGTGTGAAGACGAAGACAGCCGCCGTCGTGCTGGGGAGCGAGGCCTCCAGAGAAGTCAGCCCTGCTGACAACCTGCCCTCCACTTCTGGCCTCTGGAACAGGAGACAGCTCGCTTTGGCCCCTTACACCGCCCATCCCTGGCGCTCTGTCCCTGCAGCCCTCCAGGCCCAGAGCACCTGGAGGGACCTGGGTTTGGCTTCCTGTGCCCTGAGCAGCACCTAGTGCCTGCACAGAGAATGCGCCACCTGGAGCCAGCCTGCAGTCGTGGAGTGTGGGCAACCCAGAGACCAGCTCCAGACATAGCACACGTGGCTGTGTGCGCTGGTGGCGACTTTCTCACAGGAACAAGAACAGTTTTCCGAAACAGGGGCACAGGGATCAGACAGGCAGGGCCACGCCGACTGCACGGCTCCACCGAGAGGCGGTCCATCAACAGTGATGATGAAACGCATCTGTGCGAGCAGCCAGAGACACAAACGGCTGGGGGGCGCCTCCGAGGAGCTGAGACTGCGAGCAGGGGGCAGCTCACACACCTTATCACCAGGACACCGGATATCACCAGAAGAACAGCTCTGGCTTGTGGCTGTGCTGCCTGAGATTAACGCGTTTTGTGGATCGGGGGCAGAAGCTGCACCTGTGACTGACGGTCTTGGGGTCGCCAGGGGAGCCGCAGACGGCAGTGACCTCTGCCCCCACAGCACGGGGCGCAGGGCAGACTGTACCAAGCAGGCGCGTCTGCAAAAGTACGCGAGGAAATTCGACGGGAAACCTGCGCATTAGCTTCCTAGAGGCGCAACTGATGGGCAGGTGTGGAAAATGCCCAAACAGCTCACAGGAACGACTTACTTTCGCGGCACAGGAGGGGTCGTGGTCAAAAGGGCACCCACAGAGACGCTGGGGTGAAGCAGGGAAACCGGGTGGGCGCGGCTCCGGCCCGGGCAGAGCCCCCCACACCCCACAGCAGCTGAAGGCCCCGCCTCCCG
>NW_012104698.1:382153-383298 GCF_000951045.1 Mandrillus leucophaeus
GGAGCTCCTCCTCAGCCGAGCGGTCCCTGCCACCAGGTCCTGTGAGCAACAGGCCATGGGGAAAGTGGCCACTGCCACTGGACTCAGCAGACAAGTGCCAGCTGAATTTTCTCATTGGAAAATTAAGAAAATGTTTCCCTAGCTTGGGAGTCCTGGGGAGTTAAACATACATTCTACAAGCCTGGCCCTCTCCTCTTCATGGCAGAGGGGTAATCTGTCTTGGGCACCCGAGCCCTGCTGGCAAGCAGAGGACAACCCACGGGCTTCTTGGTGGAAGATGGTTTCAGCAGAATTCATTTCCTCCAAGGTCACCCTTTAAAGATGGCACTGAGTGGAGGACCCGGCTTCCAGGGCTTTGGAAAGCTCCTACTTCCTGATCGCATATTTGATTTTGTGTCAACATGTTGCTTTTGAAATTACCAGGTAAGTCTTTTCTTTTTTTTAAGAGACAGGGTCTTGCTCCATCACCCAAGCTCGAGTGCAGTGGCACAATATTGAATCACTGAAACCTCCACCTCCTGGGTTTAAGCAATTCTCCTGCCTCAGCCTCCCGAGTAGCTGGGACTACAGGCACACATCACCGCACATGGATAATTTTTAGTAGAGACAGGGTTTTGCCACGTTGGCCAGGGTGGTCTCAAACTCCTGACCTCAGGTGATCCACCCACCTCGGCCTCCCAAAGTGCTGGGATTACAGGCATAAGCCACCATGCCTGGCCAGCAAAGTCATTGTGTTTGCAATATGGGGTCATTTGGAACTTCCGGGAAACGCCTAGAGCCATCCTAGGTGGGCCGAGGGACGCTGCGGGCTGTGGAGGAGGGCGGACTCTGACTCCCGCATGGGGTGACAACCACTCCTCATGCGGAGAGTTCATGTGTCTGGTGAATCTCTATTTTGTGCTTCTCTTACTTCTTACGAGTCGTTTTTAGAGCCAATGGGATGATGGCATCCAGTTCCCAAGTCCCCTAAAGGGCAGTTTCCTTGACGTACAAGGCCTGGGGAGGGCCTTCATGTTCTATGAAGGGAGGCAGGTGGCCTGGGGCCTCTCAAGGCCAACCCCAGGCTGGAGATGAAGACAGGGTGGGCCCACGCGCAATCAGCCCTGGCCTGTGCTCGTGGAACTGAAGGCTGCTCCCTCCTGTTC
>NW_012104698.1:384521-384846 GCF_000951045.1 Mandrillus leucophaeus
GGGCAGACACAGCAGCTCCGGAGGGTTGATCTCACTGACAAGGAGAGTCCCGGAGAAGGGGCCGGGGTGTCTCCGGCCTGGGTGGCCGAGGGAGGAGGCAGGGAGAGCCCTGCGGCTGAACGACCCAGAGGGACAGGCCCAGCCCGCTTCCCATCCCGTCAGCGGCAGAACGTCGGTGGTTCCTTCAGCCCTGAAGCGCTCCACACACAGGTCTAGGGCGCTGACCTAGCTTAGAGGCGATTTTCTGGGCTAAGCAGCGACGGCGCCAGGTGACTCCGCTTGTCCTTCGTGTCCACTGGAAGGTCGGCGGGTG
Source organism: Mandrillus leucophaeus (assembly GCF_000951045.1). Lineage (NCBI taxonomy): Eukaryota > Metazoa > Chordata > Mammalia > Primates > Cercopithecidae > Mandrillus > Mandrillus leucophaeus. Next base: position 384,835 of record NW_012104698.1, read on the forward strand.
ACTGGTTCCCAA
>NW_012104698.1:386231-422438 GCF_000951045.1 Mandrillus leucophaeus
AAGGACAGGGGAGGAGGGGGAGCACAGTGGAGGAGGAGGACAGGGGAGGAGGGTAGGACAGGGGAGGGCCAGGGTGGGGCTCAGGGCTGAGGCAGTGTTTGAAGTCTGTGGCCTGTGGCAAGGCTGCAGAGCAGGCTGGTCATGTTCCTACAGCATCGTGGAGACCTGAACACTCCAGGTTCTTGGGAAACAGGGGTTCTGGAAGGGGGAGTTCTGGAAGTGGGCAGGTGAGCTTCTCGTGCGTTTGCAGAGTTCCCTACAGACTCCCACATGGACAGTCTGTGATTGTTTGGAACGGGAAGGTGGTCACTAAAAGAACAGATTTATTAGGAACCATTCATATCAGGAAAAAAAGTCAGGGGCAGCTGTTTCAAAATTAAACAGACAAAACAGACACAAAACCCAGAATGCAATGATGAATCTTGACTGCATCCTGGTGGAAAAAAACAAAACAGACAACAGATAACAGACTGTGTTGTAGAGAAAAGGGTGGGAGTCCCTGGGAGTGTGTAATAGCGACACCCCTGTGGGCTGAGCTGTGCCCTGACGCCCCTGCGTGGACACCCCGACCCCCAGGAACATGGAGTGCTGCCATGTTTGGAGACAGGGCCTCCAGAGAGGCGAGCAAGTGATGGTGAGGTCCTGAGGGGGGGCCTAGTGCAGTGGGTCTGCTGTCCTTAAACAAAGGGAACCCTTGGTCACAGATAGCACCTGCAAGCCCCAGGGAGGGCAAACCCCAGGGAGGGCCTCGGACACGACCAGCCCTGCCACACCTGGACCGCAGCCTCCGGCCTCCAGGACTGTGAGGAAATGCAATTCTGTGGTTTCAGCTGCTCATCTGCTGTCTCCAAAGCCTGGGCAGATGGGCACAGCTGGGTGTTAGAGGGCACTGAGGGGTTTTCGTTAATTTTCTTAGTTATAACGGGGCTGTTGCTACCTAGGAGAAGGCCCTTGTGTTTAGGACCTGCAGGCAGGCTAAAGTATGTGGACGTCATGATGCCTGATACTTACTTGAAGTCATCCAGCCAGAAAATAAATGAAGTGCTCTCAGGTCTCGCGAATACGGCCAACACCGGGGGGCTGGCAGGGGTGGGTGGTAGGTGTGCAGGTGACACCAAGCTACCCCTTCCACTTGAGTGTTTAAAACTCTTGTAATAAAAAGTGAGGGAGGAAGTCATGCTAAGCCAGCCACACTTCTGCTCTGGAGAGAGTCCTGTAGGAGCGGTGTTCGTGGGTTGCGGCTGGGTCTGCGCTGGGGCCGTGTGGGCTGCACTCTCCTGGGAGCTGCTGACTTTGGGCTCCTTAACCTCCTTCAGCCCCAGCTCTGTCCCTGTGTGAATCTCAGGGCTGTTTCGAGGATGAAAAGGAGGTGTTTAGCTCCGTGCCTTGCGTGGAAACGTCTGATGAGCTTTTGCCGATGTGCTCGGGGCCTGGGGATGGCTGGGGTGATCCCATCGCATGGCTGGGCGGTGGAACAATCTCAGCCCCGGAACCAGCGCCTGGAAAGTCCCGCGGTGGATTCGTGTTGCGGGGGAGGATTGGCTCAGCGCTGGTGCTGCGGACTGTGTTTTTATCAATGACTTGACGACGTGAAAAACATGTTTATAAAACGAGCAGATGGCGCCGAGCGGAGAGGGAGGTGACGCGGTGACTCAGGAACCACAAGCTCTGGAGGCTGAACAAGAATCGGTTACAGGAGATGAACACAAGGCTCGATTCTCCTGTTAAACTTGACGGTCACCAACGGGGGGTGGGGGGCAGGGGGTGCGCGAGGCCCTTGGCTTCACCGAAGACCTTAAGGAAAGACTCTGGATGTTAGTGGGCTCGGCCTCAGGATCAGCCAGCACTGAGATGTGCACTTGGCAGGATGAATGTAACTTATGGTGGATAAAGGGGGAGGCCTGATCCAGGAAGAAGCACACTGGGACCTGGGGCCCCTCTGGAGGGTGGATCTTCCAGGTCACAGGGAAACAGCACGCCCAGGAGAGGGTGAGCCTGGCCGCTGGCATCCTGAAGGCCAGGCTCGCCCCACACTCTGCGACACCCTCCCCGCACGAAGATTCTGTAAGTGGAATCGGAAGGAGGATGTGAGAAGGCCAGACAGCCATGCCACACCAGGCCAGACATCTTACGAACCTATCGGTTCAGCTTTAAGAAAGAGAGTAAAGAGCATCTAAAATCTGAACTTTGAGCAGCTGAACTGTGTGGAATGACAACCCGCCAGCACTGTTTCTTGGCACCGGAGGTCCTGAAGAGCTCACAGAAGGTGCACTTGCAGTTCTAGTTCAGAGATGATGCTTTTAGACAATCTTTCCCTTCGAGAAGTAGCCTAATGAGAAGGACTCCGTAGATCTCTTCCCTAAAAAAGAATCTGCAGTCTCTGGTAGAACAGCTGCCCAGAACAGCTTCTGCCTGTGAGGTAGCAAAGAAAAAGGCCCACACTGAATTTGCTGGGATATTTTCTTTTCAGTACCAACAAACTGACAGCCCTCCCAAATCCTAGGGGCAGAGTCGACTGGCGCTGAGATCAAAAGGGGTGGAGGGAAGGCAGCCAGGTTGGGAGTCTCTCTCCTGCGACTTTCTTGGCGAGGTGACATATATGCTCAGAACCTTTTTCTATGGAAGGAAAAAGAAAACCCTGGCTTAATCATCAAAGTTAGGAGAATCACCCATGTATTGATCTTTAAAAGCAAATAATGATAATTTTCAGTCACTCAGAAGAAACCAAGGCAAAATATTCCTCTTAGGGGACTCTGCTTAGAGTTTTGGGAGAGAAAAAAAAAACTAAACCAAAGGTTTATTTAGGAAGAAATTGTTTTCTGAGTATTCTAAGGAAAGCTATGCTTAGCCAAAGTGCTTCAGCCCTTGTACATGTTTCAAATACTTCTGCAGGAGTTTGTAATGGACGTAGATTTTCTCAACACACACACACAATCTCAGGTGAGCCCACGACAGCCTATGAGGCCAGCACTGGGGAGTCTGGGCTTCAGCTCCAACGGGCCAGACTCTAAACCCCGAAGTTCTTGTCTGCCAAGTAAGGGGGTTTATTGTGAGGACCAGAGACGGCACATTCACGAGCATGGGGGACACTGGCTCACCATGCCCTGGCGATGCCACGGTTAGGACGACGCTCACGCAGCTGCAGCGCAGGGCCAGCGTGGTGACCCTGACTCCTGGGAATGGTGACGCTGTAAGGCAAGGGTCTGGGAGATGCTCACAGCCGCGCCTCTGGCTGTGAGGCGGCTATGATCCTCCAGCAGCAATGCCCTCAGAAGCCGGGAGATGCGAACCCCACATGACTCTCCTCACTGTCTTCCTGTCCCTGGGCCTTCAGCTCTTCGTTGTCTCTGTCTTGTCTCCCTGCATTGTTTCTGTCTTGTTTCTCTCTCTCTCTCTCTCTCGTTATTACAACATAGAGGCAAAAATACTTTTTTGTTTAGGATATGGCACCAAAATAGTATCATAGCCCCATTCTTAATTTGAAATGCAGACAAGTGAAATGCTGCATAATTCTTTTTTAAACATTCAAATAACAGAAAATGCATACTAAGTTCTTTAAACTTCCGAGATAATACAACTAGACCTAGCATGCTGCCAGCCAAGCATCTCATAGTGTGGGTTTCCTTCTCCTTTGGGGGCTCATTCGGAGGCTCATGCTCAAGGTGCATCCAGGAAGTCAGGCGACCGTGTCCATCTCCTGGGTGGAAGAATGACCCGGGGAAGTGCTCCATGGGGAAGACGAGGCAGGAGAGAAGGGAGGAGTGGTCCCAAGGACCCCTTCAATAGACCTGGGAGTGCCCGGTGAGTGTGAGGAAAGGACACGGTGGGAGTGCCAGGTGCAGAGGGAGGACTCCATCCCGAAGGTTCCATCCCGAACGGAGGACAGCGTGTCCGAGTACTCGGATTTGCTTCCATCCCCGCAGAGGATAGTGTGCGCCCAGCATGTGGACTCGCTTCCATGGCGACACGGAGGACAGCGTGGAGCCCAGCTCGAGCGCCACCCACCTGCCATGACAGTGCAGCACGGGCCTTTCCAAGCCACAGAGCCATGGGGAAGCTGGTCCTCCTGGACCGTGTGTGGCTGTTTTGGAGCCAGTTGTGTCCCGTGCAGAGTGCAGTGGCCGCAGGTGAGGCAGGAGCGAAGACGAAGGAGGCGGCCATCTCTCCGGGGCCTGGCAACAGGGAGAGCTTTAGCCAAGCCACTGTCCCCCTGAGGACAAGATCTCCTTCCTAAAGGCAAGACGGCCAGGAGTATGGAGAAGAAAGTAGGGAATACAAGTTTGCTCAGAATAAACCCATGTGTTCATGAAAATATTTCTATCTAGGGTTCTCCCAGGAGATGAACTTGCCCTTCTCTGTCTTCCCTGGTGGCCTCTCAATCCTGAAGGGCAGCGCTGTGTCTTCACATCCTGGCACATGGGTCAGGAGAACCCTGGGAGGAGGTGCAAGTGGCTTCCTTCTGGCTCCAGCGTGAGTCTCAGGAGGGAGGTGCTTCCCCCCCTTCACCCGTGACCTGGCTCAAAGTGGGCAGGGCCATCCTGATCCCCACAAGAACATCAGGCACCCATCCACGTGTGGCTGCCCTGTTGGCGCTGGCCGCTACCTTGAGAGGCTGCCTGTGTCCCATCTGAGCATGGACCACTTCACCATCACTAGGTCCCTCGCCCCCAAAGCCCCATCCACACTGCACAGACAGAGCCCAGGTGGCTGCAGGGCACATGGGAGGAAAACCCCATCGCCAGGTCATTTCTGCCATGCTCTGGGCTGTCTCTGGGGAGGGTGTGCTGTCAGACTAATATTTACCATGAAACACCTCACAATCCAAGTAAACGACCAGACACACAGAGACACGTAATGCACGCTTACTGCATGGCTGTTTACCATGAACCATGTTACCACTCAGGACTCAGCAGGACACCCCCTCACCGCCACCCTCACTTGCCCTACCACACCGGCTTCGCTCCCCACCCTCTCCTCCCCCAGGCTGCTCCTCTCTGAGGACAGTGGCCAGGCCCCCCTTGGTCCATCGTGAGTCCCAGAGCCTGTCAATAGCCCCCAACACACAGTAGGTGCTTAGTAAATATCTGTTAGTTGGCTGATGGGATGTATTGTATTTTGCTTTTCTTCTAAATATAAACTTTATAAATCACAACAGCTTCTGTTTTTAGATCTCTTTAGGGTTAAAACCCTCAGACCTCATAGAAAGTGGTCTGAACACTAAATGGGTAGCAAGAAGCGTGCACCCACATGGGTGAATGGGATTTTACACAGGTCTGCAATGCCCCAGGTTAGTTTCTGAAGGAAAACAAGATTCCAGCTTCTCTCTGTTCTGACTGGTAACACTTCCTGTGGGCTGGAAGGAGTGGAAGGGCAGCGCCTCTCCCTGGCGTGCACCGGGGCTGCCCTGGGGGGCTGTGCTTCTGGGCACAAGGCCAGGCGGTGTCTCAGGAACACCAGTCTGGTCCCTTGACTGGCTCTGAAGGGCTGAGGCAGGGACACAGTGACAGAGAGACGGCCTCGGCCACAGGGGACGCTGGTCCTGCCTGCTGCTGTGATGCTGAAAGTGAGTGTGGCCGAGCGGTGCTCTCGAAGTGTGAGCTGACGAGCCCCCTCTGTCACATCAGAGGTATGGGTGAGGGCCTTGTCTTAGGATCCTCAGGAGAGTAACCAAGGAACTCTACCCATACTGTCATTTATCATTCATATCATTCATGAATCAACATTGTGAGTATCTACTTCCCTCCGAAACTCTGGTCACGAACACATCTAGCACCCTCTTCCTCCCAGCGGGTGGGTTTATAACCAAGCAAAGTACGGAACCTCCCTTGGAACCTGCTGTACACAGAGAGGGTGAGTGAGGTGGACACCAGCGCCGGGCGGCCCTCTCCCTCCTCATCCCGTAAGCAACTTAGTGCCTCCTGCGCTGCGGGAACACGGGGCGGTGTCTCCTCCGCTCCACGCGAGTCACTCGGAGAACTGCTGGCTTACGTTTCCATTTTCTGGCAATGATCCCTAGCTAGGTAGTAGGTGCTCAGTAATGTTTGTGGAAATAGTTGTAAAGTTAAAGATGCTGTAAAAGCGACCACTGTTCATCCTGTGCCTCCGGTGTGCTGGTGCTACTCTAATGACCCCATCTAATCCTTACAGCAGCAATATTTCAAGGACGACAGCATGACCCCAATTACAGATGTGACATGGAGGCTCCAAGAGGTTCAGGAACATGTCTCAAGTCACACGGCGACAGAGAACAATAAAGCTGATGCCCACTGGGGTGCAGATGTCCCCAAGCCCGTGCTGGAGGAAAGGAAGACACTGGGTCCTTGTTGGTTGGGCTGGGGATGGCACTGCAGAGGGGAGATTCCCATGAGGGCCTTCCCAGAGTGGGCAGGTCTGCTGTAGAGGAGGGGGTGCCGGGAAGGAGGAGGGGAGGATTTTCCAGACCCTGAGGACGGGGCTGTTTCCCTGGCCTGTACTCTGGCCTCCCGCCCCTGGGGCTGGTATGTACAGGTCAGCACGGCCAGTTTCCCCCTCCTGTCACCCTGGCCTCCCACCCCCGGAGCTGGTACGTACAGGTCAGCACGGCCAGGGAGCGGTTCTTGGGCACGTTCTCCTCCTTCTGGGCCACAAGTGAGCTGTTGGGCTCCGCCTGGTAGGCACACAGCGCCTCCCACTCCTTCTCCAGCCGGTTCTTGTTCTTCAGGTGGTCCTCCATGTAGGACTGAAAGTGAAACACAGGGTCAGGAGTGCTCCTGAGTGGGGAGCCCAGACTGGCAGATGTACAAAAGGCAGCAGAGGCCTTCGCACATGCTGCGTGGGCTGTGCCCACCATGCTCACAAGCCTGGGCCGTGCCTGCAATGAGCATAAGCCTGGGCTGTGGTGTGACGCCATTTAATTAGAAGCTCTCGTTTCCTCCAACGTGTGCTATGGTGCACAATGCATATAACACCATGCGACTGTTAAGTGAATATGTGCATTGTTATTACACAGATTTTACACGTGTAAATATAACCTCGGGTGTTAGGTATGTGTGTGGGGATCAGTTTACCAGTGAGATGACAACAATTATCATATCCTTTAATTACAGGGACAGGGAGCTTGGACCAAGCTCTTGCTGGGGCCATCCCACGTTCCCATTTCTGCTTGCATAGAAGTCATTTTTCTTAAAACCGACACAATTTTCTGAACCCACTGGGTGTGATGCAGTTCAGAGACCCGGCTGCTTTGATCCGTGCAAAATGCGGAACAGCTTCTAGCATGAAACAAACACAAATGGATGGAAGCAAATATTTTGACCCTTGGCTGTTCCAATCTTAATTTTTCTGGTGCTTGTCAGTGAGCATTACTATGAGCAGACGAGGAAACAAAGGCCTTCTGAAAATCACCCTCCACAAAGACCCCTGTGCCGCCAGCACAGCCCGCTGGCTTCTCATTCGTCTGTATGGTTGGGAACTGGCCCTGATTTTAAGGAAAAGCATTTCAAAGGACCAAACCCAGCTGCACTATGGCACCCCAGGAAGTGACAGCCTCATCTGCTGTCACTCTGCTTGCGCATTTGCAAGGTGCCACGTGTCATGTGTAGACATAGTTTCCAAGTGTGTCCACACAAGAAAATAAAGCATGTGCGTGCACACATCATCCTTTGCTGCAAAGCAGCCGCGCACTCCACTGTCAGGCCCGGGGTTCAAGCCCTTCTCACCTTCCACCCACCCCCTGACATCCCCTTCGATTGATCCAAGGAGCTGGGATGGTCCCTCCCTGCCCACTGAGCCGGTTCCAGGAGATAGGCGGAGAAAGAGACACGCAGGGAGGGAGGGCTGGACACAGCGAGGCGGGAATCTCAGCTCATTGTGCCGTCTAGTGGAAGTTTTGATCACAGCCAACCTGAACCCATGCAGCAAACACACACCCTGCCGTGTTGGCCCGGCTCACACGGGAGCAGGTGCATCGGGCACGTGTGCTGTTTAGCGCGACTCCCCTGCATCCGGGTGGGCGTGGTGGTGGGGGACAATTGCCTGGCTCAGGGTGGGCACTCTGAGGCCGCCTGTTAGGAGGTCCCAGGTTGTCACTGTCGCCCCCACCATGGCCCTGCTTGAGCTGGTTGCGAAGGGCAGAGTGACTCCAGTGTCGATGAGAAGATGCACTGACTGCCCGCTCCATGCAGCGAACGCTTTTCCCACACCGTGCCTTGAGCCTTGGGAGCACACCCACGCCAGGAACAGAAACATCAGGGCAGCTCTGAGCCAAAGCGAACGAGTTCGTCCACTCCCGTCACCAGCCCCAACACCCAGGAAGCCTCGGGGTTTCTTGTGAGTGGAAGAAGCACCCCATAGAGATGTCTCGAGTTACGAAATTAGGCAAAATTCTAACGGCTCAGTCTAGGAAATGTGAATTACACATTCTTTCTTTTGAGACAACCATGATGGAACATCAAATTCATATTTCTGTAACAAAGTTACCCTAATAGGAAAAACATTCTTGGATGATATAATATTTAAGTTTTGTGCAAATACTGACCAGCTCATCCAGCCCAAGTCTGGTGTGTGGGGGACCCTGGGAGGTGGATAGTTATGGTGAAAGAATAGTCCCAGTCTGTTTCTGTAGCTACTTTCCTCAAGGTGGGCTTATGTAGAGTTCTACAAATAGGTAGGTATAAAATGTTCCTGGAAAATGATGCTGGGTCCTAGCTTTTCTTTGGAAAATGCTCTTTTCATAAAATCCATCACAAACAAATGGGCTTCCTTCAATAAAACATAATGGGTTCTAAAATGATGAACCCTAGCAGGTTTAATCCAATGGAAAATATTGTCTGCAAAAGAGGCATTGGATATTACCTTAATTCCTATAAAGTGCAGCTGTTTAAATTCTCACATTTATCTTAACTTGGGAAGCAAAATTATACTCTTAAGTTCTCTTGAATTTCTAAATTGATGGCAAAAATACAAACTGAGCCTGCGTGGCGTAAGGCTGGGTGGTAGGAGGGAGGAAGAGGTAGATACTGGCGTGATGTTTTTTCACAGAGCATAAAGTCATCTGCAGAGGCACTTGACTCTGTTAACACTGAGCTAAAGCTGACACCTCTCTGCACACGCCACTCCAGTGGGCTGTTTGTCCCATTCTGCTCATTTCAATTTGATCTGTTCTGTATTCTTCTATCAATATTTTTTAGGAAACATCCTTTGTGATATTAAACTGATGAAATATCCCGCAACCGCATCTTAGGAGTCTTTTTCCTCTTTCGTGGCTTGTAGATAAGATGCTTTTCATCTGTGAGTCTGTGGGGAAGCTAGGCCTTCATGGCAAAGTAATGTTTTAAACAATGAAAGCAAAACCAAAGGTACCATGGGAGCTTAGTACAGATGCTCCCCTACTTACGATGGGTTATGGCCCAAGGGTTTCTGAAGTTGAAAGTACATTGAGGCCGGGCTCGGTAGCTCACGCCTATAATCCCAGCACTTTGGGAGGCTGAGGTGGGTGGATCACCTGAGGCCAGGAGTTTGAGACCAGCCTGGCCAACATGGTGAAACCTTGTCTCTACTAAAAATACAAAAATTAGCCGGGCATGGTGGTGGGCACCTCTAAGCCCAGCTACTCGGGAGGCTGAGGCAGAAGAATCGCTTGAACCTGGGAAGCGGACATTGCAGTGAGCTCACACCATGGCACTCCAGCCTGGGTGACAAGAGTGAAACTCCGTCTCAAAAAAAAAAAATGTGCATTGAACACAGGTAACCTACTGAGTGTCACAGCTGAGCCTAGCCTGCCTTACACATGCTCAGAATACCTACCTTCCTCTGCAGTTGGGCAAACCCATCTCACACAAAGCCTACTGAGGATAAAGCGTTGAATATCTTACGTGATTCATTGAACATTGAACTGAAAGTGAGTAACAGAATGGTTGCATGGGTACTTGAAGTTCAGTTTCTATTTAATGCATGTTGCTTCTGCACCACTGTAAAGTCAAACCATCATAAGCTGGGGGCCATCTGCACTGTGGCGTCCTGCCTGTGAATGTGAACTCAGACAAGTGTAGCAACTCTACTCAGATGCCTTCTGGAATTATTAGGAAATTAACATGTAATTTAAACAGTATTCATGGCCTTTCCCCGATAGTGGGCATTTAGCTATAGGTGTTTTAAAAACTGACATTTAAGCAAACAAATCAGTAAGAAAACAACAACAACAACAACAAACAATCCTACCAAAAAGTGGGCTAAGGACATGAAGAGACAATTCTCAGAAGAAGATACACAAACGACCAACAGACATATGAAAAAATGCTCAACATCACTAATGATCAGGGAAATGCAAATCAAAACCACAATGCGATACCACCTTACTCCTGCAAGAATGGCCATAACCAAAACATCAATAAACAGTAGATGTTGGTTTCCAGTGAACAGGGAACACTTCTACACTGCTGGTGGGAATGTAAACTAGTACAGCCGCTATGGAAAACAGTGTGGAGATTTCTTAAAGAACTTAAAGTAGAACTACCATATGATCCAGCAATCCCACTACTGGGTATTTACCTAGAGGAAAAGATGTCATTATACAAAAAAATATACTTGCACACGCATGTTTATAGCAGCACAATTCACAACTGCAAAATTGTGGAACAAACCCAAATGCGTATCAATCAATGAGAGGATAAAGAAACTGTGGCATACAATGGAATACTACACAGCCATAAAAAAGAATGATTTAACAGCATTTGCAGTGACCCGGATGAGACTGGAGACTATTCTTCTAAGTGAAGTAACTCAGGAATGGAAAACCAAACATCGTATGTTCTCCCTGATATGTGGGAGCTAAGTTATGAGGATGCAGATGCATAAGAATGATACAATGGACTTTGGGGACTTGGGGGGAGGGGAGGGAGGGGAGCAAGGGATAAAAGACAACAAATATGGTGCAGTGTATACTGCTCAGGTGATATGTCACCAAAATCTCACAAATCACCACTAAAGAACGTACTCATGTAACTAAATACCACCTGTACCCCAATAAATGGAAAAAAAATCATAAAAAAATAGTGAGCTCAGAAAAAAAAATCCTGACATTTAAATTCTTTTATTTTATAGATGAGTGCATGTGTGTGAGAGACTGTGGTGGTGGGAGGGCTTAGTTTCTTAAGGCACTGTGACTTTTGTTACATAAATAGCACATGTAGAAAAGAACAGAAAATGAAGATAAGCAGAATGGAAACAAAGGCAGCGAATAACCCCAGGGCCCACAGCAAACTGTAAGGCAACCTTTTCCCCCAGGGCTGAGTACCTTCATTTCAGCTTTGGACATCCTCAAGAGAACAGAATTTTACTTCTTTAAAGTGAAAAAGTGCTGAGATGAGGTTCACATCTTACAGATAAGGAAACCAAGGCCTAGAGAAGGTTAGCAATTGGTCCACAGCCCCCAGCAGCCAGTGGTGGCACCAAAGCCTGGGCCTGGCCTCTGAAATGCCCTGTGGAGTTTCTCCTGGCCCGTCACTGCAGCCTTCTTGCCAATCTTCTTACCATCACCTCCCCTTTCCAGTTGCTTGTCCCTGAATGACCATGTTGGCGTTTCTGGTGCAAAATATAACCTATTTAAAAAATTACCAAGGGTGACTAGACTAGCACTGTCCTTTGTCTGAATTTCCTTTTACTAAGCTGATATTTTCTATCCCATAAGACTGCTTCTCAGCCTTTGCCCCCTCCCCACCGCCATCCTTCTCTACATTTTGTGCTGATTTTTCTGTAATGAACCAACCCAGACTTCAAGGTGCGGTTCAGACACCACTTCCTCCTCCAGGAGTCCGATCAGGACATGCCCATTACCTACCCCATCCCGTGATCTTTCTTTCCTACAACTCGCCCCCCACATCAAACAGTTACTGCTTCAAACATATATCTCTATGGCATTCGTCACATTCTACCTGGTGCTTTAACTGGGGGCTTCGAGCTCTGATTCTTCTCATGAGATTAATTTTTTTAGGGCAGGGACTGTGTTTCGGTTGCTTAGCACAGGCAGCAGGGACTCAGCTAATATCTGTGGAATAATAATGCATAACCTGGAAATCTCTACAAGTGATTTATATTATAGGTAAACATTTTATTTTGATGATGGGCATCCAAAACACTGCCTTTGAATCTTCTGAAACTTGGAAGAACTTCCCCAAAACAGAGCATAAGGAACTTGGAATGTTTTACTACACATTCCCTTGCTGCATCTTCCTCTCTGGGGTTGCCCAGCAAACATCATTGTAACTCATGACAGACAGGTGTCAGTTCACTGACTGTTCCCGTAATAACCTGAACCTAATAGGAGTTGTATAAATTCGGAAGGGCAACAGTTCAGAGAGCTCTTCTCTACAACTCTTCTCCTTTTTTTACATCTCCCTCATTCTCCACGGTCCAGGTCCCAGGTCAGGTGCTCCATCTCTCCTGGAGCCTTCTCAGTGGCCTCCAGGCACCAGTGTGCACTGCACCTGCAGCTGGGTCTCCTCTGCAGTGTGAGCTCCTGGTGGTCAGGGATCCCTTCTCACTCCGCATCCCACTTCACACAGCTCCTTGCTCTGGGCTCTCCGTCAGTGCCTCTGAATTGAAGCTTTATGAGGAAAGCTCTAGAATGAGCTGAGAGAGGCTGACCGGGGGAGTGAGCCAGCAAAGGCGAGACTGCACCGCAATGCGTGCTCACGTCAGGAAATCCATGAAGAGTGAAAACAGGGAGCGAAGAATTAGTGCTGAATTCCAGTTGATGCAAGCTGAAGTGCTTAGGGAAGTTGGATTTGCTGTTGGTTCCCTGATTCTTAGAGAGCGTTTGGAGGCGTGTCTTTCATCTTTTAGAGCTGCTTGCTCTATAATTTTGGGTTTTGAAGGGCTCTTGGCTGGGAGAACTCAGTCTGACATTTTCATATTTTTAAACTCCATTAGGGGAATTTTACTTAAGCTGTTTCTAGATGAGCCCTGAGTGAAAAGGTATCTCCAACCTTCTCAAATTCTCATACTTCCTGAGGGCCTAGGCATGATGTGCTTGTGGAAGAATGAATTCCTAGATCAAACCATTCATGGAGAAAGCCATGGGGACTCAGGAAGTGGGTTTCCCAAGCGTGTTGCCAACATCCACTGACGTAGATCCCAGAGCACATGACATCCACACCACAGCGGCCAAAGATGTGGCTGCATTCTTTTTCACATTCTCACCCTTTGAGAATGACACCATCAGAGCTCACACAATCTACTTTATTAGAGATACGAATTCAATCTAAGGTTTCCTCTGTCATCCTCCTCTCGTTTCTGAATCCATCCTGCCAGTCCCTGTCTCACATCGTTTTCTAGCTCACCCTATGAGACCATTTAGAGTTGGAGCATTAAGGACAGTCCCTGGGTCACAAGACTGGGTGCTGCTAGGCGATTTTTGAAGGAAACAGTCTCCATGTGTCAGGCAAACCAACTGGCTTCCACATTTAATGGAATCATTTTACACAGAATCCCAAAATTTGTGTAACAAAAGTGTGATTCCATGAACGCTTTGATCGAGAACGTGTTCACAATGTATTAACATAGCCCAAATGTCATTGGCACTGTTTTCCAGTCAAATGATCAACACCTTGAGGTCAAGGGGGTGATTTCTAGGAACAAGGAGCACAGACAGTCCAGAACACAACAGGGTCTGTTAACAATTGCAAGAGCACCGTCTCTTCGGAGAGGAACCGCACCTGTCACTCGCAAAGATGAACATGGAAAGGAGCTTCTGCAGAACAGGAACCCACATGAACACAGTGGGAAGGCACTGGACTTGGTGCTGATAGAGTTCTTAACAGTCTGATACACAGAACAGTGTGGGTCCCTCCCACGGCTACTTTTTGGCGTGGAGCCTTCCAGCAAGTCATGCTGTCTCATTGAGCCCCATGGGTGCGCCCCTTCATAACCTGGGAATCACAGCTCACGGGGGAGAGCCAGAGTCTGTGTTCCCAGGGAAGTTTTGAGGGATGATGAGTGAATATGGGAGACACAGTTGAAGGGGTGTGCCCCGGGGATGGGGTGCTGGAGAGTCTCAGTGTTTCAGCAGAGGAAGAGGGTCCTGGAAAGACTCTTCAGTTCCCTCCCATGCTCTGTGGCTCCACTGCGTTTCTGGGGACACTCTTATCCTTTTGTTTAAGGAAATACAACATGATGAGCCACCACAAGTACCAGCAATTGAGTGCTGTGTGAATGTGCGCCTAGGGCTGACCTCAGGGACACCGTCAGGTGGCTGCACTGTCACCCCCAGTAGGGCAGAGCCACCACTGCTGACACCATCAGAGAGCAAATAACAAGCACGGCTCCAGCGTTCTGCTGCCTCCAGGGACAGCGGATTCCCAGCAAGCGCGCGGCTCTGTCCCTGCTGAAAGCTGATGTGAGCAGCGCTTCCTTCTGAGCTTGTGTTTCCGCGCCTCCCTGCGGACGTCAAGCATGGTCCAGAGCGTGCCACTCCTGTCTCCTCTCTTCTGCTCACTTCTTTTTTGAAGAGGGAAATATTTCATGGCCTGTCTTCAGGAGGGGAAATACTAGGAAATGCCTATTTAAGAGACTATGTGAAACTGAACTTCTAGTTCACAAGGACAATTTCTCCGCTGGGAAGAGAACACCAGCATCCTGTGTGCGTCTGACGCAGGACCCGGTGCTCACATCACATCCTGAGACTGTTTCATGGTACCACCTTATTGGTGTCGACATTGAGGGTCGGTTTCCAGGAGTTAATCATCCCATTTACTGAAAATAAGAATTATATTTCACCACATGCAGCAAGCCAGCACTGGGTGGGAACAGGCGTTCAACTGTGGCGTTCATGGGGAAAGCACACAGTAGCCTGTGCTGTGGGCCACGTTCGTCTTCCTGTTGGCACCAGGAAGAAGTGCAGCTGCTACTTCTGAGTACCGGGGTAGTGCATCTGGAGACTTGTAAAGGGTACAAATGTGGTTCCATGTGAATCCCATCCACAGGCACTGGGATCCTGGATCAGCCAATACCAACTCACCTGTTCCTGCAGACCCTGCTGCCGAAGACACCCGTAGAACCCGTGGGGAGGCAGAAGAAAGGCTGGAGCAGGCCAGTGCTATTTCAGCTCCATTCAAAGTCACAGAAATTAGGTTACTTTGGCATCTATCTGTTGGCTGTAACAATGAAGGAGTGAGATACTGAGAGGTGCAAGATGATTTATTATTATTATTAAAAATAATAATGAGAATAAACTCCCCACGCAATACTAAAACTCCAAAGGATGGTGGACCATTTAAAAATGAGCAAAAGCTGGTCCATCTGGCATTATTTCACATCAATCAAACCACTCGTGCAGTGGAAAATGAGTCCCCACGGATGACTGGAGATGCCCATCATCACTCCGTGGGTCTTTGGATATGCGACAAGTGGAAACTGTCCTGGTGAAACTTCGTGACTACAACAATGCTGCCAGCCCTGGAGACTTCTTCCCATTGTAGACGAGGTGTGTTAAGGAAAGCTGGGCTTTGGGGAACCCAGTCACTAATGAGAAGGCTGTACTTCTCTTTTCTACATGGGCGCCTGTTGCAGCACAATGCCCTTTAATTTACCGAACATTACAATCAAACCTTTTGTTAAAATGAAGAATAGAATCCCTTTACATTTTCCTTCCTTGTGACGAGACCACAGGTTTGTGTTTTGAAGTCACAAGTTAGAATAATGCTTTTAAAAGCAAGGACTAAGCTGCTTCCACTGCCATTTGGAGAAATGATGACCTTTTCTTTCTTTAAAAATAAACACGGTCACCTGTCTTCATTAATACATGAAAGGAAAATGTTCATGTTAAGTTTTTGAATTCCATAAGTAAGACATTTGAATTCCAAGCAACGCTGTGAAGAGACGAAAGGAGAAGTTCAATGAGCTTGATTGTCTTGGCTCAGCACACACAGCTCTGGTGGCTTCGGGAGCAGCAGACGCTTGATGGAAAGGTATTTTATTGTCGGTAGATTGCTGCATCCGACATATTTTAAATATTATTTGTTAATATTATGCAGCAGGAATGTTAAAATATTTAAAATTAGAAATTCAAAGTAATACACGTAAACACAAAGAAGAACAGATAATAGTTAAAGGATGAGAAGATAGTTTCACTATTTCTTAGTTGAAGAAAGCTTTTCTTGAAACAGGAATCCTGAACCATATGACCATATTCAACTTGCCATCTGACTCTTAGAAAGCAATGCCCACAACGTGAGGCGGCGTGGAGTGAACCGGCTTCTTCACCATCCCGCTCCTCTAACACGCCGTTTGCCCGTCATGGTACCACCTTTGACTCGCCACGGAATTACGGGTCTTACTCAACAGCTGTAAAAGGCATTGTTCCGGCTCTCCAAACAAGGAACTGAAGTTGCAGGGCAGATACGCCCACATTACCAAAAAGCACAGGCCCACGGCAGCCAACTCGAAGTGCACCTGCATGCCAAGCTGGAGTTTGCTTGAGAGAAGCAAACACATAGTTTTGCAATTCAGCCTCTGGGTTATCTGTACAAAGCCAAAAAGAAGCAGAAATGGGACCCATGGAATTAACAAGAGCGCATGAAAGACCACTCATGGGGTCTGCTCGCTTTTGATCACATTTTAAAAATTGCTTTCATGAAAACTTGTTTGTAAGGAGGAAGAATTCCCACACGTATCTGCAGTACGTCGCGTGCTTCCCTTACCTCAGGGAATGGGAAGTGGTCCACACAGAGGAAACTGGCAAAAGCCTCCTCCTGTGGGCACCACAGCTGGCTTTCCTGATGGATGTGAATTAATGCCATTTATTCCAACCTTTTTCTCTGAGAGTTTTTTCTCCAGCTGACCTATTCCGAGGACCACCTAGAATCTCTGGCAAGTCCAGAGACCCTTGAAAACTGTTCTCCCTGTGTCTTAATGTGACTTAGAAATACACTTCCATTCTTTGCCTTGTTACCAGTCAAACTGTGGAGTAACAGAAAATTATAAGCCATTAAGGTAGTGGAGAAAAGTTCAAATACTTCGAAATGGAATCTTCCGGAGAAAGTCCCCCACTGGCATGCAGTTTGGGTGGAGAAGGTGAAGTAGCAGCGGCAGGAACAAACCGTAGAAGGGGAAACAATGTGTGGTGTGTGTTGGTTTTGAGACTGGGAATGCTACTGAATTTTCTGCTTTATTTAAAACTTTTTCATCACTGAAAAATAAAATACACTCACTGAAAATTAAGAATGCCCTCACTTTGGGAGGCCGAGGCAGGCAGATCATGAGGTCTGGAGATCGAGACCATCCTGGCTAACACAGTGAAATCCCGTCACCACTAAAAATACAAAAGATTAGCCGGGCGTGGTGGCGGGCGCTTGTTGTCCCAGCTACTCAGGAGGCTGAGGCGGGAGAATGGTGTGAACCCGGGAGGCGGAGCTTGTAGCAAGCCGAGACTGCACCACTGCACTCCAGCCTGGGCAACAGAGCAAGACTCTGCCCCCCTCCCCCCCCAAAAAAAAGCCCTTCAGAAAAGGCTCTCAAGAAAATGACATGCTTTTTTCAAAGTCTTGTTAGAAAAACACTGTAAGATGACAGATTCCTTGCCTCTAATAGAAGCACTGGGACATGATCACAGACCTTATGTACTTTTGGAAGAGCAAAGGGAAAGGAAGGTTAACTCTTTGCAAAGTGGTGTGTTAAGAGGACATGAAAACTGGCTCCATCTCGATTGAGTAGAAGCTTCAATAAGTATATTTTTATTATAGTTTGGCTTTTGGTGTTCCAAATTGATAACAAAGGCCAGAGTTGTAAGACATCACACTGGTAAAGGAGTTCTTATACAACGCCCGGGTGCCCTGCAGGGTACTTCCTGGAGTCCGCAGCCGACCCAGTCCCTGTGCCACCTTTAGAAGGACTACACGAAGACCTGCGATGCGTGGAAAGGTGGCCTGCTGCACCGAAGCCCCAGCAATCCTCGATTTCAGTTTATGACTTCCACTAAACTTCTGCTACACATTTACAGAAAAATATGACAACTTGATCAAGACTTAACAACAAAAACCCCAATGGAAGATGTTAATAATGAACACATTCTGTTCTAGAAATGTTCTAATTAATAAACTTAAAAAGATAAGTAATTTTTTCCTTACCACCTACTCTTATTAAGTAGGGGAAAGTCTTGTTCTTTCACACGATTGATGGATTGTTTTACGCTGGGCATTTTTTAGCAAGATATCATATTAGGGAGTGTGCGTAGGAGGGGGTGACAGGGGTCACCTGTAGAAAGACTAAGAAAGAAGCTGTTTAATAATGGGGATGATGACAGAGGCACCACTTTGTATTTCAGGCTGTCATTCTCAGAGAAGTGCAAAGAATTTTAAATGAACAATTTTATGAATCTTATTATCTTATTTAACATCTTAAAAAATTAAGGTTATGTGAACATAGGTAAAATACGAAGATGAATGCTTATAAGCAATGGAAAATAATTCAGAGAATTATACTATGTTTTCCATAAATGTACAGCTATTAATATTTAAATTTAGGGCAAAAGAGGTCTGCTTGGCATTCTAAGTGAAACGTGAATGCCTCATCTGGTTTTGGGACGGAGGGCTACGAGCTGCTGTCATTTCAGTCGGATTCCTGCCGATGCTGTGGTGGTCTAGTCATCTGTCCCTTCGGTCACCCAGTTTGATTAAGCACGTCCTATAAGCCAGGGATGGCCTAGGTTTGGGGGCACAGGAGTTAGCTGGCCAAAGACCCTGTCCTCATGGGGTTCATTTCTTTAATTTATTTTTTTTCTTTCTTTTCTTTTCTTATTTTATTTTATTTTATTTTTTTGGAGAGAGAGTCTCACTCTGTTGCCCAGGCTGGAGTGCAGTGGTATGATCTCAGCTCACTGTAACCTCCACCTCCCGGGTTCAAGCAATTCTCCTGCCTCAGCCTCCCAGGTAGCTAGGACTAAAGGTGTGAACCATCATGGCTAGTTAATTTTTGTATTTTTAGTAGAGATGGGGTTTCAGCATCTTGGCCAGGCTGGTCTCGAACTCCTGACCTCAGGTGATCTGCCCGTCTTGGCCTCCTGCACTACTGGGATTACAAGCATGAGCCACTGTGCCCGCCTCATTTCCTTAATTTCTTTAGGTGGAGGGCAGATCATCTACAAGTGGATAAACAGAGCTTTAAAAAGTGATTTCAGACAACAGTGAGTAGTAAGAAGATGCGGACAGGAGTCACGATGCAGAGCCTGCGTGTGGGGATGGGGTGCGCCTGGGATGGGACTGAGGGGGCCCCTCAGAAGGGGAAACTCTCAGAGCCATGGGCCAAGTCCCCAGTGCAAAGGACCTGGGCAGGGCCTGAGTGGGGGTGGGGGTCCTACGGGGAAGGGCTGGAGTCCCAGGTGGGAGGGTGTGGCCACTCCGGGAGGAGGGAAGGTCGGGGCTGCAGAGAAGGAATGGATGTGAGGGCAGCAGTGCCCGGCAGACCAGGGAGCTGTTGGCCTGCAAGGACTCAGCAGCTTATTTTAAGAGCCATGGAAAGCCTTCGAGAGTTTTAAGCCAAACACGCTTGTGATGATGGTGCTTTTGAAAGACTATCCTGGTTCCCAGGTGGGAGTGGAGGCTGCAAGTCAGGACTGCTGCAGCCGGCCATGGACGAGCAGGCAGTGACCGTGGCATGGGGAACAGTGCGTGGGGAACAGCAGCAGAGGCAGGTGAAGGGAGAACCGGGCAGGGTGCACCGTGTCCTGCAGGCAACACGTCCTAGGATTCCCGTCTGCTCCTCTGACCTGCTCTTCCTCACACACCTAAGATGTCTTCAGCCCTTTAGCTTGCAAAATATTTTGTAATTGTTTAAACTCTTCACCCCTCACAGAATCACAGCAAGGAAAGAACCTAATGATTTGATCTGAGAAGCAAGGTCATACCTAGCCTTAAGTTACCTGAAGTTAAAAGTCTGGATAAAAATCTGAAAAATTCTATCCATAACTCTGATACTTCCAACAGCCTTCATGCTTTTGTTACATGGGCAAGACATTCAGACATTGGATGGCACTACTCAGCTTTCATTGTAAGTTTGCGCAAACTACCATAGAAAATTAACAGCCTATAGCCTAACCCCAAATTTAAAATCTAAAAACAACTGAATCACTAGCCTAACCTGGGACGCCTTGATGTACTTGTCCACAGATGAGGCGATTCCTGAAACACAGACCAAGGCATCCTAGTGCGTGTGTGCACACAGGGCTGCGTTGTAAATGCAGAGCGACCAGGCACGGTCCTAGCGAGTGAACTATCCCCCACAGGTCAGGGGGGCCGTATGACCTCTTCCAGACCCCCCGGGCTCCAGTTATTAAATGACTCCTGCAATCATGAACTGCTTTCCAGACAACACAAAACAATTCTGTGAAAGATTCACAGGCTGACGCAGGCTGACAGGGGTTCTAGTCCATTAAATCCATTTCAAACTGAAACCAGGGAGACAGCAAGGTTGAGCAAACCAGAATTTTTAAGAGATGAAAACTACACATCTGCAGTGGACGTGGTCACCTGCCTATTCTCCTTGGACACCGCGTGTGGGAGGAGCCCAGAACTTTCTAAAGAACCCAACAGGCCTCCAGGTCCCAGATGTTCCGACCAGCCAGCATGTCTCGAGTGTGACGTTAAGTCCAGAACACACGTGAAGAACGGCACACTGGTCCATCTCCCTGGACGTCCTTTCTCCTGTTCACAGCGACACAGAGCTCTAACCAGGCAATGCCGCACATATTGTGTCAGCGCCATCAGTTCAACGGAAAGAATCGTGAGGACAAACACGTAAATGGCAGGTGTGCATTAGGCACTCCCCTCAAGCTAACTGTTTGCTCTTCATGGTGTCTCTAACATCTGACACAGCCTGGTACATCCTACATGATCAGTAACCATGTGTTGGATGAACACAGGGTACAGACACCTACTGAATTGCATTGTGGGAACGTGGGAGTGCTTCCCAGTTTCTGATCAGAGGCCTCTTGTGGTCCAAGGCTGGTCATGTGTGCCAGGTACATGGGTTTCAGGTAAGTCACCTTCACTTTGGAAGTGCAGGTGCGACGTACTGAGCCATGGCGGTGCTGCCACCAAGGGCTTTTGGACAAATCGTTACCAGGGTTTCATGGAATAATTTTCTTCACCAATATTTGTCATTTACCATCTAAAATCAAATGAACAATCAGAGGGAGAGAAGGGTGGAGATCTGGGACATTAAACCAATTTTCATTTTTCTAGAATTTTCTCCTATATTCTCTTAGCCTCAGCTCTTTTCTCTGGCTGGCTTACAGACTCTCACCCCAGCCAGGATATCTGGATTTTCTAGAATTTTCTCCTATATTTTATTTTCTTAGCCTCAGCTCTTTCCTCAGGCTAGCTTACAGTCTCTCACCCCAGCCAGGACATTTGGAACTATTGCATAATCCATTCCCAGAATGCATGAGCAGCTCTGGACCCTATAAAATATTCATTCACTTTCAAAAATATTTGCACCCTGCTGTCAAATGTAGGCAAAGTCACATGAAGTATCAGGAAATCGCTATTTTAATAGCAAATACTTCCCCAACCCTCTCTTTTCACTAAAACATTTTCTTCAAAATTATTTTCATAAGAAAGATTAACAATTTCAACATTAGCTGCTAATCCCCTTTCATTTAAAACTCTGCTGATAAAATTCTTTGCTTGTCATTCAAATAGTAAGTAATAATTATAGATTTGAGGCTTCCATCTCTGGCTTCATTAATGGTAAATTGCATGGAAGTCTGAAGCATAAGTCAGCTTTGATACATCTCAAAATGCAATTTCCATAGCTTCCCTTGGCTATGTACAATTAATTACACGGTTAATAAGGGAAATATGTTAATGAAAGGAACATTATTCATCAAGACCACCTGCCTTTACCAAATATCTTTTGTGTGTTTCTCTTCTTCTTGTAATTTTGGTCTACAGACAGTTAAAAAAAAAACCAAACCAGCAACAATTGACAGTGTGATGATTTTAATACCAGACTGCAGCTACTTTGATTAAAACAAGTCTAATGAAAAATTAATTCAATCTTATAATATTTCTACTGATTTCTGCCTTTTAGAAGTTTAAAATATTTACCCATGGTATTTCAAATTCCTGAAATGGCTATTTCTCAAACACAAAGTTTACTATTTAGGTATTTTCTTTATACCAGGATCTGCGGTTGTCACCTTTATAGATGAATAGAAAACACTGGAGAACTCTGAAGAAACAGTGTGGAAGATGAAGAGATAATGCTCAATCATTCTAAACAGATTAAACTCCCCTAATTCTTTTCCCGTCCATTTTAAACCTCTCTGCTTAGCAATAATTAAATCCTCTCATTCCATTTGGATAATCAACGTTTAACTATAGACTAAACAGAAACCAATGGTAACCTTTAAAAAAAAGTAAATATCTTCTAAGGCTTTGATGAGGAAGAGAAAAAGGAAGTTGGACAAAACTGCATTTCTGTTTACCTTTTATAACTTATTTGAACAATATGAAAAATGTATTTGCAAACATTTGTTCTACATTTTTATTAATATAAATCAATACATGTTCCTTATTCAATGAGAAAAGAATTTGACTTCAGCCACAAACATATCCCTTTGACATATGAAATATAGTTTAAGCCACGAGTTATTTAAAAATTCCATTAGTGTGCAAAATTCAGTTGAAAACCAACCTTGGATTCCAAACAGATCATAGGAAAAGAGGGTGCAAGAGAAAAAAAAAAACAGTTCATGAAAATGCAACCTTTATGTAACCAAGCCCTGAAGAGATCTCCTACCACACTAACACATTCTGGGAGAAAAGCAGAATCTCTAAAGTAAATAGCAGCCCCTGTCACTCCAGCTCTGCGACAAGCAGCCCTGGGTGGGGGCATCAGGGCGGCACAGCAGCCACATCCACGCCGGCCTCCAGCAGCCTGGGGAGTGGCGGTTTCCGTAAGATCCCTTCGAAAGCCGTTTGGTGTCACGATTTCTATCCTTTGTACGGCAGCAGACCCATTTGCTTAAGTGGTCATGCAGCCACCTCTCCCCACCCTGATGGTCACCTATAAAGCCCATTCAGCTAAAGCGGTATGAGCAGATTCTCTCAGAGACCAGACTCCTTTGCTGGCACCTGACCCAGGAGAAGCAGCCCAGAGGGGACCATTTTTACTCCACCGATGACGACAGTGGTTCTAACAGGGAGACCTTTCGGAAGAAGGATGAGGAGGGGCGGTTGCCAGGCAACGCACAGACAGCTTCTCCTGCTCCAAAGCAGCAGATCTTTTCTTAGCAGCAGCGTTCTCTATTCTGTGCCAATGATGTACTCATTACGATTTTCTGATGAAGTTTGTAGGAAGAATAAAGAGTTCCAGCAAGAGTTATGAAGGTTACCCAGAACAGTGACGGAGACATGCATGTTTTCTTCCATAAGCAGAGGAGAAACTCTGAATTCTAGAGCACCTTATTTGAAAATATTTGCTGAAGTTCTAAAAGTGTTCACTGGAAGTAGACTGTTTTGATGTTTCACTTCCTAAAACTCACAGGCCATATGCGCACGAACAATCATACAAGAAAAGGGGAACAAAACAACTGACAAGGTGATGGCACCAAAAATACCAGGAAGACTTGCTTGTGCAAGACAAAGTTAATATCCAGCTCTTCACCAACCAAACGTGCTCACAAGGAACGGAGCCTGGTGGGGTCAGTCTACCTCCTCTACCCTCCAGACCTTCCTGTAAGCAGTGAAACTTCTAAAATGTTGGTGAAGGGAAGAGAGCATTCAGGCTTCCATAGTCAACCACGACTACCAAGTGTTGGTTGGTCACCACTCCTCTTCCACTTGCTTTGAAACGAGGAATTTGGAGGAGAAGAGAACAGAGAGTTGATATGTCAAACAGTGTTTTTACTTTTTAAGGTGAAGAGTTAGAGGTGCGACCATCAGAGATATTTTACATCTTTTCCCAGCTCAGCGCCAGTCACACGGTGTGGGGACCAAATGACATGCCCGCTGGTATTCCTAGGGTTTGGCGGGTGAGGTGGGAGTGGATGATCGGGGCCACTCTTCTTGCTGGGACTTCTCATCTGTCCCTCCTTGCAGCTGCCTCTGTCGTCATTCAGCCACGTGGGCCACCTGGACTTCCCTAAGGCCACCAGCATTCGCCATCAGGGCCCACCCGCCGCTCACCTGCTGCGGACCTTGGCCCATCAGCACTCCTAGAGGCAGCACATTCTGGACACAGCAATCCCTTTGACTGCTTCCAGAAAGGTGAGTGTGGAAACCAGGTGGAACGTGATCACTGCCTGCTTGTCTTTGACTCCTCTAGATAGCCATCGATAGGATGCCTTTTTCTTTCTTTCGCTCTCTCTCTTTCTTTTTTTTTTTAATGGAGTCTTGCTCTGTTGCCCAGGCTGGAGTGGAGTCATGTGATCTCAGCTCACTACAACCTCTACCTCCTGGGTTCAAGCAATTGTCCTGCCTCAGCCTCCTGAGTACCTGGGATTATAGGTGTGTGCCACCATGTCTAGCTAAGTTTTCTAGACAAGTTGTCTAGCTAAGAGATGGGGTTTCGCCATGTTGGCCAGGCTGGTCTCGAACTCCTGACCTCAAGTGATCTGCCCGCCTTGGCCTCCCCAAGTGTTGGGATTGCAGGTGTAAGCCACTGTGCCCGGCTATCTTTCTTTATTAGGCAGAACACACAGTTGGTTCTTGGAGGCAATTGTCAATGTGATGTGAGATGAAGTGCAGTGCGGCCTCTGCACTGTTTTCCTTTGTGTAATTTGCACAGCATGTGTGTTTCCAGTGATATGAAGGAGGAGATAACCTGAAGTGTCTTCCTCCGCAGACAGCTGGAATGCTGGACAAATGGCACAGTCAGCCTTTCACAGAATTCAGGGAAATCCCCAGGAATTCCAGATGAAGAAGAAAGTGAAACTGGAATGGCCTGAAGCCGCTCAAGCCCTGGGTGGAAGGCAGGCAACAGGATTCCCTACATCTAAAATCAAGGTCTCGGACTTTGCTGCCCATATGGGGCCATCAGGGAAAACCCTGCCCTGCCAGAGGTAGAGAGCTGGACCTGAATCCCCCACATAAAACAGGCCCCTCAACGACCACACCCTTAGTAAATGGGTGTGCTCATACCACAGGAAGCTCGTCTGTTACCATATGGACTCAAAATGGGAAGATGCTTGAAACATGGGCCTCATCCAGAATTGAGGCTCAAATTTACAATACATGAGTGATCTGGAAATCCTTAAGGTGAGGAATTGACATGAAGATAGTCTCGGTTTAATGACAGCCTAGCGTGTCTGGCAAAAGCTCTCTTGAGGTTAATACTCTCAGAACAGGGCCACACAAAACTATAACTAAAGCCCCACCAATGAGGAGCTTATAATCTGGAATTATAGAACCCACCAGACAACAAACTACCATGAGCAAATCATGAGACAAAGAGCTGGCTTAGCCCCATGAGACCTTAATAAAAATGTCAGAAACCATCGGATAATGCATTGATCATGATTGAAGGTGTTAAAATGGGAATCAACAATGTAAGAAAAGAACAACCCAGCAAGTCGATCTGAAAAAGAACAAAATAGAACTGAGAGTGAAAACCATACTCTTTAACATTATAACTACAATGGATGGATTACAGGTCAGACACTGCTGAAGAGAAACACTGTATATTGGAAGACAGATCTGAGGAAATTCCCTGGAATGTAGGACAGAAGGATAAAGAGAGAAAATAGGAAAGGGATTTAAGAGACATGGGAATAAGAAGTCCCAACTTATTTCTATTAGAGGGGAGAATGGAAGAGAGTCAAATATAAATTCTATGTGGTTTATAATTTTTTAGAATTAGATGGAGACAGGAATTCTCAGATTCAGGAATCACAGTAAGTTTGGAGGAAAAATTAAAAATAAAGTAAGTCCTTACCGAGACAGATCACAAGAAAACTTCAAAACAGTAAAGGTATATCAGGAAGGAGCAGCCCACAAAGGAACCACTATCAGACATAGTCATCAAGAAGGAGCTAGAACTGACACACAAACGAACCATCATCAGACCAGCAACAGACAGTCTTCTCAAGTGCAGGGGCACCAGAGACAAGAGAACAGGGTTTCAAGGTAATGAAAGAAAAAGAAATAGAACTTGACCTTTGGCTAATCTGTTATGCAAGTGTGAGGATCAAAGACATTTTCAGACAAAGAGAAGGAAACTTTCCCAATAAAAGACTGAAAGAAGGACATCTCTCAGAAAAAAAGGTAATTTTACCCAAAATGAAGAATTGACGAGTAAAAGGAATGGTGATGGGGGAGGGGGGAACCTCATAAAATGAGAGTCAGTCTGAACAAATGCTGACTATGAAAGCTAGTAAAACAAACGGTTGATTTCAGGATATGAAGACAAGGTACAACTGAAATACTGAGCAATGCTGTATGTGTTAGAGAGGGAGGTAGCCGAGATCTGTCAGAAATGTGAACTCCAGATCTTGTCAAGTCAAGCGTGGTTATTAAAAGCATCAGGGTAGTTACTAAAGTATAACTGCTGAACTAGCCAAGGGGGAGAGAGGGAATAAAGGAAACCTATTCATTCCCATAGAAGGCAGGAGAGGATGCTGCAACAAAATACAACACAACTCAGAAAATGCGGGGTATATTGGAATGGAAAGAATGAGATGTACCCAGGCCAAACGGTGAGTGATTGAGAGATTAGCTTTTGTAAAGAAAAACTTACTTTGGCAACATGGTTAAAACCATTTTATTTTCCATAACATTTAACTTCTAGCATCTATAATTTTAGAAACATCACTGCAATACCCTGCAGTATGATAGGAGATTTTCCCACAGCGGTGTCATTATTTTTCTTTATGGCACTACTGTTGCATGAGTTGTGCAACCAACCATATTTTGTGGAAGGGGAAGCCAGAGTTCACGGGGTGTCATGCTGGCCCAGATGTCACACTGGGAAGCCAGACTCTGGACATGGCACCATCTTTTCACTGCAGCACCAAATCTTTCTGGCTTTCCACGATCACCGCCCTCTTGTTCCAGAAGAGAAAACACTAGTGACAAGTCAGGACCTGCTCAGTCCCTGGCTCGTGCATCGTAAGTGCTCCCACCAAAGTACACAAATAAGTGAATAATGTCGACTTTTTGGGTTCAAGAAGCCACAACAATCACATGTAGAGTCAAGCACCACTCCACATGTGGACGCACAAGGCTGCCCAACGTCTGGTTCAAGGAGCTCACCCAAGTCCAGGCTGAGCTAACCTTCTGCTCCTTCCACCGTGAACTCCAATCCTGTGAACTACCCCCTGCTTCCTGACGGAGCTGTGCTATTCCCTCCTCTGCCCGATACGGCTGTCCTCACCGACCAAGACCTCCAGCCACCTCAAGTCCCCCCTGCAGCCCCCTACCACCCCCAACCCCCCAGTGAAGGACAGAGACAACTTCTAGTAAAAGAACGCAGCTTGGCGTGTGGTAATGTCTAGTGTTTCTCCAGCCCTTCACCCCTTTTTGCCCCAAATTGGCTATAAGCCTCTTAGGAGCCAGACTGATGGCCTCCTTCACACCCAGCATCCCCACGGTCCTCTGCCCAGGAGCCGTGCTGAGGACACGAGGTAAGCAGAGCCCACCTGTCACCAGCTCGTTTCTGAACTGCTTGTGGAACTACAGCTCAATGGAATTTCAAAAGCTGCATTTTATTAAACTCGTGTTAGGTTTACACATTTACACAATCAGATAACTCCACCCAGGCCCTGAACTGCTGTGATTCCGTTCCTCCGATGCTGTCTATAAACCTGCAGATGCAGGAGTCACTGGACGGGCCAGACGGAGGCGGCCTCTGGTCTCACCTCCTCGCCTCAGGTTTCTCTAGAAAGTTTCCATGAGTTCACGAGCAGCCTGTGGACATCTCTGTCCATCACTGGGCGCTCAGAAAACGCTGCACAAATGAGCACTTTCCAAACCTGACTTTATGCACCAGCTTTAAGCGCTTCCTCTCACAACTGTTAATTTGTGGACCTGTTAACTTTTCCCAAATTTAGTGTTTGGTTACCCAATTTAATTCAACAAGTATGAGTTGGATGCTTGATTCCACTTCTTCTATCGTGCCCTATTTACACACTGTAAGAAGGTCTACCAAGCCAAGAAACAGCAAAAAAGCTGCTAAAAAGCCGGGCTCCAGGACAGTGGGTACCGCTTAGCTAAGTCAATCGCCCTGGCAGCCAAAGGCCAACCTGCATCACAGTGGGTTACCCCTTTCTCCGCAGACTCTCTGGACCATCACCACCTTCTCGGGAGCCCAAGCATCCAATCAAACCAGGTCATAAATATACAGGTAGTCCCCGATTATGATGGGGCCATGGGGGGATAAACCTTTGAAATGAAAATATCATTAAGTTAAAAATGCACTACCGAATGCTATTTTCAACTTACGGTGGGTTTGTTGGGACACAACACACCGTCTGTCCTACTAAAGACGGTAAACTCCTCCTACAGACCCAGCCACTCGTCTCACTGGGGCCGGTATGGCAGCAGGGACTGGTCAGATTTGGGTCAGAGAATTTTTCCTTTAAACATCAAATGCCCAAGGCAGAAACAGAACTTTTGCTTTAAACATTAAGCGCTCAAGGCAGAAAAGACAACATACTGATAACTTGGAGAGACGGAAAAATAAAGCACTAGCATGGCTCTAGCATTTTAAGTAGCAAATCAGATTTTTAAAAACTAAAAAGTCAAATCACTCTCCCTCCCACCAAAAAAACAGAGTTCCACACCCTCAATAAAGGCGGACGATGGAAGGGACACTCTCTGCGTATGTCACAACCCAACTATCCACAGAGCATCACAAAGGGCACCATGGCGGAGGTGTGGGGGCTGCAGGGGATGGCTGTGACGGCTGCTGACCAAGGCACAGCTGCTGCTGGATGGGGCACACCCATGGCCCGGGCGTCCCAGGGAAATCCAGAAACCAGTGGCTGTGACTGCTTCCCCGACAGAGCTCCTGTTCCTTGCACAGCTGCTGCTGCCTCCAGCCTCTCTCTGTACCCTTCTAAGGACCCCCTGCAGACACACCCGCACCCACAGTAAAGGAGGTGGGAGCAGAAGGCCAGGCTCCAGCCAGGAAGTGTGGGTTGAGCTCTAGAAAGTGGTGGCATCTAAAGTGGCTCGCCAGCCTCTCCGTCAGGCCTCGAAGGTCCGTCACCGACTTGTGCAGCAGGTGGATGGCAGTGCGGGCTGTGGGGGGCGAGGGCCCAGGGCCCAGACACCGGCCAGCCTCATTGTGCTCGCCGCATCCTCAGCTCACTAGTGCGGGGAGACTGGAGCTACCCCCGTGGGGCTGTGGATGGAAGACCAGGGGCCTCTCATGTGCTCCGAGCTAGCAGAAAATGCTGGTGTGGATCAGGTGTTGGTCCCTGTTACAGGCTGAACCGTCCCCTAGAATCCGTGTGCTGCGTCCCCGACCCCCTCCAGGCTATCCCGCAAAGTAACCTCATTTGCAGGTGGGGCCTTTACAGAGATAATGGAGTTAAAATGAGGCCACTGGGGTGGGCCCCAGGACAATCTGAGTGAGGTCCTGAGAAGAGAGAGAAGGATGTGCTCCCACAGGGGAAAGGTTCTGGGAGGACATAGGAAAAAGACATCACCTGCCCTAGCCACGGAGAGAGGCCTCAGGAGGAACCAGCCCTGCCCACGCCTGCATTGTAGACTTCTGGCCTCCGAAGCTGTGCGGAAGACATTGCTGTGGTTTCAGCTGCCCGGCCTGAGGGACACTGTCACAGCAGCCCCAGCAGGCCAGGGCAGGTCTCTGGGGGCCCACAGACTCCATGCAGCCAGCATACGTCCCTCCCAGGAGCCCCTGTTCTTGCTTCATCAATTAAAGCAGCACTCTGGCCGGGTGCAGTGGCTCACACCTGTAATCCCAGCACTTTGGGAGGCCGAGGCAGCCGGATCACCTGAGGTCAGGAGTTTGAGACCAGCCTGACCAACAGAGAGAAACCCCATGTCTACTAAAAATACAAAATTAGCCAGGCGTGGTGGTGCGTGCCTGTAATCCCAGCTACTCGGAAGGCTGAGGCAGGACAATCACTTGAACCTGGGAGGCAGAGGTTGCAGTGAGCTGAGATCGCACCAGGCAGAGGTTGCAATGAGCTGAGATCGCACCATTGCACTCCAGCCTGGTCAATAAGAGTGAAACTCCGTCTCAAAAAAAAAAAAAAAAAAAAAAGCAGCACTGTCTGCCCTGAGCCACAATCCTGATGCACAATTTCTACCTGCGGGAACCACATGGGCCCGAGCCATCCAGTCGGCTCCTTTCCCACCTGGTCACGCACATCTGGACGGGACAGGACCTCTCAGAGGGCTTCATCTTTCTTTCTGGTCTTCCTAGACTGTGCCCTAATTAATTGATATCACTGCTTCTCTCAGAGGCGACCGTGGTTGTGATGATGGACACGGAGGAGATGAACAGGAGCAGAACAGTTTCGCCGCCACGTCCATTTCAGTAAAGGCACCTGTGACTGGTGCTGCATGGACGTGCCACACTTGCACTCGGCAGGCTTTGCAGGCTGCTAGCCTTGTAGCCATGAGGACTGTGTCCAAAACCATTCTTGGAAGGAACAATAAACGGCTCCCAAACATCAGAAAGTAAAGCTCAACCTCACGCGAGCCAGAGAAACAGAAGTGAAAGCCACTTCGATGAGGCCTTTCCCAGTTACCAGTGGCAAAGCTCAAAGGTTCGCTGATACCCAAGGCTGGGAGACCTCGGACAGGGGCACCACGTCTGTGTCACTAGGGGGATGCCATCTGGGCAAAGATTATGGCAGGGAACGCGGCAACATCTATCAAAATAAACAATAAGCATCTGCAATGACTCAGGATCTGGCTTCTAAAAACGCGTTTCACATGGTCCATGTAGTCTGGAGTGGCAAAAGTTTGAAAATTGCCTACATTGCCCTTACCAGGAGACAATAAATTTCTGTGCGTCCAATAACAGGAGAACATATGGCTGTTAGGAGGGTGGGGCCGGGCTGTACACACTCACGCAGGGCCCTCTCCTGCGAGCGGCGTCGCTGAGGAGCCGCTGTTTACGCATTGCATGACCGCAGCAGCACCGGCTGGCCCTGGGGAGGGAGCTGGGCCCCGGAGTCCCAGTGTCCCGGTTACCTTCCCCACAATGGTGCCGAGTGGCTGTAATGTCTTCATGAAGCACGCCCTAGACCAAACGCCAGCCTGGGACTCACTTGATGGGACCCAGTCCCTCCCCTTGGTACAATATGACAAAGAAAACCATGAGTTTAGAGTTTAGGTCACTGTAAAGCTGCTTTTGAAAAAGGTGCAAGACTCGAGGGCTGAAATCTGCTCTCACTTTAGAGATTAGCAGTTGAAGACCCTCCTTTCGGGGAAGAGAGTGGAGCCTGCACCCCAAAACCCCGAAGTAGCAGAACCAGGAATCTGCTGACCACTGACTGAACGCCAACTGTTTGCCAGGCACACAGTAGGCGCTGCGTCCGCATGGCCTTGTGATGTGGTTTGGATCCGTGTCCCAGCCAATCGCATGTTGAACTACAGTCCCGGGCTGGAGGTGGGGCCTGGGGGGAGGTGGCTGGATCACAGGGCGGTTTCTCATGGGTGGTTTAGACCATCCCCTTGGTGCTGTCCTCACAATAGGGAGTGAAGTCTCCTGAGATGGTGTTGTTAAAAGTGTGTGGCACTCCCCATCCGTTCTTTCACTCCTGCACCTGCCATGGGAGGTCCCGGCTCCCCTTTGCCTTCCGCCACGACTGGAAGCTCCCTGAGGCCTCTCCAGAAGCAGAAGCCGCCATGCTTCCGTACAGCCTACAGAACCCTGAGCCAATTCAACCTCTTTTCTTTATGAATTACCCAGCCTCAGGTATTTCTGTATAGCAGTGTGACAACAGCCTAAGACACCTGTCTAACCCGGGTCTCCTGGTTCCCAGCCCATGTCCTCCCACCCAGGGGAGGCCCTTGCACAGGGGAGGTTGGGCCCCACTGGTACCGGGCCCTGTGAGAGTCCCAGGAGCGTCAAGCAGGAGCTGCGGCTTGGGTGGCTGCATGGACACGGGAGGCTCTAGAACATCCCCTCAAGCAAGTTAGGGTGTGAGGACGGATACTTAGGTCTGCACTGGGCCCAAAGGCCACGGCAGCCACTGGGAGGTCGGACCCATCCAGCATGCACCGAACTCGGTGGGTTGGACCCATTCACCGTCCACTGAACTCAGTGGGTTGGACCCATTCACCATCCACCGAACTTGGCGGATCAGATCCATCCAGCATGCACCGAACTTGGTGGGTTGGACCCATTCACCGTCCCCCGAACTCGGCGGATCAGATCCATCCAGCGTGCACCGAACTCGGTGGGTTAGACCCATTCACCGTGCACTGAACTTGGTGGACACGTAAATGGCTCTCAAAGGAGCTCCCCGGGCCCACAGGAGGGAGGCTGGGAAGTCTCGGGTCTTCAGAGCCGGCTACTCTGGCACCTGGACACTCCTCCTCTCCTGGCTCTGCCTCTCGCCCCAGCTCCCCCATCCATCCCCTGCTGGTTTAATACAGTCTCTGGTCACAGGGCTCCGTGCCTGGTCCTCTGTGGCGTGAAGGCTTCCCAAACCTGCCCACGGGAGAGAGATGGCCCATCAGGGGCTCTCCATCATGGCAGGGTGCAGCCCCGCCCGCCGTGCTGGGAAGGGGGGACTATGTGCCCCTCCATGTGCAGGCCCTGCCTATGCCAGGCAGTCCTCAACGGTGAGAAACAGCTTCCCTGCAAAAATAGGCTCCTCCAAATGTGAGCCATGAAGCTGGCATCGTCCAGACAGCAGCAACAGCCTGCTCTGCCTGTGAACGCAGGTCCCACAAAACTGGCGAGTTTGCCCTGTGGTCTGGTTTACTCATCAGGCCTCACCAGCACCCAAGCCAGAGTGAGAATGGCCAGCCCAGCTGCACGGCCCCAGAGTGAAATTCTCGGTGGCCCAGTGCCCTTCATCCTAGGAGAGTGGCCATCTGCACCTGTCAACCACGTGGGAACGACGGAACAGAACCTTCCAGAAATACAGAGCACTGGGTCTGAAGGTGGAGGCACTGGGGCTAGGGGAGTGCCTGCCAAGGCCCCTGCACTGGTGGCGTGGGGTGCAGGGGACCCTGGCCCCTTTCTGCTGCAGCTGGCGACTCGTAGCCTTGGGCAGGGACACCCGGCATGGTTTCACGAGGCCCTCCTGGTTCAGTGACTTATTGCTAAGAACAAAGAAGCCTGGAGCCTGACAGGATCAAACAATGAGAGACAGAGATCTCTCAAGGAGCAAAGGCAGAGACACGACGGGCCCAGGGAAGACTCCAGGCAGGCACTAGGGCCAAGGGTCAGAGGCCGTGAGCCGTGCGGGTCTGAGGAGGTCACAGCTTGTGCCGGCATCTGTCCGTCACCGGCACAGACACGCATCACGCTTCCCGCGCTGGGAGTTCAGAGACCCCACAGGCAAGTCTGCGGAAGGTGCAGCGCGGCCCCACAGGCTGGCAACACGCCCTTCCTCCTCGGGGAAACCCATGAACTTCCCTGTCTTCTGTGATCACGGGAAATCTTCGGTCACTTCCTGCAAGGCTGTAACTTTTCGTTTTCCACGTCTCCATCACTGTGCTCGGTTTTAATGTCGTCATCTGTGAAATGGGTCTATTCACAGCTCCTGTGCCCTCAGTGCCTTAGGACAGTGGTGCTCCTGTTACCAGCACCACACTTTCCAAGGATGAGCGAACTCACGGTCCATATGCTCATCTTCAACACTCATGAGGATGGATTTTTAAAAGCACTGACTCAGCACGGCTTTCCCAAATTTAAGTTCTATATTCTGTAAGTCGAATGGAGAAGTGTGAAGCCATCTTTTTTCTTAACATTCCCACTCTCCAAAGAATGTTCTCTAGCCTTTAAAGGCGGACACGGTGGCTCCCAGCGGACTCAGGCGTAATTAGTCACATCGGGACGGTGACACTCTTCTCCACCTCCTCACTCAGAGCCAGCCAGGCAGAAATGTCGCCCTTCTGAAAGCAAAGGGATAGGAAAACAGATCTTGAAAACACTCGATGATTCTTTACCTTATAAAGGATGCAACAGGATTTCTTGAGAAGCCACGTCCCTGAAGATGATTAACATGAAGCCGCCTTGACAACCGTCCTGTGAAGTCCTCTTCGTCACATCCTTGCTTTTCAGAGTCCCGAGCCTTGCTCTGAGTGAGCATCTCCGTGTCGCCTTTCGGCTGTGTCCAGAGAAATGTACTGGTTTCTTGATGGAAGTGTTTTCCTCCTGCCTCTCCCTCCTCCGAGCGCTCCGTTCACCTGCAGGTGAGCCTCGACTCAGCTTCTTCCAGACGGTCCAAGGCAGGGGCACGGCCCCCTCCTTCGGCCTGCACCTTCCCCGTGCCTGGGAGGCCCATTTTCCAGGAACAGGTGCCGTTCTGGGCTGGGTTTTCCCTGCAGATAAGGCCCTTTCTCCTTAGTCATCAGAAGAAAACTGGAATTTTTTAAAGGACCTTTCTAAGAAAATGAAGGCAAAGCAACACAAAAACCAGCATCAAAGCCCAGAGACAGGGATTGGGCAGGGCATAGAGAACGCAGGCCCAGAGACCCAAACCCCAGCAAGCAAAGGCCCTGCCAGGCTCTGTTCCCTCAGCACCACCCCTTCCTCTGCAGCCCGAGGCACCTGCGGCACAGGCCGTGCAAGGTCTCGGGATGGGCGGCATCTCAGATGCTTACCCGGTTTTATCCTCACGGGAACCCCAGGGGAAAGGCACCGCCATCAAGCCTGTCTCACAGGGGAAAAGACAGAGGTTGGAGGTCTCACCTGGGACATGGCACCTGCCACAGCAAAGCGTCTCAGCTCTGACACCTGGTTGACGGAGCCTAGAATCTGTGCTCCATGTCTAGACCCGACCACTTGGTGTCACGGCAGAGCGGGGGACCCAGCGACTGCCCCGAGGACCTGCCCACCCCTGACCCTTCCCATCAGGCTCTCATGCGGCCCCTTCCCCAGAGGTCCCTGAGACGTGTGCTCTCCCTCTTGCTCCACCTGCTGGGACACCTTGACCAGGTAAGTAAGGCCCTCCCTGCAGTCCTGAGACACCAGCCTCCTCCTGGTGACACCCAGTGGCTCCACAGCCCCATGAGTCCCACCATCGGGGCAGGCACCTGCGGCCTCCTATCTCCCAGGGAGGCCTTATTCTCTCGTGTGAGGGACGCACCCTGGCCCGTCTCCTTTATAAGAGCTTTGTGTGCTCACCTCTCTAGAGGGAGTGCTCATTTCTAGAGTTCTGTTCCTCTAGGTCTCCAGCATGGAATCCCAGCCTCTGTGCAGAGAGCAGCAGCATGAGCGCCAGTGGGTGGAGTGCCCCAGGGCAGGAGGGGGCTCTCGGAGCCCAGGGGCCCTTCCTGTGGGGCCACAGCCAGGCCAGCCCCGCCTGAGGGTCTGGGCTCCGGGGCAGTGTGCAGCCTCCACTCTCCCACATGTGTCCTTTGTCATACAAAGGCTCTGCTCTTGGTGCTGAACCTGCCCCGCAGACGGTGCGGCCAGTCCCTCCCACCTGCTGGGGCTCCTCAGGCCCAGCCTGGCCTCTGGACATCATCAACCGCTGCTGTTTGCTTCATCGGGTCGTGGGTTCAGATGCCACGTTTTGTCCAACGTGCCCCGGGAGCGGCTGCAGGTCAGGAACAGCCGGTCCTGGGATTCGCTGGGACTCTGTGTGGCTTATCTCACCGTCCTGCCATCCTCAGGTGGGGGGCGGTGGGGTCACTGTGTTGGCGTCTGACGGAAGCAAGCCTTTGCACACAGAGGGCTGGGCTGCTGGATCACCACAGGATTGGCCGCCTTGCAGCTGTGATGAGTCGGAAGGTCGGCGACTCTGGTGCGTTCCTGTGGCACCAGCCTGCGTGTGCTTTCTGCAGCTTGCGTGTGCCAGGGAGGGTGGTGGCCAGTGCCCCTGAGATTGGCGGTAGTTTCCGAGCCACCCATGTGAGTCCTGGGAAGAGGTCTACCTGGGGCTCACCTGTGGTGCAAGTCAAGTCTGTGCCTCTTTGCTGCTGTACCAGGGACATGCCCGCCAGGAGACCCATGTGGCTGAGAGGGTGAGGGATGCACTTGTAAAGTTAGCTCAGAGGAAGGAAAAGCAGAACTGCTGGGTGAGAGGAGACGCCAGAGTCCGAGGCCCATGCCTGGCTCACTTGGTTGCTGGACTCC
>NW_012104698.1:422986-426375 GCF_000951045.1 Mandrillus leucophaeus
GCACGATGCCCGCCGCTCCCCACACCCACCCCGACTCCGCACGATACCCACCGCTCCCCACACCCACCCCAATTCCGCATGATGCCCGCTGCTCCCCACACCCACCCCGACTCCCACCAGTGCCTGCTGGCATTGTGGAGTCAGGGAAATATCTCAGTAACATTCACTTTCAAAACATCTTCCTCATTGGTTGATGAGGAAGATCCAGTTTCCCTGAGTTTACAGTCCGTACGCACAGAGTTTAAGTCAGCCGGAGTCATGCTTGGCCTGAGTGTGTTTCTCGTTTCGGCCCTGCAGCTGTGGGCCGTGGTGAGGTGCGCTGACAAACAGGCCCATGTCACGGTCTGTGGCCCTCGATGACCCCCCAACAGGGTGCCTGGAGTCAGGCTTTGCAGGGTTCCCGCCAGGTGGAGGCCGAGTGTCCTTGCGGTTTAGGCATTCCAGCGGAAATGAACCCTCATGTTTGCTTTCAGATCTGCCGTGACATATGCGAAAGCCAAACACAATTCTCCGGGAAATACAGTATTTTCAGGTACCAATAGGGCTTGAGATATCATCAAATTGTTACTCAAGCACCTTGAAATGTGGAAATATCAGAACACAATGGGAGCTCGCTAAGCGGCTCTCCTCTTGGCTAACCTGTCAGATGAATGTCTTTGGCTGATGTGTTTGACCCCAATACCAAACCTTATCACAAATAGGAACTCCTGGTCTCTGCTCCTTTTCTAAAAGGGACAAACAGCCTCAGAAAAGTCAGATCTAAAGTAACAAAACCACAATCCACCAAGGGAGGAAGTTCCACCAAAGTCGATGACAGGGTCACCGAGTGAACTCCACGAGCCACGAGCTGTCTGCTCAGGGTGTGAACGCATCGGGTTCGCTCTCCGTCCCCACCAAGCCTGCAGGGAGAGCATTTCCGGCGGGCGGTCTGGCTTCGTGGGCTCATCCCAGGGAGTGATGGGAAAGGATGTGCCCTGCTCAGCTCACTGACCGGGAAAGCCAGGCTTCCTGACTGTTGCTTCGCCTCATTTTAAGTTATCCAGGGAGAAGTCTGCTGCGTTCCTCAGTTTCCCCAAACGTCTGATCCAAGTGGGTCTAGAATTGAGTGTTTCCCACCCGCCGTCAGAGCTGTCTGTCCCTGCAGTGTCAGCTGGGCCGGGAGGCCTCCAGCCTTGATCTCCAAGCTCTGCAATGAGGCTTTTTAGTGAAAACATGGTTTTCTGACTTTTTG
The DNA here is from genome assembly GCF_000951045.1 of Mandrillus leucophaeus. Taxonomy (NCBI): domain Eukaryota; kingdom Metazoa; phylum Chordata; class Mammalia; order Primates; family Cercopithecidae; genus Mandrillus; species Mandrillus leucophaeus. The sequence continues at coordinate 424,218 of NW_012104698.1, forward strand.
TGGTCCAGATCCACCAGTCTATACTATTATTAACTCATTAGGCAAAAATAGTTTTTAAAAAAGTAAGCTTTTAACATCAACTTACAGGGTCCATCCTGAGACCTGGTAACTTAACGGTATGGTGAAGAATGTTTCCCTGACCAGTAAGTGCAGCTGCTGCTTCGGTCAAGCAGTGAAACAGGCTCTGCCCTTTTACCCCAGAGACTCCGTCTCCAGTGTGGGAAACAGCACAGCCAGGCACGGTCACCCACCGGGATGACGCCTGCAGCCTGGAGACCCAGGAGGCAGCCAGCAGGATGTGCTAAGCTATCGACAGCTCTCCTACTAACACCCGGACATTTGTTATGTATGGAGTGGCAATGCACGGCCACTCCACACGTGATCACTCCAGCGAGGACCCTGGAAAAGGCCGCTGAAGCCGCATCACCGTGACCTTCTGTGCTGGCGCCACCAGGAAGGCTCCTGTGAAGAGCTGAGCACCCAGCCCGCACCTCCTCCCGCCTCGCTGTCAGAGCGGTGACATTTATTTACCCAAACGATGCTTGCTGGCCTTGAGTGCCAAGGAGACAGCCACTGCTTCCAAGTCAGAGACCCAAAACGGCAGCGCACATGGCAGGCGCGAACAGACGTGTATTCCACTGAAAACTAAATAGTGGGTGCTCACTCTTACACACCAGGGAGAGTGCGTGGGGGCTGCACGTTCCAGGCAGAAGCACAGCAAAGATCTCAGGAAGTAAATACTCTTGTTTATCTAAATTAAGAGGACTCCCTGCAGACAGGGCCCTGCCTGTCAGCCTCTGCAGCAGGCAGGGTGCAGCCATCATGGCCCCGTCCCCGCGGGTCAGTGGGCACAGACGCTGGGTGTTGCAGGGGCCGAGGAAGGAGGGCCCTGGTGCTCGTGCAGCAGGGAGCGCAAAGGCGGGGCTTACCAGGATCATGTGGCCGGTGGAGATGTCCATGTTGGACTGCACGGGCTCCTCGGACCAGGACGAGGCGCTGCTGCGTGCGGAGGGGCTGGGCATCGGCCCGTCGCTGAACTGGGACGAGACGCTGCTGATGCGGGATGTGTGCGGGCCCTCGGGCCGGTCTGGTGGCCGCGTGGCCATACGCTGGCGGCACAGCTCCTGCAGGACGGGGGAGGCAGAGCAGGGGTTTAGTGGCATTGGGGACATCCAGCAGGACACGGGCATGGCACCCACATGGCACCAACCCCTTCTCGTGCTAAGATCCAATGTTCAGGCAGGCAAGAGTTTACCCCTGGGCGGGCCAGTGCAACATGATGGTCAACGCACTCCAAAGGACGCTCCCAGCACAGCGCCCCGAGAAGGCTTCAGGCTTGTGCAGGAGAGGAGATAGAGGCCTTGCTCTCAAAATCTGAGAATACAAACACATATCACGAACATACATACACACACACACACACACACACACACACACCCCAGAGACACACACCAGACACATCAGACACATCACACACATACCTACACATACACCACACACACACCCCACATCACAGACACACACATACACACACATACACCACACGCACACCACACACACCACAGACACACACCACAGACACACACACACTGCACGCACCACACCACAAACACACACTCCTATGGATTCAAGAAAGCATGCACTGGATCCTCCTCTGTCATTAACATGGAATATTCTGGAATAAAGCCACAGTAGCCTTCGCTGGGTGGCTTCTCATTCTGTTAGAATATAAGCCACAGGGGAGGCCAGGGGGGTTTTGCACTGGGACTGAGATACAGAAACTGGTACCACAATCGAAGTGTTTGCAGGAAAAAAAACCTCATTCTGACGTTTCTTTCTCTCTCCAGAGCAATGTCCAAGAGCCCAGGCAAGAGAAGGCAAACGGAGCCGCACAGGAGATGGAAGGCAGAGGGGAGCGAGAGAGGCCCGTGCTGCTGAGTAGACACCAAAGCAGAAGTGCCCGGATTCAAAGAAACTCTCAACATTACACCCCAAGACAGCTTCCGTGGGATCACTGCAGAGTCTTCGACCTCCTTCCCCAGGCAATGCTCAGCCCCACACGCACTGGGCACCCCGAGCACCTGCCCGGCCGTGCGGGACCTGCCTGCAGCCAGGACACGGCCACACAGCCTCAGGTGCTCAGGACACGCCAGGACCC
>NW_012104698.1:427160-428545 GCF_000951045.1 Mandrillus leucophaeus
GGGGACAGGGGGAGGGTGGCTGCAGGAATGGGGGGGATGACCGCGGGGACCCGGGCAGAGACGCACAGGGGAAGGTGGACTTTACCAAGGGCCTCTGGTGAGGGTCAGGGGTCTCTAACAAAAGGGAGAGTTCCAGTTCCTTCTTTCCCATACATCTTCAAGTACTTGTTAGTTTGTAGACCGTTTTAAAATAGTGAGTGTGTTTAAAAAAATCCACCCACGTTTTCTCAGAATCTCAAAAATAAGCAAACAAATGCAAAACCACAAAGGATATTTATTTATTTATTTATTCATTTTTTATTTTTATTGTTTTTGATACGGAGCCTCACTCTGTCTCCCAGGCTGGAGTGGAAAGGCATGATCTCAGCTCACTGCAACCTCCACCTTCTGGGTTCAAGTGATTCTCCTGCCTCACCCTCTTGATTAGCTGGGATTACAGGTGCCTGCCACCAGGCCCGGCTAATTTTTATATTTTTAGTAGAGATGGGTTTCACCATATTGGCCAGGCTGGTCTCAAACTCCTGACCTGAGGTGATCTGCCTGACAAGGGATAATTTTAATAAGGTAGATGATACCAGTAACCACCCCGAGTACACATCTCATGTATTTCTCAATTGTGCACATGAAGTTTGCTTGACGTGGGGGAAAAGCACACTGAAAAATGTTTCTGAAGTAACTTCTATGTCTTCACACAATTTCTCCAGAAAAATAACATCCAACCAAAGCATGAGAACAGCTACGGCTCAGGAAACGCAGAGGGTCCGAGAATGTGACCCTCTGGGGAAGAGGATGTGAAACGCTGGAGACTTACTCACATAAAAATAAAAAATCAAGCTAGTTCCATGCCCATCCTGTGATTTGCCACCCATGGGAGAGCTACAGTGAGGTCTGAGCTCTGTTCTTTCCTGAGTGCACGGAGGGTGAAGCCACCAAGAGGCCCCACAGTCCAGGACTGGGGTCCCTGCTCCACCACAAACTTCCATTTTTACTTTATTTTTCTCCGCAAGTCAACAATAGCAAACAACCACAAACTTTTCACGTGTCCTTGGGAAAACCTCTTAAGGTCTCTAAGCCTATTTTTTTCACTTTATAAATAGAGATAATCCTATAGTTACTGTGAAGATTAAAACGGTTTCCTGTATAGTCAGTGCTTCGCATGGAGGTGGTTACAGAGAAAGCCTCAAGCAGTAGTGAGTAAGAGAGAAGTATTAGTGAATAAAAGTTAAGGCCATTGTTTCAGCCAGAGCCAAACTTTTGACGGCTTGGCAAGTGTAAAGATATTTCTTAAGAAGTTACAGAATTTATTTATTTATGTATTTATTTATTTTTCAGAGAGTCTCGCTCTATCGCCCAGGCTGGAGTGCAGTGGTGTAATCTCAGCTCAC
>NW_012104698.1:429724-435302 GCF_000951045.1 Mandrillus leucophaeus
GGCTCAGTGCTGGTGCACAGTGAGGGAGACCCAGGGTTCGGTGCCGCTCAGCGAGGATCTGCGGCTCTCATCAGCGGTCTCACGTCACTGCGCAGCGCGAGGTCTTCTTGAAGGTCTTGACTTTTTCAAAGGAGGGAAACTGCGATGAATATCCAAGAAAAATGTCCCTGGCAGAGAGGAAGCCCCTGAAAGCTTGGCCCAGAAGGTTGGAGACACGTGGCAGCAGCTCTTCGCCTGTGCAGGAGGAGGCGCTGCCGCGGGAGAAGGGCGTCCCCATAGCAAAGCGACGCGTGGCCGGGGACGCTGCCCTTGGACGAAGGCCCCCTCCCTGCGGGCTTCTGCCTACGAATGGGAGTGGGTGCTCTCGCCAGGTGCTGCTCCGCTCTGAACCGACCGCTACCAAGTTTCTATGCAGCAAGTGGCTCAGGCAAACATCTGAGCAGCGATAAGGCCGGGAATGGCCTGCAGGGAGGAACGGGGTGGTGGGGAAGCCGGGTCCTGGGTGGAGGAGGTTGCTGGAGCTGAAGCCCCTTCATGCTGCCCCTGAGCCTGGGGGCAGGTGAGAGACACGTCCTACTTCCCTGCACACTACGGTGGGCAGGACGCGGCTCCCCGGAGGCACCAGCCACGTTTCCCTCAAATCGCCAGTGCAGGTTTTTCTGAAGGCTCCAGGGAACCCGCCACTTAGGGGAGCCTCTGCACCTCCACAAAGCTGTTCCCCCCAAGACACAGGCAAGTGGGCCACCATGGTGTCACGATGGACGCCTCCTAGAAACCAGGACTCAGAAAACACGTACGTCTTCAGAGGAACAGGATGAGAACTGCAAAAACAGACCTAACTGGTTCTTTTCCTTGACGTCCAGGGCAATCACTGGTTCATCCATTCATAGCACCTGCAGTCAGAGGCCCTGATTTTGAACCTCGGCTTCAGGTCTTACTGACTGTGTGGCCTTGGGGAAACCCTAAGCTGTGTGCCTCAGTTTCCCCATCTGTGAAGTGGTGATAACGGTACCGACTTCACCGTTGGGAGGATTAAATAAGAAAACATGCTTAGACGGAGGCTTTGGGCCTGTGCCTGGCACACACCAGGTGATTATTTGCTGTTCCGACTACGATGATTATTAGTTTATTCAAAATCGGGTTTGCTATGGTCCCTTGCTGAGTCAGCACTGCACAGGGTGCCAGAAATACCAGGCTGAACCAGGTTGGGTCAGACTCGCGGGGCCCTGACCCCTGAGCACCCCCAGGCCACCCGGAGCTGGGCACGAGTGACCACAAGAAGCGACGGAAATGACGGCGACAGCACGTGTTGGGTGTTCGTGGGAAGGGGTGCTGTGGGGCAAGGAGGAGGGGGCTCTCCCTGAGCTTGAGGTCAAAGAAAGCTTCAGGCAGGAGAGGCTCAGGCCCCAAGTCTAGGCCGCAGTGGCACTTGCAGAGACAGGGAGAGGAGAGCAGGCACCGGGCCTGGAGGTGCGGAAGAGCTTCCACGGGGCGAGCAAGGAGGAGGAGGAGAGAGAAGGGGCCGCCACTCCCTACGGCCTCCTAGGCAGTGCTGCTGGCAGAGGGCTCTGTATCTGCACCACGACTGCTCTCAGAATGTGCTTTTCCACGGCGAGCCTCGTTTTTGGACATGGGATGTACCCGATGTCTACAAGCTGGAAGTAATACTGTCAACCGTGTGCTTCTTGTGCATGCAGGGTCTGAAGGGAAGGCATTGCATCCACCGCCCACCTAACCTTACGGCTCAGCCACATCCAAGCAGCACGGTTCAGTCAGAAGTTCACACCTCATTCAACCCAGCTGTTGCTAAGTCAGTGTGGCTGTCATGGGGCCAACTGGAGGGTGTGCTGCCTCACGCTACATCTCAGGACATCCATTGCTTTTGCCACATTCTGCTTGGCTGCAAGGCCACTTTCTGGAGCCTGAGCTCCACCACCGACCACAACCCAGGCTGGGAAGAAGTTACCCGGGCATCGGCGATTCCCTACAGGTATGGCACGGGTGGTAGGGGGTGAGCAAAGCATCAGCCCCGTGAGGAGGTCACCGAACAAGGGCTGTACACGCGGAAACCATGATGACATCAAGCTGACAGGTTAAACCCCAGAGTCCCAGCGGCAATGGCTGTCGGTTGTCCTGCACGTGCCCCCCAGAAGACGTGGCTGCAGGCCCAACTCCTGGTGTCTCCCTTGGCGATAAACACAAGAAAGCCACATTTATCTACTGGAGACAGAAACAGAAATTCCTCACAAGGGAGCTGGAAATGTGCCAGTCCACTGCCCTCACGGGAAACGGGGTCGGGCCAGCCCCCTCCAAGGATGAGGGCTGGGGCGTTTGGCCGCTGCCTCTCCCACTCACTGTGGCCTGCCCCTGCCAGCGTCCCTTCCCCTTGCTGTGTGGACCCTTTCCGGGCTACCTGCCAGAGCTCCTCACAGCGGGGACCGGCCCCTCCCTTCCACCCTTTCCTGGACGCTCTTGGGAATCTCCAGATGTGGGGGAAGCCGGGAAGGAGCCTGGATTCTGCCTCGTGGCTTGCTGGGGAAAGCTCTGAGGGGCATCTCATATGGTCTCATTCACTGGTCCTTTAGGCTGATTATAGTTTCCAAATTCATAATGGAAATTCTATAGTCTGTCCATTCTCGGTCCTTTACCTTAAAATTTAAAAATTTTGTAAGGAAAAACACACTTCTTACTAGAATGGAATAAAAAATGCAGAATGCTACTTGACTTAGTAATGGTCCAGCCAGGGCCAATGAGACAAACCTCACGGCATTTGAAATCACTCTAGGTAATAATTTGGGACATTTCCACCCTGCATGAGGTGACTAACCCTCCGAGCAAGCCTGCCAGCGCGGGCTCACTGAAGACAGCACTGCGAGCTGTTTTTCCCCTCCCAAGACTAGAAAGTGACTGGCCACAGCGGTGGAGGGGACCACACTCCTCACTCTTCACTGAAAAGTAGCATCTGAAAATGCGGCCACGTCCACGGTGCTCAACGGAAGCGTGAGCTTGCTGACCGCTGAGGCGATGACCGACGGGGCGGCATGGCACACACACTTCTTGCAAACCTCAGTTGAAGTTTACAGCATCAGCTGCCATCACACCAGAACTGCCATCAGACAAGAGCAGCCACTGCCTATGTTGCCTGCGTTCATTATCAGACTTCTGTGGGGGCTGAGGCACAGAGCGGGGACTCCTGTCAGCCAGCGACAGAAATGGCCATCGCCACTGCAAACACTCTAAGTGGAGTGAGTTTAAAATACAGAGCTGTAGTCGGGCGCGGTGGCTCATGCCTGTAATCCCAGCACTTTGGGAAGCCGAGGTGGGAGAATCCCTTGAGCCCAGGAGTTTGAGACCAGCCTGGGCAACATAGTGAGGCCCCATCTCTAAAAATAAAAGTTAGCTAGGTGTGGTGGCACGCACCTGTACTCCCAGCTACTTAAGAGGCTGAGGCGGGAGGATCACTTGAGCCCAGGAAGGTGACGCTGCCGTGAGCTATGATTGCACCAACGCACTCTAACCCTGGTGACAGAGCAAGACCCTGTCCCCCGACACCCCCAAAAATACAGAGCTATGATCTCAAGAGCATTTTATTTGAGCAAAAGGTAATTTATAAAGCAAACCAACAACATGAGCCTCCTCTGAGAGAAAGCTGGAGGCCAGCCCCATCAGGTTTTGAAATTTCCCTGATTTATAATCCTCAGTGAACACAAAGGGTGCATCCTCACCCAGAACAAAGCTCTCCTGCTCAGACAGTGAACACCCCAGAGCGAGGCCTGCAGGCCACACGTGTCTGCTGAAGGTGTTAACCAGCAGTGGTGCCCACACAGGAAGCCCGAGACCTGCCCCTCCACAGCGCCCACTTGCAGGGGTCCAAGGGCCTCCCCCGCACAGCCCGGCCTGGGGTCACTGACACATTTTTGGCAAACAGATCTTGGCCAGACAGAAGGTCCAATCCTTCCAGCCACTTCACTCAAAGAAAAATCTTCTATTTAAGATCCAGACTCAGCCTGACAATCGTGAAGACGGCTCTGTTTATGATCTGGGACGACGCGCCTTCAGCCACAGCGGCCCAGTGTGTGCAGCTTGGCGACCTTGAGTTTGTAAAGACGAGTAAGACCTTGTGGCATTCGCATGACTCAATAACCAACAGGTAATTAATTATGAACAAAGAAGAAAGGTTGATGTAACCACATAACTCTTTTGATTGTAGATTTAGCCCTGAGGTCGGCGGCACCCGTGAATTCCCTCCCTGCTCTGTGAGGAGCTGGACAGACGCTCTGTCCCACTGAGGGCTGGGTGTGGGCCTACCTGGCCCTGAAGGCACCCATGGGGCCACTCCCACCGGGGTGTGGATGAAACCTGTTTTCTTTTCTCAATTCATACTCTTTAGCAGCAAAGAAACAACAATGTATATGTGAACTAAAAAAAGGATTATAAATCATGCTACTATAAAGACACATGCACATGTATGTTTATTGCGGCACTATTCACAATAGTAAAGACTTGGAACCAACCCAAATGTCCATCAATGATAGACTGGATTAAGAAAATGTGGCACATATACACCATGGAATACTATGCAGCCATAAAAAAGGATGAGTTCATGTCCTTTGTAGGGACATGGATGAAGCTGGAAACCATGATTCTCAGCAAACTATCGCAAGGACAGAAAACCAAACACTGCATGTTCTCACTCATAGGTGGGAACTGAACAATGAGAACACTTGGACACAGGGCGGGGACCACCACACACCAGGGCCTGTCAGGCGCTGGGGGGCCGGGAGAAGGATAGCATTAGGAGAAATACCTAATGTAAATGACGAGTTAATGGGTGCAGCAAACCAACATGGCACATGTATACCTATGTAACAAACCTGCACATTGTGCAATGTACCCTAGAACTTAAAGTATAATAAAATAAAAGGAAAAAATAAATTTCTAGGGAGCAAAGGGGAAGTCATTTATTTTTGTGCATGCTGCTTTGCATTTTTAGAATGTCTGTCCCTGGAGATGGAGCTCACATCTTTCCGGAAAGCTCTGTAGTCTCAGTATAGCTGCTCTGTAGCTTTTTAGCTGTCTGGCCCCTCTTAGGTGTTGAGAAAGTTATTAAGAAAAGTATTAAGGATAGCATGTCAAGTTTCCAGTGAGAAGGATGCATTTGCAATAATGGAAAAAGGGCATGGTTTTTGCAGGTCATCTCCATAGTAAAATATCAATGATTATAATGTACCTCTATTTTTGAGAAGAAAGTATTCCAGAGCCATTAGTGTGTTAGAAAAAAAAAACTCCCATAGTAGAAATGACATCCATCATTGGTAAAGAAAGCAAGCCAAGACAGAGCTGAGGACCAGGACTCTGGGTCCAGATCACTCGTGGCTGTGTGCCACCGGACAGGTTACTGAAAGCTGCATGTGTGTTTTTAATCTGTGGAATGAGGATGAAGGCAGAGCAGCTCCACAGAGTTGTTGGGGGGACTCTGAGGGTGGATGTGTGTGGAGCACAGAGTACGAGCCCGGCTCACACATTCGGCCCACGTGGCACTGATCTCAGGTGTGTGTGATGCGTATGAGCCCGGCTC
>NW_012104698.1:435810-455379 GCF_000951045.1 Mandrillus leucophaeus
CACTGATCTCAGGTGTGTGTGATGCATATGAGCCCGGCTTGCACACTCGGCCCGTGTGGCACTGATCTCTGGTGTGTGCAATGAGTACACAGCCCGGTTTACACACTCAGCCCATGCGGCACTGATCTCACGTGGGTGTGGACATCCCCCTGCCAGCGTCCGCATCTATATTTGGCACAGAGAAGCCACACAGCCTCAAGGGAGCTGGGGGCCTCTGGCAGGACCTCCTTCCAGGACACAATACCAAGGAGGCCAGACCCCCAGGGCCGTCCCCACCAGATGACGCTCCCGCCACTCTGTCCGGCCAATGAGACCCTCTCCCTCCCTCCTCCCTCTCAGGTGAAACTACAGTAACTGGGCATCTTTAAAGAAGAGAGCCACGTCTTCCACCGCTGCCCTAAATGGAAACGCTCCACTGCAAAACTCAATGTGATGCTTGTGCCTCACGACCCAACGCCCTCCCCATGGGGCAGTGTTTGTCCGGAACGGTAAACCTAGCACGTCCGCACCCAGGCACAAAAAGTCTCCATCAGGAAAATGTGAAAAATTGATCTTTTTGCAGCTCAGTGCTGCCTCCAACACATCCAGAGCCAGCTGGAACTGTGAGTGTGAGCCCAGTGGCACCGCAAGCACCCACACCAGCACCCTGCCCTGGGCAGAGCCACGTGGGACCGTCCCCGCAGGACAGTGCTGCACCCAGAGCCCCCACCCCGAAGGCTTCCCGTGCTCCGAGTAGCTCCTCAGGTGTGAGCACACAAACAGAGGAGGCCAGGGTCAGTGCAGCACATTCGGACACCATAGTCCTCACTCGCCGCAGAGCTGCCTGCTTCTCTGCTGTGCCTGAGCCGGGGCCCTGGGCATGTCCGCAGAGTCCTCAAAGTATCTTATACTTCTTTATAACACAATGTGCGAAATAAGCTGAAGAGGATTCTGGGGGCAGAAATTCATCCATACACATCACAAGGCAAATGTCTCATCTCTTAACTCAGCATCTGATGGGGAAAATTACAGAGGGGAAATCACTCAGAGAAGAGACCTGTCATTCTCGAATTCTGCCAAAAGAAGAACAAGACAACAAAGGCTTCAGGAAAACCCCTCTGCACCTTTCTGGGAGCCATGTGAACGAAGCCCTGCTGCCCGAGTGTGCACAGAGACAGCCTCGGGTTTTTAGGGTTATTTTGAGAGTGTAATCACTAGTGACAGGACCACACTAAGGAATTAAATGTACAAAACTGGGCAGGAAACAGTGGGTTCACTGGGCTCTGCTGGGGAGGAATAAAGGCCACTCTCCAGACCTGGATGCGGCACCAAGAGAACATGGTGAATGGGAACCAGCCCGCTTTGGGGAGGGCCCTGGCCTTCAGCTCAGAGGGCGACGCAGAATCCAACACACAGCAGAAGCCGCGGGGCCCGGCGCACCCACAGGTGGCTCGAACGCAGAACGGTTAAGGAAAAAGCCTGCGCTCTGTCAGTTTGACACGGTGGCTGCAGGGCACATGATGACAGGAAATCTAAACAGGAAGGTGAAATGTTTAGACAGCAAGTGTGGGGAAAAGGCCGGGGAAAAATATTCCAGATTGTTAAACAGGGTCATGTGTCACAGTGGGAAAAAAAGAAAAAAGGTTTCTTGTATAATCACCTCTCCCTGATCATGACACAGTTTTACTTGATTTTATTTCATCATAAAACTCAGAAGGAACTGCCTCTCATTCTAGGCCAGCAAGGCCAGCTGGGAGCAGAGGGGCAGCAACCAGTGATTTCGTTCAGGAGAGCGACTTTACACAAACACTCCCGCGACGCTGGGGTCTCCAGTCGGCACCGCTGCAGGATGCTCTGGGTTCTGGGCGCATCTGGGGCATCCCTGTGAGAACCCAGGGAACACAGGGCCATGCTCGCTTCTGGAGAGGAAACGGCCCGTGGCCGCCCCTGAACGCCAGGGGAGCCTCCCTTCTCCCACGGAGTCAGGGCCCGGGCAGCTGAGCCTGTCCATGATCTAAGCCGGGGCAGCACTTGTCCCTGCGTCCTCAGCTCATGGCCCACGTGGCCAACCCTGCCCTGGTGACGCAGTCCCACCGCTTCCAGCGGCTCTTCCTTGGTGCCCAGGTAACTTTTTCTCTTGGACCGAGAACAACGCACACACGTGTTTGCACACACACACCCCCCAAGGGGAGGACGCCCCTGACAGCAGAGCCCAAGCCAGGGTCACAGAGCTCTGCAGGCTCTGCCAAGAGACCTGGCTCCCGCCCCTCCCCGCTCCTGACACGCGACACTGGTCGGGGGTGTAAGCACAGCTCCTGTAGGAAGGGGATCCACCGCACGGGCACACGAGCCGAGTCAGCCCACGGAGAGCGATGTTGGCCAAGCAATATGCAGTGAGTTTTTCCCATTTCGCAAGATGTTTTCTCAAAACAAAAATTAAAGATATAGACATGTTTCATGTAAGTGAAAAATAATTTTCAACACTCTTCTAAATGTGGAACAGTCTTGGAACAGCCTGAGATCAGTAGGGAAAAAGCGGCGTCTCCCCTCGCTCAGCCCCCATCCCTGCGGCGCCCAGAGCACCAGCCCTTTCTTGAGTCCCCACACAAGCTCGTGGCCGGGCTCTGGACATCCAGGCGTGTGTTGTCTCCTAGTTATTTTCACGTCCGTACCCCCGCCTCCCACACTCGGGAGCAGAAGTCCTTCTGTCTGCTTTCTGTACCCACAGCGTCTACGTGGTGCAGAGGGGCCCTCGCCGAGCCCCTGCACACCAGTCAGCAGCCCTGGCCTCCAGGTCATGACTTGCTCAGGGGCCGAGTGTCCCACACCAAGGCAGCCCCAAGGGAGCAGCGAGGGGCACGGCTGGTGGAGCTGCATCGAGCCCCTGGCGCCGGCAGCTGTGGTGTCCTGCTCGGGGGAAGCGAGGGCCGTGTGTGAATCTCCCGAAGTCCCTGGTGGGTGGCTGGAAGCCGCGATCACTCCACGGGAAGCACAGAAGGCGTGTGCGGGCTCGGGGGACCCACGGTCAGCTGCATCGAGAGTGACGAATGACGTGCTGAAACGCGACCTCCTGCCTCCCTTTTTCTTAGGGGCTGCCTCTGCCCTAAGACTAAAGACACTCATTTTCTTCGTTTACTCTGCTCCTGATAACGTCAGATTGAAACCAGGAAACAGTTGTGAAAATAAAGACATTGAAAGGACACACAGAATTTTAATGAGCATCTTCTTTCCGGAATAGCCCATGTCTACGACGGCCTTCTACGCTTCCATAAAGGTGGCCTCTTAGATGTGAGAAGGAGCACATTTAACCCACGATGCCTGCAACCCTTCCCACTGTCACAGGAGACCCCGGTTACGGCAGCAGAGCGCCTCCAGCCAGACCGCGGTCGGTGAGACAAATCCAACATGGGACACAAATCCCTCCCTTCCCGGCTCCTACAGAGGATGACTCACTGGGCAATTAAGTTCTAAGGGCTTCCAAAAAAGTCAGTGGTGCCTTTAAAGTTCACAGATCCAACGCGACCTCTGTGGGCAAAGCCAGCCTTGAGAGGCCCCACAGGCTGAACCTCGCTGTTCAGTTTCACAGTCAGACAATTTAAAATAGTCAGTAAGAAGCGAGTCATCTGCCCTCACAGCAGCCCAGGCCCGACGCGGAAGTAGAGAACGGGCGGCTGTTTTTCCCAAGAAACTTTTGCACCTTCCTAATTTTCTTTTTGCTCTGAATAAGGACTGATTGTCATGTGCCATCCCTGTCATTGCCTGCATCTTCAGCCTGCGGCGCATCTTCAGCCCGCGGCACGCAGCGAGGACTTCCCATGGGCGGGCAGGACTCTGCACCCGAGAATTACACGGGATGGCTTTCAAGAGAGTTTAGATGCCCCCCCACCCCCCGCCCACAGACCTGCTCTTACATCAATGGCTTTCAAGAGAGTTTAGATGCTCCCCTACCCCCCGCCCACAGACCTGCTCTGACCACATCAAAATCTCAGTTCAGTTTATCGATTCATTCTTATCGAGCCCCTAAAGGTCCCCGGTGCGTGCTGTAGGTCTGTTGTACAGACCTGGCCTTTGGGGAGCCAAGGCTGTCCCCACACGGGCTGGCCTGGTGTGGGGAACAAGCCCCACTCTGCACCCAGGCCTGCCTCGGTCCAACACAATGAGGAAGTCACCCTACACAGGAGGGATGGTGACGAGACGTCACCGCAGAGGCGGCAGAAGGGATAAAGGGGAGGTAGGGATGAATAGGGCCCTGGTGTTCGGGAAGGGACTGGCCACCCCGGGCTGAGAGGGAAGCTCAGGGGACTGGGGTCTGCACAGGGCTTGACAGATGGGAGGGTCTGCAGGGATAAAGTGGAGTTTGGGGGGGGCAGTGCAAGGGAGGGAGCCAGGCAAACAAAGGCTTAGAAGCAGAGGAGCCCAGCCTGGGGACACAAAAGGTATTCACATCCTTCCATTCGGTGGCCACAGCTTAATTAAGCCAAAGGGCAGGGGCCTGCGGGCTGGGGGTGGAGCAGCTACCGGAGCAGCTGCTTCTCCATTTTCGGAATTGCACGTCGTTCTGGGGCCCAATTATTCCACCTAAAACTGATCTGAGCGACACCCTAACTGCACAAGGCCTGAAGGACACCCTGAAGAGTTTCCTCCTACCAGACCCCGAAGGCCGGGGCCTGGAGGCCTGCTGGGAGTCCCGGTCTCAGCTGTCTCAGCTCTGACCTAAGGGCTCTGAGCCCTAAGGTCTGTACGGGGAGTTTCTAAAAGTCTATGCTCTACCCCAAGAAGGGGACACGTGGGGCAGCAGCCCTGGAGGAAAACCTGTGAGCAAGTTGTGAGGGTTTTTGGGGAGTGAACTTTGCAGGGGGTGCCGGGAGCAGCCGGCCCGAGGACACCGCTGACTGGGGGACAGGGGCCATGGGTCGCACGTGGGGTGTCAGCTCTGCTTCCTCACTTGGGGTTGATTTGAAATCTCAAGATGTGCCTGAAAAAATCCACCTGGAGAAGCGAGGGGCCCACTGGGAACGGGAAGGCCTGAGCAAGACAGATGCAGGCTCAGAGTGAGGAAGGGGCACCCTCAGAAGAATCAGACACGTTTTCTAGACTTTTTCCCCTTCACATTTCAGCTTCACCTTTGGGGCTCACTTAACAATTCATATATTTGTTCTCCTTGAACCTGGTAGAGAATAAGCAGCCCCTGGGGTGGGGACAGAAATAATTCTGAAACTCACACCAGCTCCAGCTTCCATCCAACTTAGTATTTTGTTTTGCAAAAAAATCTGCATTTTATTTCCTCCCACTCAGGAACATCCGATCTCTGGTTTCAGGGTGCGTTTTACGGGCCAGGAAAGGTGACTCCAGGTCAGGAAAGGCGATTCCAGGAAGATTCCATTATTGTCCACTCTCCCGCATCGTCATCTTCACCAAAAAAACTGAAAGCGAGGAAATGTCTACCCAGAGGGCAAATCCAGCTTCTGCTTTCCTCAGAGGCGCTCCGTCCAGTTCCACATCAATGTTACATAGTCCCAGCACTTATCACTTGTAAATTTTTAATTGATTTGCTATTAAATGGCATAAGATCAATCCAAGTTTAAACCTGTATATCGAATCCACATTCCACAAACTCTGTACAGAATCATGTATTTTAAAACATGCAGCTTTACTGGCTAATGTAATCATCCGCGAATCTCCCCCCGTCTGTTCTTCAAGTCACTGCACCTGGAGACACACCAGCACATACCCAGACGCTCCAGCACGTACCCAGACTGCTGGCTGCATTATTATCCTATACATTAAAAAATCTTGAAAGGGTGTTTGTTCACACCTGCCAACTTTCTAGTGAGTCTCTTGTACTTGCTAATAGAGAAATCACACACTCAGGTTCCATCTTTTTTTTTTTGAGATGAAGTTTTGATTTTGGCTCACTGCAACGTCTGCTTCCCATGTTCAAGCAAATCTCCTGCCTCAGCCTCCCGAGTAGCTGGGATGACAGGTGCGTGCCACCACGCCCAGCTAATTTTGTTATTTTTAGTAGAGACGGGGTTTCACCATGTTGGCCAGGCTGGTCTCAAACTCCTGACCTCAGGTGATCTGCCAGCCTCGGCCTCCCAAAGTGCTAGGATGACAGGTGAGACCCCGTGCCAGTCCCAAGATTCCATTCTTAACCATCAGTAATTCTCCCAAAGCAGAAAAGCCATAGAGATGTTACATTTTGAGCAACAGTTTCAGAACAGCTGGATGAAGAAGGGAGAACTCTTCTGCGGCCCCCATGGAACACGAAAAGCCGCTGTTCAGACACCTGCAGAAACGCCTGACTGCTCGCCTCGTGTCCACACAGACTCAAAAAATTGGAAGAGGAGCCGCTGTCTGCCCTTGGAAGTCCCTCCATTTCCCTTGTGCATCTGCGCCCCTCTCTCTCTGAGCTACGTCCCTTCCATGCTCCTCTCCCACCCCACAGAGGCCCCCTCTGCTGTTGCGTTTTTCTTCCTCCCCAACGTTCCAGCCTCACGTTCTCTGAGCCCCACCCAGCACCCAGGGCTCCCCATGTTCTCTGAGCCCCGTGCCTGTCCCGCCTGGCACCCAGGGCTCCCTGTGTTCTCTGAGCCCCGTGCCTGTCCCGCCTGGCACCCAGGGCTCCCCGTGTTCTCTGAGCCCTGTGCCTGTCCCGCCTGGCACCCAGGGCTCCCCGTGTTCTCTGAGCCCCGTGCCTGTCCCACCCGGAATCCCGGGCTCCCCTACGGTCACAGTGATGTCTGTTTCTGGGTTCATACTGGGGAGACCTTCACAAATGCAGACTGGGCCAACTCTGATGTAAGATCAAGTTCTCTGCTGTTCCTGTTGTTCCAGAAAATGGGATTCTACCCTTAGAAGCAATAAGCTTTCTGAGAAAACGCTTTCTGGGTCAACTCCAAGTTCAGCTATCCAGAGGTTCCAAGGCTGGAATGTCCCGCCATGGACAGCAGGGTTCCAGCTGAGCTGGGCCCGCCTGACCAGGGCTTCCCTCCTGCCGAGCCCTCACCTCGATGTGAGCCCTGAAGCCCCTTGGGCTGGGTGAAGAGGTGTTCAGAGCACAGATGCCCGAGGCTGCACCTGCACCCAGACCCAAGGTGTCCAATCCTTAAGGGTGACCCTCGGGCCAACACCAGTCACAGCCCTGGGGACCCCCACGTGTCAGCCGCGGCAAAACGAGCCCCCAACACAGCATGGGAGGGAAGAAGGAGGCGGGGCTCACAGAGCCAAGAGCCACGGAGAGCGCTGGGCCTAAGGGGCCTTGGACCTGGGAGAGAAGAGACAGCCAGGTGGCGAGCGACATGTCCTGTGGAGGCCTCCCCAGGAGGCAAGGGTTGGGGGACTCCTGCTGGAGGCGGCCGGCGGATCGGCCTTCCTTATTCCTGTCCTTGAAGTGATCCTCGTTTGACATTTAGAAATGACTCTCATCTGCCGGGTGCTCCTTGGTGTGACGTGCAATTGTTTTTCCCAAAGCTTTCTCCTCTCGTAACACCAGCTCCCGCATGCCGTGGCAGCTCCAGCCATCATTCCTTATCCCACCACCCCGCGCAGCGTCTTGCCTCCTTTTATGCTGGTGTGCATGTTGTGTTAAGAGCTGGGCTTTGCCATTTTTGACAGGCTAATGCATTTCACTGCAGATAATGCCATTCACCACAGAGGCGCATTCTCTTGTGCCCATCAAGGCAGAGGCTGAGAAGAAGATCTGCTTTACAGCAACGGCCTGAGGACCCTCAGCCCCAAGGTGGGGCCCCGTGCAGGTACCTCTGTCCCTCAGCCCCAAGGTGGGGCCCCGTGCAGGTACCTCTGTCCCTCAGCCCCAAGGTGAGGCCCCGTGCAGGTGCCTCTGTGCACGCCTGTGGGGTCCCACCCTGTCGTGTGCAAGAGGCTGTCACCTGAAGGAGATTCTGCCCCTGCCGGGCGTCTCCTCCCACACTGAGCTCCACTTGCTGGCCGGTGGCAGGGGTGGGGGGCGCTGCACAGCTCTGGTTGGGGGAGGCTCCAGGAGTCACCCGAGGCCTCTTCTCCTTGCCAACAATGATGCCCTCCTCCCGAGAGACAGTGGCCCCACAGGGAGCCGGGAGAGAAGAGGCTACAGGCAGGGAGTGGGGAGACCCAGCCCTCAAGCACAGCCACACTGTGGGCCCAGTGCCCCTTGGGTGGAACCTGCCTCTCACTTGCACCCACTCCTACCTCCTGGTACCCGCCCACTGGAGTCTCCTCCCCACCACCTACCGTTTCTTTTGAAATCCCAGTTTAATCCACTGTTTTACACTTCCCTTTACTCCCTCAAGTGTCTCCTCCCAACACCCACTTTATTTCACAGAGGCTCGTGTTCTTCAGAGAGCCCGCCTCCCGCCATGGACAGCAGGGTTCCAGCTGAGCTGGGCCCACCTGACCAGGGCTTCCCTCCTGCCGAGCCCTCACCTCGATGTGAGCCCTGAAGCCCCTCGGGCTGGGTGAAGAGGTGTTCAGAGCACAGATGCCCAAGGCTGCACCTGTACCAAGGCCTGGCCTTACCCCACAGGGCCCCAGATCACACAGGCTCACCCGGGTGTTCGCTCACCCGGATACCTTCTCCAAACACCTTCCATCAAGTGTCTTGAATTCCACAGAGCAGCACAGGGTTCAGGCTTTGCTCCTGTTTTCTTCTCTGGAAGCGCATGCTTTGCAGATGCCACGTCCTCAGTTTTAGTTCAGAAAACGTGCCCCGCCTCTCTAATCAGGTCTAAGGGAGGGGAGCAGCTCATGCCGAGGAGGACGTGTGCGGAAACGGGTACCCTGGAAACGGGAGGAGCAGGCAGGAATCCAACACCCATCCCAGCTCCGTGAGCACCAGCAGTCGCTGCAGGCAAGTCACCCTCGGGTAGCACCTCAGAGCTGACGTGGCACCCGCACCCACAGGGCTGCCCTCATCTGCGTGGCGTGGCACCCGCACCCACAGGCTGCCCTCATCCGCGTGGCACCCGCACCCACAGGGCTGCCCTCACCCGCGTGGCGGCCCAAGAGGAGGCCCCAGTTCCCAGACGAGGAAGGCAGGCTTCGGGAGGGAGAGGCTGGGCCCGAGCCTGGGCCTCGCGCCCCAGGGAATGGAAGGGCGATGGCGCCTTTCTTCCACGGGTTTCACCATTAGAGGAGAAAGAGAGTTCAAATGATGGAAAGTGTGGCAAGAGGGGAATAAGATAAGAAGGAAGAAACGGATAGGGGTGAAAGCAGGCGGAATGTGCCTCTTGTGGTCCACCTGGGGTCACTCAGCCACACTGAGCCACGGACTGTCCCTCAGAGCGCCACAGACCGCAGGGTTTGTCCTTGTCACGAACTCAAAGAGCTGACCTCTCTGGGCTGCTCACAACCTGCCGCCGAGTCCCTGCTCCCTGTCTAAACTCTTGGCCTGACTGGGAGGACCTCTCCCCTCCAGCCCAGTTCCTCCCCGCAGACCTGCAAATGCCCACCTCTTGGGTCTGTCCCTACCCTACAGATGGCCGCAGCACCTGCCCCAGCCACGCCTCCATCTCCCACCAGCCACCAAGAGCTCCACCCACCACCTGGCCCAGCCCCTCCTCTGTCATCTCCAAGGATTTCAGTTTCACACGAATCACCTCCTAGCGACGTGTGGACTAATGCTGTTTACCGCCGGTTCACTGTTTCACTGCAAACTCCTCATCTCCAAGAAATCGTCAACCGAGAAAAGAAAGGATGTCACCGTTTCCCAAATCTCCCACAGTGCCTCACACTACAGAGGGAAGATGGTGAAGGAGCTGTCCAGACCCACGGGGCGGAGAAGCCCGGGCTAGCCCCTCAACACCCTGCAGTGGGGACAGCGCAGCCGGGGACCGCCCAGTGCAGCTCTGCCACCAGCTCTGCGGGCTGAGGCGACTCTCAGTTTATCTGCTGCTGACTTTGCCCCCTTGTAAAACAGGGTTGGGAGATAACAACATGCCTGGGGAAGGTGTCCTGGGTCCCTTTCCACAGGGTCCCTTTCCACGGGGTGCGTGACTGATGAGGAGGACGGGGGTGCCGAGGAACAGGGGCTCAGAAGGACCTGCTGTGCATGCAGGGGTCACCCCAGGAGCAACACTGGCTTTGGCAAGAAGGAAGAATTCTCTAGTTCTGGCAGTGAAATGGGTGAGGCAGACTGGAACACAGCATGGGCCTAAGGGAAGCAGCACCCGCTCCACAGACACCACGCACACCGCCCCTCCCCTGGTGCTGTGCGAGCACCCGTCCTCCTCCCGGGGCCCGGCCCTCTTCCGTGGCTGCTGGAGTGCAGGGTGAGCACGCCCGGGAGAAGCCTGCAGCCCCCACCTCCTTTCCCTCGCCCCTCCTTGTGTGCAGCAGGAAGCAGCTTCCTTAGGAAGCAGTTATTCAAGTAATACCCAGGTCTGAAAAGGTACCAAGGTCAAAGCAAACATAGGAACAGCCTAGTGCCAAAAAGAAGCCACGGAATTCAGCCCTCCAAATTTTCATATCTTAGACTTTCCAATTTCTTTTTTTTCCAAATATCTCACTGAGTGGTCTCTGTGATTTTTAATGAAGTCTGATCTAATGACTGCTGCCTGATGGAGGGAGTGGCCTGCTGTGTCCCAACGAGCAACATGCTTCTGTTTTATGTTTAGAGGTTTCTCTGGCCACCTTTCCAGAGACTTCACTGTTCTCTGAAGGTTGAGCTCTATCTCTCAGGAGCTGTATTTGAGGAAGCATTTTGGGCAAAACAGCAGGATAGATACTGCTTTTGGAAACTGCATCCGTGAACGCTTCAGATTTATGAGAAAAATGCACTTCAAATGGGCACCTTCCAGAAAAACGTTCAGACTCATGGTGAAAAGGTACCTAGACGATTCCATGGAGCCTACAGAAACCAAGCGGGTTGACCCCACACACTGATGATCTGATACTGAACACACAGGCAAACAAAAACAGGTTCTTCCCACATTGGGGACGACACGTGTCCTTTACCCTCATCATCCTGGCAACATTCTGCAGGTTTCCTTTAGATTTCCTTCACATCAGGAACGATGGGATTTGGCACCAGTGTGACAACCATTCAGCATTTGCTGATTCCTAGTGAGGCCAGGGACATTCTGGGCGCCATGGAGCATGGGAGGACGGTGGCAGGGCCTCATCCTTCAGGGGCCTGGAGTCTATTCCAGGATAATCTGCAAAACTGAATCCATGTCTCGAAAGTTTCAAGAGTATTACCTGTAGACATCTGTACTATCAGCTACATTTGCAAAGGTGTTATAAAATTAGAAAAATTTCCATTCTCAGACTTGACTGTTATAATAAAATGTTCTCTAATAATAATTATTTCATAATGTTCTGTAATGTTGTATTTTTATAATTATAAAATATTTGGCACAGTTTTCACAGGGTGCCCTTCACTTTTGAAGCGGCACAGGTTTTGCTTATTTGATATTTGTAAAAAATATATTATTTTGACCTGGAAATTTAAGTATATAGTGAGGAAAGCCATTCTAAGATACAGAGCTATTGAAAAGGCTTTGTTAAAAACTTGTGGTGGGGTCAAGTAAACCTCAGGAAAAGTAACTGTTGTCCAATTTAATTGTGAACATCCTACTTCTATTACTCGTGATTACACCAATGCCTGAAGATTAAACTCGTCTAGAGAAAGAAGGGTCTCTTAAAGCCCCAGAGAGGGAGCCAAGGCGTGACCTGTGCTCTTTGTCAGAACTCAGCTTTCTGCACCGGGGGTAAGAAGTCAGGGTGCATTTGGGACTTGCAGACACACCAGCCCCAGTCAACTGAGCACCCTCATTTTGCCGCAGTTGCCACCACTCTGTCACTGCATTCGTAATCACTTGCTAATGGGAGCAGCAGCAGCAACTGAGATGTGCACTTAGCCGCTCTGTTTACAGGAGGTCCCCGTGGCCCGGATGCATGCTTTCCTCTGGGTTTGGTTCCAAAGGCCTCCAAGTACACAAGGAAACCTGCTGGGTATTGTGAAATAAACCATCAAAAGAGAACTTGCTGAAAATTCTGCAGGAGTCTCTGCCCTCATGTCAGGGAAGGGAGAGTGGGCTGGCAGAATACTAAACTTGCTGCTCGAAGATGATCAAAGCCTCAAGGAAATGGATGCAACATTCAAAGAGACTCAGAGAGAAAAGGAGGAGAATGTCTTCTAATCATCTAACGACTTATTTTTGGCACAGTTTTTACCCAATCACCTTCCATAGAAATAGGACACCTACATGAAAAAAAAATGCATAAAGTATACTGGTACCAAAAATCACAATTCTTCTGTGTCTTCACATTATCCTTAGTGTGTGTGTGTGTGTACATGTGTGTATAAATATATATATACACACACACATATATGCATATATGGCAGGCTATGTCAATTTGAAAAAAAAGAATAAAAGTCAAAACTCGTTTTTCAGATCATGAAGTATAGAATTAATCCAAATATATCATGTTTTATCTATTTAGAAGAAAAATCAACATTTACTAAAACAATGGGGAGAAGTTCGGAGGGAGCAGTCTGTTCAGAATATGTTTCAGTTATTCTGAAAGTTAATATCCCCAATTTTTGCTCCAGTCTGAGCAAATTAAACTTGGCTGGATAATCTGATGGGGCTGATATCTTGGTGTCAAAAATATGAGAGTCTGTCAAAAAAGATTTGCTTTCCCAATAGGTAAGGCAAACAAAAATATCACACACTCATGTAAACGAAAGAAGCTCTAAAATCCTGACCCTGTCCGTGAAATAGTTCTATTTTGAGGAAGGACAGGTAAACACGTTTAAAGGTGTTTGCATTAGAAGCTAAGAATTCAACCTCCTTACTGCTTCAGCCCTGTTTTAAGAAAAGCTCTTACTCCCGAGGAGCACAACGTGGCCCCTGTGGCCCCAAGCCCGGGCTCTGACTCACACACATGGGGGCCCGGAGGGGCTGCACAGGCACTCATGATGTACGTGCATGATCCGGGCTGAGGCAAACAAATGCTTTGTCAGAGGCTGGCAACATGAGGGCCTCCCAGGTCATGCTGGAAGTGCCTTGCCAGGACACTAACCCGGCTGCCGTTTAACGGAGGACACGAGGATTCACCTTTTGGAACCCCAGGGAGGAAGGAGCTCTACAACCTGAGGTCACCAGTGCCCCCTGGGATACCACCTCCACACACCCGTCTCCTCCACCCCATCGGAACGTCTCTGCTCCTGACCTTCCTTCCCCAGGTAAGAACACAAGTTCTTTTGTTTAAAGGGTAACTTCATATTCTGATATTAATAAAACTTATGCTATTGCCACCTACCATTCTCTTGCTCCTAGGTTACTTACTTCTAACCTCACTTGCACAATAATCTTTTTATTTTTCAGAAGCTTTAAGAAAAGGAATTGAGTAATTCCATCATGTCCCCATAAAATAAAGCATAAGATCAAATTGTTCCATTTTCCTTGTAACCCAGTGATGAGAATTATCATCCATAACCTCACTGTGATTATAGAATCAGCAAAGTACACAGGTTCAGTGAGCCAGAAATAAACACATTAATGCAAGACGACACCTTTCCTGAAATTTGTTTTATGTTTGCAATATTTTAAAAAACTTTTCAAACAGATTTTTACACTTCACGGGGGACTCATGGCTGTGATAGAAAACCCAAGTGGGATATGGAAACATTAATGAATTAATACCTGCTTCATTTACCAAAGTAAATATCCTCTCCTTGTAACCGCAATTGTCTGAGTCCTTGAAACATTACTCAGCTAAATTCAAAGCGAACAATCATACAGTCCCCATCCTCATTACTGAGTCCTGCTCTGCCAAAACACAAATCACAACAACACAACGGTTCAGCACCTAGAACTTTCTACCAGGAGACAATCCACTGTGATGGGGCAAACCCCCACTTTAATCAAAGTACTTCCCTAAAGGGTATTTTCTAGTGATTTCAAAGCTAAACCAACCAGAGAGTCTTTATACTCATTTCATTTCCAAATTTTCCTAGATCACATTTTTAAAGAAAAAAAGTTTTTTTTTTTCCTTTTTATTAATCTGGATTGAAGAAAAGCACACACTTCATTTATTGTCTGGATTACAGATTCTTATTAAACAAACCAGAGCTCATTATAAAATCAATATCAACTTAACCACCATGCCCTCAGGAGGAACAGCAAAAAGGTCACTCCAAGAAATTCAAACAATTTTCCTGCTGGAAGGGCATGATTTTAATTACAGATACTATTAATTAGAGCTGTCACCGGGAAGGCTTTTTTTTTTCTGTTAATTATCACAAACTCAGTCCTAAGTATGCATTTTCAACCTGCAGTTTTTTTTCAAATTAGTCATTTCTGCATGCAAGTCTAACCTTTCCATTCTATCAATATTTTATATTTGAATTTCAAAGTATATCAAAGGGTGCCACGCTTTCTAAAAATCTCTGCCTGTATGATCTTCCGTCTCTCACGCATGGAACAGAACTGGTGTGATAATTTATTTATGTACCGACACAGACTTGGCCTGAAGACCTGGCATCCACATTGAAGGTCTTGCTCAATGGAATTTCTGGATAAATTCTTACTAGTTTATGTGACATTTTTTTCAGGCTGCTTCTTCAAACATGATTTTCCTTCTGCTTTGAAGCAAAGCTACACACTGCAACTGAAATGCCATCCTCAACACATCTGAAGTTGCCATTTCTTTATAAGAAAAAGATCGTCCTGACCGGGCTGCTGACCCTCTCCAGAAAACTAGAGGCTTCCTCTATTCAATGGCAATCCCAGGAAGTTGGAAATGGGAGGAAAAGCTGTCTTGTGGCTCTTTTAAGCATAGAGATTGTGTAAATTCCTTATGTGGGGGAGGGTCCTGAGAGCTCACAGAGTATAGAAAAGCCAGCTCCAAGGAGCTCAGGAAGCAGGAGGGTTTGGTGCTGGCGGGCGCTTTGTGGAGAGAGGCGTGAGAGCCCACCCATGTAACTCTGATGATGGAATAATATTTACTTTACATACAACTGTAAAAATGATGAATTATTTACACGATGTATTGCACACTGTAATCATGTGACTAGAGAAAACAAAGGATCTAGTCCAATGAGGAAATCTTACATATGTACTGACCAAACTTTTAAAACAGTGGTTAAGGAGTCATTCTACCTTCCCAAATGGGAATATCTTCTTGGAATTAAATGATATTTTATATGCAAAGGAATCAATTGTCTTGACTGATGGAAGTATTCTGGGTTTGTAACGCCGTTTAAACTGAAGGCCTATATTCATTACAGGACAATACCAAATACGAAACGTGTGCTATAGAACTTTCAAAAACTCTGTGGTTATTTAAAATGCCCGACTTGGTCTGAACTTGCCTTCCTCGCATCCTCCCTGGTTTGCAGCTCATTTCCGGGGGTGTCTGTGGTGCCTCTAGAGAAGGTGTCCCTCATGGGGACATGCGTGGGTCACTTTCCCCTGGTCAGCATTAGGTACCACTGTACCGGACAACAACACAGGGTGGCAACTGGGCAGGTCAAAGGATCTTTTCACAGAAGACCCCGAGGAGGCCGATGGTTTTTGAGACATCTTCAAACACCTACACACCAACTGATCTTGCAACTCTGGCACTTTTCATTAGTAGTGGCCAAACTAAGATAACAGATAATACATCATTTGTGTATTGTACTTTTTCCACACCTCTAATTAACAACATACTTCCAGAGCGAACATGAGACTATCCAGGAAGAGCAGATGACTACAGAGCTGTACAACTGTGGCTGCTAGGTATTTGCACCAATGCTGATGAGAAGTTCCAAACTGTCATCATAAAAGACCCCAAACTATGATACATGAGCAACTGCTGGGAATGGAGGAGGGGCCAGAGAGGAATGCGATCATCTGCCTGTTCAACAGATAAATCCAATATATCACTTTTTAAAAAGTCTCCTCTTACCTGGTAGGCGGCGGTGGCATCTGCGCCCGGGTCGCGCCCTAGTCCTGAGAGCTTCTCCTTCAGTCTGTGCTGAGAGCTATGGCGTAGGCAGTAGATGAGGCCAGAGGCCAGGAGGACGCCCAGGATGCAGGCGAGGGAGACCAGGGTGAGCGCGATGAACTTGGTCGAGTCTTCTTGCTCTGCCTGAGGAGGCAGGAACTTGAGTTTGCTTTTCTGCAGAACAAGGAGAGAGGGGTCTGTTAGCTCCTGACAAAGCATGACCTCCTAAAAACACACGTCTCCAAATGCAACTTGAAAGTGGAAAGCTCAGCCCCACAGGACGCTGCGCTGGCACTGGAGCCACAATGGGAGGGCCCAGCGGAACACCCCCCGTCAGAGGAGAAGCAGAAGTCATTTGAAAATAGCACCTCGCAGATTGCAGCGTGCTCAAGAGGACAGTCAGAGGCATCACTTTTTCCCTCAGTGGTGGCTGGTTTTCAAATTTATGTAAAGTATTTGGCAGCTAATGTGCTGCCTTCAGTAAAATAAAGTATCCATCCCTTCTTCTAACCGGGCACAGCAGTTTGTCCAGAGCTTGCACAGTGATTGTCGGGGGTGCTGGGGGGAGGCCAGGCTAGGCGGCAGAGGAGGGTGGGCAGGCCTGCAGCCTGCCGTGGCTTCAAGTAGCCACACAAGCCCAGCACATCTTCAGCAACAAAGGAACGTGGGACTGGCTCTGCATCTTCACGAGAACGTTCTCCCTCCCGGGGTCAGGGGATTGAATCCACCTGTCTTGAAAGGCGAGCACTGGTCGAATCCCACCGGCTCCAGCCACTCTCCAGAAGTGGCCTGGCGCAGACCACAACACTTCGCACCTGCGTATTTTTCCTTGCAAGGAGCCTTTGGAACTTCACTTCCCAGGGAGGAAACCCCCCCAGATTCTCACTGCTTCTGGAGGGAGAGGGTAGTGCAGGTGAAAATATGAGAAAGTCCTTTCGGTGCATTTCACTTGTCTCCACGTGCAAAGAATTGCATGGCTCTCCCCTCATTAGCTTCATTAGAAGGTATATTAGCAACAATTAAGGACGCCACAGGAAAATGGGAAGGCCGCCCCGCAGACCGCGCGCCCTGCACAATGACTCGGGGAGTAAATGGGGGAGCACGCCCGGCCTCGGTCCTGGCTGCTACAAGATGAGAACAATTAGCAAACCCCTTTCCACCACCTAATTTCGCGTGGTAACAAAATGGATTTTTCCCCATGAATGCCTGGCCGGCCTATTCATTATCTCTCTTCTATTAGTAATTTTCTGCTCCGTATTCAGCCTCCCAACTCTTCATTTCCTCCCGTCTCCCAGCGTACACAGTGCCTCTTATGTCAGGCCGGGCCCGTTTTTATCTTGTAATCATAAAGGCCACCAAAGCAATTATCGCCGGTCTTGACTGGAAAAGCTGGTCATTAATTAGCCTCCTTTTGCCTTCGGTGCAGCGGATTAGCTGGTGCCGGGACTGAGTTAATGGAAACGCGGGTTAAATGAGAAAAGACGCCCGGATTTTCCTGCCTGGATGCGCGGCTCGGAGGAGGACCGCGAGGTTCGCGGGCGGCGGGAGGCGGTGGAGCCGCGGAGAGGGAGGGAGGGAAGGAAAGGGGGAGGGAGGGGGAGCGGGGAGGGTGAAGGGAGCAGGGAGTGGGGCTCAGGCATGGCAGGCTGCAGGTCCCAAGCTCTGCCCACGGAGAGGCAGCTGAGGCCCTGTGAGAATTCTAGTGAGGTATAGGCAGGCCGGCACTGCTGGGGGACCCCCACCCTGCACCCTCTGCAGCTGCTGGCCCAGGTGCTAAGTCCCTCACAGCCCTGGCTGGTCTGAGTACAAGGCGGGCTGAGCCTGCACCCACTGGGAACTCGCACTGGCCAGCAAGTGCTCCAGGCGCAGGCCCCGTTCCCGCCTGTGCCTCTCCCTCCACACCTCCCGGCAAGCAGAGAGCCTGCTCCGGCCTTGGCCAGCCCAGAGAGAGGCTCCTACAATGCAGCCGCGGGCTGAAAGGCTCCTCGAGCATGGCCAGAGTGGACGCCGGCCGAGGAGGTGCCTAGAGCGAGTGAGGGCCTAGAGGCTAGCATGTTGTCACCTCTTAGTTGTAGCTACTCAGAGGCTGAGATGGGACAATTTTTTGAATCAGGAGGCAGAGGTTGCAACTTGGGTGACAGAGCAAGATTGTCTTTAAAAAAAGAATTAAAAAAGCTACTGCTTAATATTTTTGCTGGTTTAATGAAAACCTCCAGGGTAGAGGCTAACCTCACTGGATCAGCACTGAGTCATATCAAATAAAACCAATCCTTGTTAGTGGAATTTTCAAGGCTACTGCAAAACAGAGAAAATAATAAAAATAATGACAGTTAATTGGGAATGAGGCATTGGAGGAGCTCCAACCCAGTTTTGTTTTGTTTTGTTTTGTTTTCCCTGTTGCCGCTAACATGCTGGTTGTAAATGCAATTGTGAGACCCTCAGTTTTCAAAGCCACAATGGAATTAGGGATGGGGTGGTAATAGGGCAAGCTATAATGTCACGAAGTTGCTATTCTTACTGAGATTCAGCCACCTTCATGAGGAAATGCTCCCCGGGTTATGGAAGCTTGCATTGAAATCCCATAGTTCTGAAAAAGTCGATGTTGACATTTTTTGCCATCATTTTCTTTGTTTAATGAAGGACAGGACTTCCAGAGGTTCTTGGTCTTCCATTCTAGCTGATGTCTTCCATATGCATTTTAAACGATGATCAAAATCAGTCGTAATAATCAACAAATAGGACAAATTGACCTTTCCAGATAGTCATGTGAGGCAACAGTTTCCACTTGTAGGTACTATTACAGCGGAAAGGCAGGGCCATAAAAGAAACCAGAATCCCTCTTCCTTGCAATGCTAGAGTTACATTTGTACCCTGAGCACAGCTTCAACTTGATAAGAAACTTTAAATTGCAAAAGATAAGATTAGGTGTCTACTTTAAAAACTTTATTGGCTACTTATTTACTTTCTATACGCAGTTTAGAGTTATGTGTCAAGTTCCATAAACATTCCTACAATGGTTTTGAGTGAGATGCACTGAATTCCTAGATTAATTTGATGAGAACTAATCTATTTGCAATATTAAGATTTTCCATCCATGGACGTTTTATATCTTTCATATATACAGTTTTTAAATGTCTCTTAGTAAAGTTTTATAGTTATCTTTATACATTTTTTGTATATTTCTTTTTAGATTTAGTTGTAGGTCCATACAGTTATTGTACCTGTTGTGAATATTTTAAAAATCAACTATATTTTTTGTTGTTAGTGTTGGTTTTGGGCTGCTGATCTATTATCTAATAGATCTTGTAGATGCTGATTTACTAGATGTCTACTTTTTGAATTTCATTATAAGTGCTAATACTGTTTTTCTAGTTTTTCTAAGGCTTAGTGAAATTATTACATTTTAAAAAATCAGTGACAGCTTTACCTCTTACTTTAAAATCTGTATGATTCCAATTTACTTTTTGAATTTAAAACAATGTTAAAAATTGTGGCGATCATGGCATCCTGAACTGTTTTCCTATTGTAAAGTTTTGTTGTTAAGGTATGTTACTTTTTGTATATAGTTTTTATCAGTCTAAGGAAGTATCTTTATATTACAAATAACTTTTTAAATGAATAAATGTTAAGCTTTGTCTTTCTCAGAATCTGTAA
>NW_012104698.1:455429-459797 GCF_000951045.1 Mandrillus leucophaeus
CGGTCTGGCCTGCGGGCGGCAGGAGGGACCCGGGGCCCGCCCAGGCTGTTCCCAGGGAGGCAGACACCTGCTGTAGCCGGGACCCTCGACGCGCTCCGCAAGCCAGGAGTGGAACAAGGCCTGCTTTCGAGGCCTCCCTTGGCGCGCTTGGATTTACTCAAAGGTCAAAGAAAAATGTCAAGGAGAACGATTGCCCGGAGAGCTCCTGGCCCTCCTCCCGGGTCCCGGCTGGGTCCCAGGCGCCCTCGGAGGGGAAGGAAGGAGCCCCAGTCCCCTGGAGTCCTGTCTCCACCAACCTCGCCTGGCTCCCTGCTGCCTGGCCGGCGCTGTCCCAGCAGAGAAGGAGTGGGAGCCGCCCCAGGCCCACCTCCGCCGGCCGGTCCACAAGGAGGCCCCTCCTGCAGCCTGGGGGAGGCCTGGGGAGGCTGGGAGGGCGACCGCGGGGGGCTGCGGGACCTGGACAGTCGGGAAGTTGTGCCCGCGGGCAGCGCGGCGGCTGAGGGTGAGGAGGGTCTGACTGTAGGGGAGGGCGGAACGCTGACAGAGGGACGGACTGGGGTCCACCGGCCTGACGTAGAAGTCGCTGGATCCCAGGGCCCGGCTGGGAAACCCGCCTCCCTCCCTGCCCGCGGGCACCGCAGAAGAAAAGGAAGAAAGGGGTGAAAGGGGTCCTCCCTCCACGCCCAGGTCGGTTTCAAGTGTCCCACCCAGTGCTGAGCAGGAGGGTGATGCGGAGGGAAACACTGTTGGCTGCAAGTCAGGTCTTAGGAATCCCGGAAGAAACGAAGATTTAAAGAATTTTTTTTAAAGTGATTGAGTTCCAATAACTTCACAATGACTTGACTCCCTTCCTTTTTGTGCAGTTAAAAAATATCTTAAAACTCCTGCTAGCCATGGCCTTTAGGAGGAAGAAATGAGTTTAAAAGTGAGTTTGAGACACAGTCTTGACCCAGGTGTGGCTTTGGTGGTCCTCAGCGCCTTCTCCCCCATGGGCACCGACCCCCCAAGGCTGAACCACGGCGGGTGGACCTCGAAGAGAGCCCGAACTAATTAGAGGCATCTTATCAGTCTTGACTTGAAATTGAAAGAAAATGATGTTTAAATATTTATGACTTTGACATTTACAGTCAGGCGTCTTTTAAAAGCAGAACGCCCCTTCTGTACGGCGGCAGCTCAGCGACTGAAAGTTTGGAACAGAGAAGGGAGGAGGAGGAGGAGGAGGAGGAGGCGGCCTGGCAACACAGGCTGCAGGGGTGCGTCTGGGGTCGGGGAGATGCACAGGTAGGCACACTTCAGTGCTAAGTTCTCAGATGCAGGAATACTACAATTTTAAAAAATAATCAAGAATGATTAAGTTAATTTTATACCAGGTTAGATCTATCTTGAGAGTAAGATGAAGTACAATATTGCCTATTTCTTCCTCTCAACCATCTGCACCTGCAACTCCTCAAATTTAGAATGTACAGTATTGCAAAAGTTGTGATTCAAAATAAGTGTATGACCACAGAGACAATTTGTGGAGTTGTCTTAGAAATCAGCATCTGCAGACACTGTCCTGACCAATTTAAATTATTTTGACCCTGCCCGTGAGTGGAGGTGGCTGGGGCTCCCACCACATGCCCTTGTGAGCCATTTATGGGAAAATGCCTTCGCAACTTTTTTAGCTGTCCATGTGGTACGCTTAAAAGAAAAGAAAAAAGGACATTCTATGCCCAAACTCAATTGTGAGAGCCGATACAGCCACACAAACACAAAACTTTATGGTAAATATGTGTTGACTGGTAGCCAGATTTAGTCCTTTTCCAAGGTTGTGTGATGTAACCAGTTAACAGGAGCAGCTCATTTTGTGAGTCACCGGTGTGCAGTGTTCAAATATGCTTGCACCATAAAGACGCAGGGACACAGGTGCTCAGTGCCAGTTAATCTTAAACTTCTAACATTGTTGATGCTTTCATTTGTATCATTTCTAAGGAATCAGATTTGAGTCCCAGCCTCATCCTATGTTTGTCTGCATTTAAATTACTCAATTATAAATACCTTTTTCTCTTAAAACTTAGAAGTCAGTTTTAGAGACCATTAATGAGTTGCTGTAACAAGTTTCTTTGGTTTGCTGGATGAATCCTCTTAGAATTATTAGGAAATTTCATTCTAAATGTACTAAAATGTATTACTAAAATATAATAATTCTCACTTTAGGGCTGATCAACATTTTTAAGTTTTCAGGCCATAGTAAGTGATACAACTTAAAAACATGGGGGAAGGGGTATCTTAAAATATTTTAAAAGTATTTTTTAAAGCTGTTAACTGAACTATTTTTAATTTGGAATTTGCCACAGAATTCTAATAAATGAGAGAAGTCAGGCGGAAATAATCATGTATTAATTCTCTGCATTACAAAATCTTTTCAGAAGCTATTATCAGAGCAAGAGGCACTGCGGTCTGAATTCAGGGTGGGAGAAGCCCTTTGTGCAACTGAAAGCTATTGTTCCTCTGTGCAGATGAAATTGTACTTGCAAATCTGCCATTCAAGTGGCCAAAAAACCTAAAAAAGCAAAAGAAAAGAATCTTCAAGAAAAAATTATTCTTAAATGTAAACTTTAATGAAAATACGTTGGGATATACTGTTTTAAAATGGGCTATTGAGTTTTTCCAGGCATACACTTAAAAGTGAACATACAAAAAAGGTAATAAATTGTCTATTTGCCATCTTCAAGCACTCCTAAAACATCAGTTTTAAAGAAATACTGTGTTTTAAGACATCAGGGAAGATTTATGATACTGATGTTCAAAGCGGGAAGCACACTTGTGCAAACTAATTTTTAACCAGCAGATTGTCTCCGGTGGGAGAGAGGGACCCAGAGACTGAGCAGGGAAAGGATGCCCCTGAGAAAGCCGCCCCCTGCCTCTTTCAGATCTCCGCTGGCGTTTTCATGACACTCAAACTCAGACTCAGCCGATCACACTTAAGGCACCGGCTCCTGACCCCTATATATCGTGCTGCCTGGTCTCCAGGCCTGCCTGGACGCACGCGCGCCTTCCACACCAGGTGCTTCCCGGGACGGTGCCCGGCCTCCCCACACCGCAAGAACCAGACCCTCTTCAGGACTGGGGGGTTTCGCTTCGCCTTCTCTACCCGGACCCAGAAGCCCCAACCCAAACCCGCCTAGCGTCGCTTGTCAGGACCCCTCTGTGGCAGAACTTTGAGCACAGGGCGAGGGAAGGGAGGGTCAACGTTCGGCCCCGACCGCAGCCTCGGCTTTCTCCCCAGCGACCCCGTCCCTCCCGCCTCGCCGGTTCACAGCATCCCCACAGGAGTCGTAAAGATCAGGCCCTAGCGCCGAACACGAAGGCCAAGGGTACCCCAGAGCCGCGGGTATTCAGAGCCCGGAGAGGGGTCCCGGCGCGGAGGGTACTGAGGCCCAGACTCCTGGCCATAGAGCGCGCCGGCCGCAAGGGAGGACCAAGGTCCCTAGCCATGCCCGCGTCCACCAGGGAATCCCGGCGCCCGCAGCCCCCGGGCCGCGCAGCCGCCACCGCCGCCTTCTTCTCCGGAGCGCAGGGGGGTGTGCTTGGGAGGGGGCGGCAGGGCACTTTCCTCTGTGTCGGTGAAAGGAAGAGCTTCCAGCTCCCTCCTCCGCACAAACCTTCGCTTCCTCTCCTGTTTGCTCCAGTCCTAAAATCTGGGATCGGCGACGCAAGGACAGACTGGTTGGGCTAAGTGCCCTCGGACACGCTGCGCCCCGGACTCCAGGCGGGTGGCTCCACGGTGCCGGCCGGGACGCGCAGCTCGGGAGGCGGGACCATGCCCGGGACCCTGGGGCCGCTGTCCGAGGACGGAGGTCGGTGACTTGAACCCAGAGCAGAAGGACGCACGGGGCGGGGGCCCGCGGGCAGGGCCGGGGGCTGCAGAGCCGCTGGGAGAGTCTCCGGCGCGTCGTCCTCAGGGCTGTGGCGGGGCCCCTCTCCCAGCCATCCAGCCTGCAGCGCCCAGCTCAGCGCACTGAGGACCAAAAAGGGCGGGAGACTCTCTCTGGCCCTAAAAGGCAATTCTGCTGAGATTTTAACTCTAACTTGGGGGTCCGCCCGATTCCCTGGAGCGACGCTTCTCTAAAAGCACGGAGCAGGCCAGTGTTCGGAACTGCACAGGTAGTTACGAAGAAAGGAAATGAAGTCCCTTGTTCCAACAGCTTCGGGTCCAGTCACAAGTTTCTCTCTGGCGAGCACGCGGACGCCTCACCTGGGGTGGGGGAGGCGCTGGGAAAGCGCAGTTCTCTTTGCGGGAGGAGAGGTGGCCTCTCCGAGGCATCCCCACCTGCCTCTGGAACGCCTCTCCCTGCAGGACCCCTCGGCGCCCTCCAATTCGCCGCT